>NC_091121.1:186672219-187272219 GCF_040183065.1 Periplaneta americana | reverse complement strand
AGGGGTGCGTTGAATACAGCTCGTCGAACTCTATCTCCAGTATAAAGGACAACTCTCTATCCCCCTGCGTTTGGACGGGAGAGGCCGGCAAAGTTTAAAAAAATGGTCATTTTGACCTTCCAAAAGAGACTTTTTTCTACACAAGGGAAACGAAGCGGCTCAGAGACCCGCCCTTTTAACTGTAGCATCCCCGCATCCTTCCTAGTAATCAGCGCTAATATCCGGAAAATCCGCCGCACTTTTTTCTAGCCTTAATTTTTGGGTACCTGAAATATTTGAGTCCCTAATTCCGGAAATAATGGCCATACCGAGGAACGGGATGCGGCCCTGTATTCCCCCTTGACTTACTTCTTACGCGATAGCATCAAAATGGCAATCGCGAACACTTTCTGATTTTCGAGAAAAAAAGGGTAAGGGTTTAGACCACCCTTCCGCCGGCATTCTTTCCGCCATAACTCCGCAGTACGTGTAGTCACAACAAAGCCGAGGGGTGCGTTGAATACAGCTCGTCGAACTCTATCTCCAGTATAAAGGACAACTCTCTACCCCCTGAGTTTGGGCGGGAGAGGCCGGCAAAGTTTCAAAAAATGGTCATTTTGACCTTCCAAAAGAGACTTTTTTCTACACAAGGGAAACGAAGCGGCTCAGAGACCCGCCCTTTTAACTGTAGCATCCCCGCATCCTTCCTAGTAATCAGCGCTAATATCCGGAAAATCCGCCGCACTTTTTTCTAGCCTTAATTTTTGGGTACCTGAAATATTTGAGTCCCTAATTCCGGAAATAATGGCCATACCGAGGAACGGGATGCGGCCCTGTATTCCCCCTTGACTTACTTCTTACGCGATAGCATCAAAATGGCAATCGCGAACACTTTCTGATTTTCGAGAAAAAAAGGGTAAGGGTTTAACCACCCTTCAGCCGGCATTCTTTCCGCCATAACTCCGCAGTACGTGTAGTCACAACAAAGCCGAGGGGTGCGTTGAATACAGCTCGTCGAACTCTATCTCCAGTATAAAGGACAACTCTCTATCCCCATGCGTTTGGACGGGAGAGGCCGGCAAATTTTCAAAAAATGGTCATTTTGACCTTCCAAAAGAGACTTTTTTCTACACAAGGGAAACGAAGCGGCTCAGAGACCCGCCCTTTTAACTGTAGCATCCCCGCATCCTTCCTAGTAATCAGCGCTAATATCCGGAAAATCCGCCGCACTTTTTTCTAGCCTTAATTTTTGGGTACCTGAAATATTTGAGTCCCTAATTCCGGAAATAATGGCCATACCGAGGAACGGGATGCGGCCCTGTATTCCCCCTTGACTTACTTCTTACGCGATAGCATCAAAATGGCAATCGCGAACACTTTCTGATTTTCGAGAAAAAAAGGGTAAGGGTTTAGACCACCCTTCAGCCGGCATTCTTTCCGCCATAACTCCGCAGTACGTGTAGTCACAACAAAGCCGAGGGGTGCGTTGAATACAGCTCGTCGAACTCTATCTCCAGTATAAAGGACAACTCTCTATCCCCCTGCGTTTGGACGGGAGAAGCCGGCAAATTTTCAAAAAATGGTCATTTTGACCTTCCAAAAGAGACTTTTTTCTACACAAGGGAAACGAAGCGGCTCAGAGACCCGCCCTTTTAACTGTAGCATCCCCGCATCCTTCCTAGTAATCAGCGCTAATATCCGTAAAATCCGCCGCACTTTTTTCTAGCCTTAATTTTTGGGTACCTGAAATATTTGAGTCCCTAATTCCGGAAATAATGGCCATACCGAGGAACGGGATGCGGCCCTGTATTCCCCCTTGACTTACTTCTTACGCGATAGCATCAAAATGGCAATCGCGAACACTTTCTGATTTTCGAGAAAAAAAGGGTAAGTCAAGGGGGAATACAGGGCCGCATCCCGTTCCTCGGTATGGCCATTATTTCCTTCCGCCGGCATTCTTTCCGCCATAACTCCGCAGTACGTGTAGTCACAACAAAGCCGAGGGGTGCGTTGAATACAGCTCGTCGAACTCTATCTCCAGTATAAAGGACAACTCTCTATCCCCCTGCGTTTGGACGGGAGAGGCCGGCAAAGTTTCAAAAAATGGTCATTTTGACCTTCCAAAAGAGACTTTTTTCTACACAAGGGAAACGAAGCGGCTCAGAGACCCGCCCTTTTAACTGTAGCATCCCCGCATCCTTCCTAGTAATCAGCGCTAATATCCGGCAAATCCGCCGCACTTTTTTCTAGCCTTAATTTTTGGGTACCTGAAATATTTGAGTCCCTAATTCCGGAAATAATGGCCATACCGAGGAACGGGATGCGGCCCTGTATTCCCCCTTGACTTACTTCTTACGCGATAGCATCAAAATGGCAATCGCGAACACTTTCTGATTTTCGAGAAAAAAAGGGTAAGGGTTTAGACCACCCTTCCGCCGGCATTCTTTCCGCCATAACTCCGCAGTACGTGTAGTCACAACAAAGCCGAGGAGTGCGTTGAATACAGCTCGTCGAACTCTATCTCCAGTATAAAGGACAACTCTCTATCCCCCTGCGTTTGGACGGGAGAGGCCGGCAAAGTTTCAAAAAATGGTCATTTTGACCTTCCAAAAGAGACTTTTTTCTACACAAGGGAAACGAAGCGGCTCAGAGACCCGCCCTTTTAACTGTAGCATCCCCGCATCCTTCCTAGTAATCAGCGCTAATATCCGGAAAATCCGCCGCACTTTTTTCTAGCCTTAATTTTTGGGTACCTGAAATATTTGAGTCCCTAATTCCGGAAATAATGGCCATACCGAGGAACGGGATGCGGCCCTGTATTCCCCCTTGACTTACTTCTTACGCGATAGCATCAAAATGGCAATCGCGAACACTTTCTGATTTTCGAGAAAAAAAGGGTAAGGTAGACCACCCTTCCGCCGGCATTCTTTCCGCCATAACTCCGCAGTACGTGTAGTCACAACAAAGCCGAGGGGTGCGTTGAATACAGCTCGTCGAACTCTATCTCCAGTATAAAGGACAACTCTCTATCCCCCTGCGTTTGGACGGGAGAGGCCGGCAAAGTTTCAAAATATGGTCATTTTGACCTTCCAAAAGAGACTTTTTTCTACACAAGGGAAACGAAGCGGCTCAGAGACCCGCCCTTTTAACTGTAGCATCCCCGCATCCTTCCTAGTAATCAGCGCTAATATCCGGAAAATCCGCCGCACTTTTTTCTAGCCTTAATTTTTGGGTACCTGAAATATTTGAGTCCCTAATTCCGGAAATAATGGCCATACCGAGGAACGGGATGCGGCCCTGTATTCCCCCTTGAGTTACTTCTTACGCGATAGCATCAAAATGGCAATCGCGAACACTTTCTGATTTTCGAGAAAAAAAGGGTAAGGTTCCGCCCACATTCTTTCCGCCATAACTCCGCAGTACGTGTAGTCACAACAAAGCCGAGGGGTGCGTTGAAACAGCTCGTCGAACTCTATCTCCAGTATAAAGGACAACTCTCTATCCCCCTGCGTTTGGACGGGAGAGGCCGGCAAAGTTTAAAAAAAATGGTCATTTTGACCTTCCAAAAGAGACTTTTTCTACACAAGGGAAACGAAGCGGCTCAGAGACCCGTCCTTTTAACTGTAGCATCCCCGCATCCTTCCTAGTAATCAGCGCTAATATCCGGAAAATCCGCCGCACTTTTTTCTAGCCTTAATTTTTGGGTACCTGAAATATTTGAGTCCCTAATTCCGGAAATAATGGCCATACCGAGGAACGGGATGCGGCCCTGTATTCCCCCTTGACTTACTTCTTACGCGATAGCATCAAAATGGCAATCGCGAACACTTTCTGATTTTCGAGAAAAAAAGGGTAAGGGTTTAAACCACCCTTCCGCCGGCATTCTTTCCGCCATAACTCCGCAGTACGTGTAGTCACAACAAAGCCGAGGGGTGCGTTGAAACAGCTCGTCGAACTCTATCTCCAGTATAAAGGACAACTCTCTATCCCCCTGCGTTTGGACGGGAGAGGCCGGCAAAGTTTAAAAAAATGGTCATTTTGACCTTCCAAAAGAGACTTTTTTCTACACAAGGGAAACGAAGCGGCTCAGAGACCCGCCCTTTTAACTGTAGCATCCCCGCATCCTTCCTAGTAATCAGCGCTAATATCCGGCAAATCCGCCGCACTTTTTTCTAGCCTTAATTTTTGGGTACCTGAAATATTTGAGTCCCTAATTCCGGAAATAATGGCCATACCGAGGAACGGGATGCGGCCCTGTATTCCCCCTTGACTTACTTCTTACGCGATAGCATCAAAATGGCAATCGCGAACACTTTCTGATTTTCGAGAAAAAAAGGGTAAGTCAAGGGGGAATACAGGGCCGCATCCCGTTCCTCGGTATGGCCATTATTTCCTTCCGCCGGCATTCTTTCCGCCATAACTCCGCAGTACGTGTAGTCACAACAAAGCCGAGGGGTGCGTTGAATACAGCTCGTCGAACTCTATCTCCAGTATAAAGGACAACTCTCTATCCCCCTGCGTTTGGACGGGAGAGGCCGGCAAAGTTTCAAAAAATGGTCATTTTGACCTTCCAAAAGAGACTTTTTTCTACACAAGGGAAACGAAGCGGCTCAGAGACCCGCCCTTTTAACTGTAGCATCCCCGCATCCTTCCTAGTAATCAGCGCTAATATCCGGAAAATCCGCCGCACTTTTTTCTAGCCTTAATTTTTGGGTACCTGAAATATTTGAGTCCCTAATTCCGGAAATAATGGCCATACCGAGGAACGGGATGCGGCCCTGTATTCCCCCTTGACTTACTTCTTACGCGATAGCATCAAAATGGCAATCGCGAACACTTTCTGATTTTCGAGAAAAAAAGGCATTCTTTCCGCCATAACTCCGCAGTACGTGTAGTCACAACAAAGCCGAGGGGTGCGTTGAATACAGCTCGTCGAACTCTATCTCCAGTATAAAGGACAACTCTCTATCCCCCTGCGTTTGGACGGGAGAGGCCGGCAAAGTTTAAAAAAATGGTCATTTTGACCTTCCAAAAGAGACTTTTTTCTACACAAGGGAAACGAAGCGGCTCAGAGACCCGCCCTTTTAACTGTAGCATCCCCGCATCCTTCCTAGTAATCAGCGCTAATATCCGGAAAATCCGCCGCACTTTTTTCTAGCCTTAATTTTTGGGTACCTGAAATATTTGAGTCCCTAATTCCGGAAATAATGGCCATACCGAGGAACGGGATGCGGCCCTGTATTCCCCCTTGACTTACTTCTTACGCGATAGCATCAAAATGGCAATCGCGAACACTTTCTGATTTTCGAGAAAAAAAGGGTAAGGGTTTAGACCACCCTTCCGCCGGCATTCTTTCCGCCATAACTCCGCAGTACGTGTAGTCACAACAAAGCCGAGGGGTGCGTTGAATACAGCTCGTCGAACTCTATCTCCAGTATAAAGGACAACTCTCTACCCCCTGAGTTTGGGCGGGAGAGGCCGGCAAAGTTTCAAAAAATGGTCATTTTGACCTTCCAAAAGAGACTTTTTTCTACACAAGGGAAACGAAGCGGCTCAGAGACCCGCCCTTTTAACTGTAGCATCCCCGCATCCTTCCTAGTAATCAGCGCTAATATCCGGAAAATCCGCCGCACTTTTTTCTAGCCTTAATTTTTGGGTACCTGAAATATTTGAGTCCCTAATTCCGGAAATAATGGCCATACCGAGGAACGGGATGCGGCCCTGTATTCCCCCTTGACTTACTTCTTACGCGATAGCATCAAAATGGCAATCGCGAACACTTTCTGATTTTCGAGAAAAAAAGGGTAAGGGTTTAGACCACCCTTCAGCCGGCATTCTTTCCGCCATAACTCCGCAGTACGTGTAGTCACAACAAAGCCGAGGGGTGCGTTGAATACAGCTCGTCGAACTCTATCTCCAGTATAAAGGACAACTCTCTATCCCCCTGCGTTTGGACGGGAGAGGCCGGCAAATTTTCAAAAAATGGTCATTTTGACCTTCCAAAAGAGACTTTTTTCTACACAAGGGAAACGAAGCGGCTCAGAGACCCGCCCTTTTAACTGTAGCATCCCCGCATCCTTCCTAGTAATCAGCGCTAATATCCGGAAAATCCGCCGCACTTTTTTCTAGCCTTAATTTTTGGGTACCTGAAATATTTGAGTCCCTAATTCCGGAAATAATGGCCATATCGAGGAACGGGATGCGGCCCTGTATTCCCCCTTGACTTACTTCTTACGCGATAGCATCAAAATGGCAATCGCGAACACTTTCTGATTTTCGAGAAAAAAAGGGTAAGTCAAGGGGGAATACAGGGCCGCATCCCGTTCCTCGGTATGGCCATTATTTCCTTCCGCCGGCATTCTTTCCGCCATAACTCCGCAGTACGTGTAGTCACAACAAAGCCGAGGGGTGCGTTGAATACAGCTCGTCGAACTCTATCTCCAGTATAAAGGACAACTCTCTATCCCCCTGCGTTTGGACGGGAGAGGCCGGCAAAGTTTCAAAAAATGGTCATTTTGACCTTCCAAAAGAGACTTTTTTCTACACAAGGGAAACGAAGCGGCTCAGAGACCCGCCCTTTTAACTGTAGCATCCCCGCATCCTTCCTAGTAATCAGCGCTAATATCCGGCAAATCCGCCGCACTTTTTTCTAGCCTTAATTTTTGGGTACCTGAAATATTTGAGTCCCTAATTCCGGAAATAATGGCCATACCGAGGAACGGGATGCGGCCCTGTATTCCCCCTTGACTTACTTCTTACGCGATAGCATCAAAATGGCAATCGCGAACACTTTCTGATTTTCGAGAAAAAAAGGGTAAGGACCACCCTTCCGCCGGCATTCTTTCCGCCATAACTCCGCAGTACGTGTAGTCACAACAAAGCCGAGGGGTGCGTTGAATACAGCTCGTCGAACTCTATCTCCAGTATAAAGGACAACTCTCTATCCCCCTGCGTTTGGACGGGAGGGGCCGGCAAAGTTTCGAAAAAAGGTCATTTTGACCTTCCAAAACAGACTTTTTTCTACACAAGGGAAACGAAGCGGCTCAGAGACCCGCCCTTTTAACTGTAGCATCCCCGCATCCTTCCTAGTAATCAGCGCTAATATCCGGAAAATCCGCCGCACTTTTTTCTAGCCTTAATTTTTGGGTACCTGAAATATTTGAGTCCCTAATTCCGGAAATAATGGCCATACCGAGGAACGGGATGCGGCCCTGTATTCCCCCTTGACTTACTTCTTACGCGATAGCATCAAAATGGCAATCGCGAACACTTTCTGATTTTCGAGAAAAAAAGGGTAAGGTAGACCACCCTTCCGCCGGCATTCTTTCCGCCATAACTCCGCAGTACGTGTAGTCACAACAAAGCCGAGGGGTGCGTTGAATACAGCTCGTCGAACTCTATCTCCAGTATAAAGGACAACTCTCTATCCCCCTGCGTTTGGACGGGAGAGGCCGGCAAAGTTTCAAAAAATGGTCATTTTGACCTTCCAAAAGAGACTTTTTTCTACACAAGGGAAACGAAGCGGCTCAGAGACCCGCCCTTTTAACTGTAGCATCCCCGCATCCTTCCTAGTAATCAGCGCTAATATCCGGAAAATCCGCCGCACTTTTTTCTAGCCTTAATTTTTGGGTACCTGAAATATTTGAGTCCCTCATTCCGGAAATAATGGCCATACCGAGGAACGGGATGCGGCCCTGTATTCCCCCTTGACTTACTTCTTACGCGATAGCATCAAAATGGCAATCGCGAACACTTTCTGATTTTCGAGAAAAAAAGGGTAAGGGGACCACAATTCAGCCGGCATTCTTTCCGCCATAACTCCGCAGTACGTGTAGTCACAACAAAGCCGAGGAGTGCGTTGAATACAGCTCCTCGAACTCTATCTCCAGTATAAAGGACAACTCTCTATCCCCCTGCGTTTGGACGGGAGAGGCCGGCAAATTTTCGAAAAATGGTCATTTTGACCTTCCAAAAGAGACTTTTTTCTACACAAGGGAAACGAAGCGGCTCAGAGACCCGCCCTTTTAACTGTAGCATCCCCGCATCCTTCCTAGTAATCAGCGCTAATATCCGGAAAATCCGCCGCACTTTTTTCTAGCCTTAATTTTTGGGTACCTGAAATATTTGAGTCCCTAATTCCGGAAATAATGGCCATACCGAGGAACGGGATGCGGCCCTGTATTCCCCCTTGACTTACTTCTTACGCGATAGCATCAAAATGGCAATCGCGAACACTTTCTGATTTTCGAGAACAAAAGGGTAAGGGTTTAAACCACCCTTCCGCCGGCATTCTTTCCGCCATAACTCCGCAGTACGTGTAGTCACAACAAAGCCGAGGGGTGCGTTGAAACAGCTCGTCGAACTCTATCTCCAGTATAAAGGACAACTCTCTATCCCCCTGCGTTTGGACGGGAGAGGCCGGCAAAGTTTCAAAAAATGGTCATTTTGACCTTCCAAAAGAGACTTTTTTCTACACAATGGAAACGAAGCGGCTCAGAGACCCGCCCTTTTAACTGTAGCATCCCCGCATTCTTCCTAGTAATCAGCGCTAATATCCGGCAAATCCGCCGCACTTTTTTCTAGCCTTAATTTTTGGGTACCTGAAATATTTGAGTCCCTAATTCCGGAAATAATGGCCATACCGAGGAACGGGATGCGGCCCTGTATTCCCCCTTGACTTACTTCTTACGCGATAGCATCAAATTGGCAATCGCGAACACTTTCTGATTTTCGAGAAAAAAAGGGTAAGGACCACCCTTCCGCCGGCATTCTTTCCGCCATAACTCCGCAGTACGTGTAGTCACAACAAAGCCGAGGGGTGCGTTGAATACAGCTCGTCGAACTCTATCTCCAGTATAAAGGACAACTCTCTATCCCCCTGCGTTTGGACGGGAGGGGCCGGCAAAGTTTCGAAAAATGGTCATTTTGACCTTCCAAAACAGACTTTTTTCTACACAAGGGAAACGAAGCGGCTCAGAGACCCGCCCTTTTAACTGTAGCATCCCCGCATCCTTCCTAGTAATCAGCGCTAATATCCGGAAAATTCGCCGCACTTTTTTCTAGCCTTAATTTTTGGGTACCTGAAATATTTGAGTCCCTCATTCCGGAAATAATGGCCATTCCGAGGAACGGGATGCGGCCCTGTATTCCCCCTTGACTTACTTCTTACGCGATAGCATCAAAATGGCAATCGCGAACACTTTCTGATTTTCGAGAAAAAAAGGGTAAGGGTTTAGACCACCCTTCAGCCGGCATTCTTTCCGCCATAACTCCGCAGTACGTGTAGTCACAACAAAGCCGAGGAGTGCGTTGAATACAGCTCCTCGAACTCTATCTCCAGTATAAAGGACAACTCTCTATCCCCCTGCGTTTGGACGGGAGAGGCCGGCAAAGTTTCAAAAAATGGTCATTTTGACCTTCCAAAAGAGACTTTTTTCTACACAAGGGAAACGAAGCGGCTCAGAGACCCGCCCTTTTAACTGTAGCATCCCCGCATCCTTCCTAGTAATCAGCGCTAATATCCGGAAAATCCGCCGCACTTTTTTCTAGCCTTAATTTTTGGGTACCTGAAATATTTGAGTCCCTAATTCCGGAAATAATGGCCATACTGAGGAACGGGATGCGGCCCTGTATTCCCCCTTGACTTACTTCTTACGCGATAGCATCAAAATGGCAATCGCGAACACTTTCTGATTTTCGAGAAAAAAAGGGTAAGGGGACCACCCTTCAGCCGGCATTCTTTCCGCCATAACTCCGCAGTACGTGTAGTCACAACAAAGCCGAGGAGTGCGTTGAATACAGCTCCTCGAACTCTATCTCCAGTATAAAGGACAACTCTCTATCCCCCTGCGTTTGGACGGGAGAGGCCGGCAAATTTTCGAAAAATGGTCATTTTGACCTTCCAAAAGAGACTTTTTTCTACACAAGGGAAACGAAGCGGCTCAGAGACCCGCCCTTTTAACTGTAGCATCCCCGCATCCTTCCTAGTAATCAGCGCTAATATCCGGAAAATCCGCCGCACTTTTTTCTAGCCTTAATTTTTGGGTACCTGAAATATTTGAGTCCCTAATTCCGGAAATAATGGCCATACCGAGGAACGGGATGCGGCCCTGTATTCCCCCTTGACTTACTTCTTACGCGATAGCATCAAATTGGCAATCGCGAACACTTTCTGATTTTCGAGAAAAAAAGGGTAAGGACCACCCTTCCGCCGGCATTCTTTCCGCCATAACTCCGCAGTACGTGTAGTCACAACAAAGCCGAGGGGTGCGTTGAATACAGCTCGTCGAACTCTATCTCCAGTATAAAGGACAACTCTCTATCCCCCTGCGTTTGGACGGGAGGGGCCGGCAAAGTTCCGAAAAATGGTCATTTTGACCTTCCAAAACAGACTTTTTTCTACACAAGGGAAACGAAGCGGCTCAGAGTCCCGCCCTTTTAACTGTAGCATCCCCGCATCCTTCCTAGTAATCAGCGCTAATATCCGGAAAATCCGCCGCACTTTTTTCTAGCCTTAATTTTTGGGTACCTGAAATATTTGAGTCCCTAATTCCGGAAATAATGGCCATACCGAGGAACGGGATGCGGCCCTGTATTCCCCCTTGACTTACTTCTTACGCGATAGCATCAAAATGGCAATCGCGAACACTTTCTGATTTTCGAGAAAAAAAGGGTAAGGGGACCACAATTCAGCCGGCATTCTTTCCGCCATAACTCCGCAGTACGTGTAGTCACAACAAAGCCGAGGAGTGCGTTGAATACAGCTCCTCGAACTCTATCTCCAGTATAAAGGACAACTCTCTATCCCCCTGCGTTTGGACGGGAGAGGCCGGCAAATTTTCGAAAAATGGTCATTTTGACCTTCCAAAAGAGACTTTTTTCTACACAAGGGAAACGAAGCGGCTCAGAGACCCGCCCTTTTAACTGTAGCATCCCCGCATCCTTCCTAGTAATCAGCGCTAATATCCGGAAAATCCGCCGCACTTTTTTCTAGCCTTAATTTTTGGGTACCTGAAATATTTGAGTCCCTAATTCCGGAAATAATGGCCATACCGAGGAACGGGATGCGGCCCTGTATTCCCCCTTGACTTACTTCTTACGCGATAGCATCAAAATGGCAATCGCGAACACTTTCTGATTTTCGAGAACAAAAGGGTAAGGGTTTAAACCACCCTTCCGCCGGCATTCTTTCCGCCATAACTCCGCAGTACGTGTAGTCACAACAAAGCCGAGGGGTGCGTTGAAACAGCTCGTCGAACTCTATCTCCAGTATAAAGGACAACTCTCTATCTCCCTGCGTTTGGACGGGAGAGGCCGGCAAAGTTTCAAAAAATGGTCATTTTGACCTTCCAAAAGAGACTTTTTTCTACACAATGGAAACGAAGCGGCTCAGAGACCCGCCCTTTTAACTGTAGCATCCCCGCATTCTTCCTAGTAATCAGCGCTAATATCCGGCAAATCCGCCGCACTTTTTTCTAGCCTTAATTTTTGGGTACCTGAAATATTTGAGTCCCTAATTCCGGAAATAATGGCCATACCGAGGAACGGGATGCGGCCCTGTATTCCCCCTTGACTTACTTCTTACGCGATAGCATCAAATTGGCAATCGCGAACACTTTCTGATTTTCGAGAAAAAAAGGGTAAGGACCACCCTTCCGCCGGCATTCTTTCCGCCATAACTCCGCAGTACGTGTAGTCACAACAAAGCCGAGGGGTGCGTTGAATACAGCTCGTCGAACTCTATCTCCAGTATAAAGGACAACTCTCTATCCCCCTGCGTTTGGACGGGAGGGGCCGGCAAAGTTTCGAAAAATGGTCATTTTGACCTTCCAAAACAGACTTTTTTCTACACAAGGGAAACGAAGCGGCTCAGAGACCCGCCCTTTTAACTGTAGCATCCCCGCATCCTTCCTAGTAATCAGCGCTAATATCCGGAAAATTCGCCGCACTTTTTTCTAGCCTTAATTTTTGGGTACCTGAAATATTTGAGTCCCTCATTCCGGAAATAATGGCCATTCCGAGGAACGGGATGCGGCCCTGTATTCCCCCTTGACTTACTTCTTACGCGATAGCATCAAAATGGCAATCGCGAACACTTTCTGATTTTCGAGAAAAAAAGGGTAAGGGTTTAGACCACCCTTCAGCCGGCATTCTTTCCGCCATAACTCCGCAGTACGTGTAGTCACAACAAAGCCGAGGAGTGCGTTGAATACAGCTCCTCGAACTCTATCTCCAGTATAAAGGACAACTCTCTATCCCCCTGCGTTTGGACGGGAGAGGCCGGCAAAGTTTCAAAAAATGGTCATTTTGACCTTCCAAAAGAGACTTTTTTCTACACAAGGGAAACGAAGCGGCTCAGAGACCCGCCCTTTTAACTGTAGCATCCCCGCATCCTTCCTAGTAATCAGCGCTAATATCCGGAAAATCCGCCGCACTTTTTTCTAGCCTTAATTTTTGGGTACCTGAAATATTTGAGTCCCTAATTCCGGAAATAATGGCCATACTGAGGAACGGGATGCGGCCCTGTATTCCCCCTTGACTTACTTCTTACGCGATAGCATCAAAATGGCAATCGCGAACACTTTCTGATTTTCGAGAAAAAAAGGGTAAGGGGACCACCCTTCAGCCGGCATTCTTTCCGCCATAACTCCGCAGTACGTGTAGTCACAACAAAGCCGAGGAGTGCGTTGAATACAGCTCCTCGAACTCTATCTCCAGTATAAAGGACAACTCTCTATCCCCCTGCGTTTGGACGGGAGAGGCCGGCAAATTTTCGAAAAATGGTCATTTTGACCTTCCAAAAGAGACTTTTTTCTACACAAGGGAAACGAAGCGGCTCAGAGACCCGCCCTTTTAACTGTAGCATCCCCGCATCCTTCCTAGTAATCAGCGCTAATATCCGGAAAATCCGCCGCACTTTTTTCTAGCCTTAATTTTTGGGTACCTGAAATATTTGAGTCCCTAATTCCGGAAATAATGGCCATACCGAGGAACGGGATGCGGCCCTGTATTCCCCCTTGACTTACTTCTTACGCGATAGCATCAAATTGGCAATCGCGAACACTTTCTGATTTTCGAGAAAAAAAGGGTAAGGACCACCCTTCCGCCGGCATTCTTTCCGCCATAACTCCGCAGTACGTGTAGTCACAACAAAGCCGAGGGGTGCGTTGAATACAGCTCGTCGAACTCTATCTCCAGTATAAAGGACAACTCTCTATCCCCCTGCGTTTGGACGGGAGGGGCCGGCAAAGTTCCGAAAAATGGTCATTTTGACCTTCCAAAACAGACTTTTTTCTACACAAGGGAAACGAAGCGGCTCAGAGTCCCGCCCTTTTAACTGTAGCATCCCCGCATCCTTCCTAGTAATCAGCGCTAATATCCGGAAAATCCGCCGCACTTTTTTCTAGCCTTAATTTTTGGGTACCTGAAATATTTGAGTCCCTAATTCCGGAAATAATGGCCATACCGAGGAACGGGATGCGGCCCTGTATTCCCCCTTGACTTCCTTCTTACGCGATAGCATCAAAATGGCAATCGCGAACACTTTCTGATTTTCGAGAAAAAAAGGGTAAGGGGACCACAATTCAGCCGGCATTCTTTCCGCCATAACTCCGCAGTACGTGTAGTCACAACAAAGCCGAGGAGTGCGTTGACTACAGCTCCTCGAACTCTATCTCCAGTATAAAGGACAACTCTCTATCCCCCTGCGTTTGGACGGGAGAGGCCGGCAAATTTTCGAAAAATGGTCATTTTGACCTTCCAAAAGAGACTTTTTTCTACACAAGGGAAACGAAGCGGCTCAGAGACCCGCCCTTTTAACTGTAGCATCCCCGCATCCTTCCTAGTAATCAGCGCTAATATCCGGAAAATCCGCCGCACTTTTTTCTAGCCTTAATTTTTGGGTACCTGAAATATTTGAGTCCCTAATTCCGGAAATAATGGCCATACCGAGGAACGGGATGCGGCCCTGTATTCCCCCTTGACTTACTTCTTACGCGATAGCATCAAAATGGCAATCGCGAACACTTTCTGATTTTCGAGAACAAAAGGGTAAGGGTTTAAACCACCCTTCCGCCGGCATTCTTTCCGCCATAACTCCGCAGTACGTGTAGTCACAACAAAGCCGAGGGGTGCGTTGAAACAGCTCGTCGAACTCTATCTCCAGTATAAAGGACAACTCTCTATCCCCCTGCGTTTGGACGGGAGAGGCCGGCAAAGTTTCAAAAAATGGTCATTTTGACCTTCCAAAAGAGACTTTTTTCTACACAATGGAAACGAAGCGGCTCAGAGACCCGCCCTTTTAACTGTAGCATCCCCGCATTCTTCCTAGTAATCAGCGCTAATATCCGGCAAATCCGCCGCACTTTTTTCTAGCCTTAATTTTTGGGTACCTGAAATATTTGAGTCCCTAATTCCGGAAATAATGGCCATACCGAGGAACGGGATGCGGCCCTGTATTCCCCCTTGACTTACTTCTTACGCGATAGCATCAAATTGGCAATCGCGAACACTTTCTGATTTTCGAGAAAAAAAGGGTAAGGACCACCCTTCCGCCGGCATTCTTTCCGCCATAACTCCGCAGTACGTGTAGTCACAACAAAGCCGAGGGGTGCGTTGAATACAGCTCGTCGAACTCTATCTCCAGTATAAAGGACAACTCTCTATCCCCCTGCGTTTGGACGGGAGGGGCCGGCAAAGTTTCGAAAAATGGTCATTTTGACCTTCCAAAACAGACTTTTTTCTACACAAGGGAAACGAAGCGGCTCAGAGACCCGCCCTTTTAACTGTAGCATCCCCGCATCCTTCCTAGTAATCAGCGCTAATATCCGGAAAGTTCGCCGCACTTTTTTCTAGCCTTAATTTTTGGGTACCTGAAATATTTGAGTCCCTCATTCCGGAAATAATGGCCATTCCGAGGAACGGGATGCGGCCCTGTATTCCCCCTTGACTTACTTCTTACGCGATAGCATCAAAATGGCAATCGCGAACACTTTCTGATTTTCGAGAAAAAAAGGGTAAGGGTTTAGACCACCCTTCAGCCGGCATTCTTTCCGCCATAACTCCGCAGTACGTGTAGTCACAACAAAGCCGAGGAGTGCGTTGAATACAGCTCCTCGAAGTCTATCTCCAGTATAAAGGACAACTCTCTATCCCCCTGCGTTTGGACGGGAGAGGCCGGCAAAGTTTCAAAAAATGGTCATTTTGACCTTCCAAAAGAGACTTTTTTCTACACAAGGGAAACGAAGCGGCTCAGAGACCCGCCCTTTTAACTGTAGCATCCCCGCATCCTTCCTAGTAATCAGCGCTAATATCCGGAAAATCCGCCGCACTTTTTTCTAGCCTTAATTTTTGGGTACCTGAAATATTTGAGTCCCTAATTCCGGAAATAATGGCCATACTGAGGAACGGGATGCGGCCCTGTATTCCCCCTTGACTTACTTCTTACGCGATAGCATCAAAATGGCAATCGCGAACACTTTCTGATTTTCGAGAAAAAAAGGGTAAGGGGACCACCCTTCAGCCGGCATTCTTTCCGCCATAACTCCGCAGTACGTGTAGTCACAACAAAGCCGAGGAGTGCGTTGAATACAGCTCCTCGAACTCTATCTCCAGTATAAAGGACAACTCTCTATCCCCCTGCGTTTGGACGGGAGAGGCCGGCAAATTTTCGAAAAATGGTCATTTTGACCTTCCAAAAGAGACTTTTTTCTACACAAGGGAAACGAAGCGGCTCAGAGACCCGCCCTTTTAACTGTAGCATCCCCGCATCCTTCCTAGTAATCAGCGCTAATATCCGGAAAATCCGCCGCACTTTTTTCTAGCCTTAATTTTTGGGTACCTGAAATATTTGAGTCCCTAATTCCGGAAATAATGGCCATACCGAGGAACGGGATGCGGCCCTGTATTCCCCCTTGACTTACTTCTTACGCGATAGCATCAAATTGGCAATCGCGAACACTTTCTGATTTTCGAGAAAAAAAGGGTAAGGACCACCCTTCCGCCGGCATTCTTTCCGCCATAACTCCGCAGTACGTGTAGTCACAACAAAGCCGAGGGGTGCGTTGAATACAGCTCGTCGAACTCTATCTCCAGTATAAAGGACAACTCTCTATCCCCCTGCGTTTGGACGGGAGGGGCCGGCAAAGTTCCGAAAAATGGTCATTTTGACCTTCCAAAACAGACTTTTTTCTACACAAGGGAAACGAAGCGGCTCAGAGTCCCGCCCTTTTAACTGTAGCATCCCCGCATCCTTCCTAGTAATCAGCGTTAATATCCGGAAAATCCGCCGCACTTTTTTCTAGCCTTAATTTTTGGGTACCTGAAATATTTGAGTCCCTAATTCCGGAAATAATGGCCATACCGAGGAACGGGATGCGGCCCTGTATTCCCCCTTGACTTACTTCTTACGCGATAGCATCAAAATGGCAATCGCGAACACTTTCTGATTTTCGAGAAAAAAAGGGTAAGGGTTTAAACCACCCTTCCGCCGGCATTCTTTCCGCCATAACTCCGCAGTACGTGTAGTCACAACAAAGCCGAGGGGTGCGTTGAAACAGCTCGTCGAACTCTATCTCCAGTATAAAGGACAACTCTCTATCCCCCTGCGTTTGGACGGGAGAGGCCGGCAAAGTTTAAAAAAATGGTCATTTTGACCTTCCAAAAGAGACTTTTTTCTACACAAGGGAAACGAAGCGGCTCAGAGACCCGCCCTTTTAACTGTAGCATCCCCGCATCCTTCCTAGTAATCAGCGCTAATATCCGGAAAATCCGCCGCACTTTTTTCTAGCCTTAATTTTTGGGTACCTGAAATATTTGAGTCCCTAATTCCGGAAATAATGGCCATACCGAGGAACGGGATGCGGCCCTGTATTCCCCCTTGACTTACTTCTTACGCGATAGCATCAAAATGGCAATCGCGAACACTTTCTGATTTTCGAGAAAAAAAGGGTAAGGTAGACCACCCTTCCGCCGGCATTCTTTCCGCCATAACTCCGCAGTACGTGTAGTCACAACAAAGCCGAGGGGTGCGTTGAATACAGCTCGTCGAACTCTATCTCCAGTATAAAGGACAACTCTCTATCCCCCTGCGTTTGGACGGGAGAGGCCGGCAAAGTTTCAAAAAATGGTCATTTTGACCTTCCAAAAGAGACTTTTTTCTACACAAGGGAAACGAAGCGGCTCAGAGACCCGCCCTTTTAACTGTAGCATCCCCGCATCCTTCCTAGTAATCAGCGCTAATATCCGGAAAATCCGCCGCACTTTTTTCTAGCCTTAATTTTTGGGTACCTGAAATATTTGAGTCCCTCATTCCGGAAATAATGGCCATACCGAGGAACGGGATGCGGCCCTGTATTCCCCCTTGACTTACTTCTTACGCGATAGCATCAAAATGGCAATCGCGAACACTTTCTGATTTTCGAGAAAAAAAGGGTAAGGGGACCACAATTCAGCCGGCATTCTTTCCGCCATAACTCCGCAGTACGTGTAGTCACAACAAAGCCGAGGAGTGCGTTGAATACAGCTCCTCGAACTCTATCTCCAGTATAAAGGACAACTCTCTATCCCCCTGCGTTTGGACGGGAGAGGCCGGCAAATTTTCGAAAAATGGTCATTTTGACCTTCCAAAAGAGACTTTTTTCTACACAAGGGAAACGAAGCGGCTCAGAGACCCGCCCTTTTAACTGTAGCATCCCCGCATCCTTCCTAGTAATCAGCGCTAATATCCGGAAAATCCGCCGCACTTTTTTCTAGCCTTAATTTTTGGGTACCTGAAATATTTGAGTCCCTAATTCCGGAAATAATGGCCATACCGAGGAACGGGATGCGGCCCTGTATTCCCCCTTGACTTACTTCTTACGCGATAGCATCAAAATGGCAATCGCGAACACTTTCTGATTTTCGAGAAAAAAAGGGTAAGGGTTTAGACCACCCTTCAGCCGGCATTCTTTCCGCCATAACTCCGCAGTACGTGTAGTCACAACAAAGCCGAGGGGTGCGTTGAATACAGCTCGTCGAACTCTATCTCCAGTATAAAGGACAACTCTCTATCCCCCTGCGTTTGGACGGGAGAGGCCGGCAAAGTTTCAAAAAATGGTCATTTTGACCTTCCAAAAGAGACTTTTTTCTACACAAGGGAAACGAAGCGGCTCAGAGACCCGCCCTTTTAACTGTAGCATCCCCGCATCCTTCCTAGTAATCAGCGCTAATATCCGGAAAATCCGCCGCACTTTTTTCTAGCCTTAATTTTTGGGTACCTGAAATATTTGAGTCCCTAATTCCGGAAATAATGGCCATACCGAGGAACGGGATGCGGCCCTGTATTCCCCCTTGACTTACTTCTTACGCGATAGCATCAAAATGGCAATCGCGAACACTTTCTGATTTTCGAGAACAAAAGGGTAAGGGTTTAAACCACCTTTCCGCCGGCATTCTTTCCGCCATAACTCCGCAGTACGTGTAGTCACAACAAAGCCGAGGGGTGCGTTGAAACAGCTCGTCGAACTCTATCTCCAGTATAAAGGACAACTCTCTATCCCCCTGCGTTTGGACGGGAGAGGCCGGCAAAGTTTCAAAAAATGGTCATTTTGACCTTCCAAAAGAGACTTTTTTCTACACAATGGAAACGAAGCGGCTCAGAGACCCGCCCTTTTAACTGTAGCATCCCCGCATCCTTCCTAGTAATCAGCGCTAATATCCGGCAAATCCACCGCACTTTTTTCTAGCCTTAATTTTTGGGTACCTGAAATATTTGAGTCCCTAATTCCGGAAATAATGGCCATACCGAGGAACGGGATGCGGCCCTGTATTCCCCCTTGACTTACTTCTTACGCGATAGCATCAAATTGGCAATCGCGAACACTTTCTGATTTTCGAGAAAAAAAGGGTAAGGACCACCCTTCCGCCGGCATTCTTTCCGCCATAACTCCGCAGTACGTGTAGTCACAACAAAGCCGAGGGGTGCGTTGAATACAGCTCGTCGAACTCTATCTCCAGTATAAAGGACAACTCTCTATCCCCCTGCGTTTGGACGGGAGGGGCCGGCAAAGTTTCGAAAAATGGTCATTTTGACCTTCCAAAACAGACTTTTTTCTACACAAGGGAAACGAAGCGGCTCAGAGACCCGCCCTTTTAACTGTAGCATCCCCGCATCCTTCCTAGTAATCAGCGCTAATATCCGGAAAATCCGCCGCACTTTTTTCTAGCCTTAATTTTTGGGTACCTGAAATATTTGAGTCCCTAATTCCGGAAATAATGGCCATACTGAGGAACGGGATGCGGCCCTGTATTCCCCCTTGACTTACTTCTTACGCGATAGCATCAAAATGGCAATCGCGAACACTTTCTGATTTTCGAGAAAAAAAGGGTAAGGGGACCACCCTTCAGCCGGCATTCTTTCCGCCATAACTCCGCAGTACGTGTAGTCACAACAAAGCCGAGGAGTGCGTTGAATACAGCTCCTCGAACTCTATCTCCAGTATAAAGGACAACTCTCTATCCCCCTGCGTTTGGACGGGAGAGGCCGGCAAATTTTCGAAAAATGGTCATTTTGACCTTCCAAAAGAGACTTTTTTCTACACAAGGGAAACGAAGCGGCTCAGAGACCCGCCCTTTTAACTGTAGCATCCCCGCATCCTTCCTAGTAATCAGCGCTAATATCCGGAAAATCCGCCGCACTTTTTTCTAGCCTTAATTTTTGGGTACCTGAAATATTTGAGTCCCTAATTCCGGAAATAATGGCCATACCGAGGAACGGGATGCGGCCCTGTATTCCCCCTTGACTTACTTCTTACGCGATAGCATCAAATTGGCAATCGCGAACACTTTCTGATTTTCGAGAAAAAAAGGGTAAGGACCACCCTTCCGCCGGCATTCTTTCCGCCATAACTCCGCAGTACGTGTAGTCACAACAAAGCCGAGGGGTGCGTTGAATACAGCTCGTCGAACTCTATCTCCAGTATAAAGGACAACTCTCTATCCCCCTGCGTTTGGACGGGAGGGGCCGGCAAAGTTCCGAAAAATGGTCATTTTGACCTTCCAAAACAGACTTTTTTCTACACAAGGGAAACGAAGCGGCTCAGAGACCCGCCCTTTTAACTGTAGCATCCCCGCATCCTTCCTAGTAATCAGCGTTAATATCCGGAAAATCCGCCGCACTTTTTTCTAGCCTTAATTTTTGGGTACCTGAAATATTTGAGTCCCTAATTCCGGAAATAATGGCCATACCGAGGAACGGGATGCGGCCCTGTATTCCCCCTTGACTTACTTCTTACGCGATAGCATCAAAATGGCAATCGCGAACACTTTCTGATTTTCGAGAAAAAAAGGGTAAGGGTTTAGACCACCCTTCCGCCGGCATTCTTTCCGCCATAACTCCGCAGTACGTGTAGTCACAACAAAGCCGAGGGGTGCGTTGAATACAGCTCGTCGAACTCTATCTCCAGTATAAAGGACAACTCTCTATCCCCCTGCGTTTGGACGGGAGAGGCCGGCAAAGTTTCAAAAAATGGTCATTTTGACCTTCCAAAAGAGACTTTTTTCTACACAAGGGAAACGAAGCGGCTCAGAGACCCGCCCTTTTAACTGTAGCATCCCCGCATCCTTCCTAGTAATCAGCGCTAATATCCGGAAAATCCGCCGCACTTTTTTCTAGCCTTAATTTTTGGGTACCTGAAATATTTGAGTCCCTAATTCCGGAAATAATGGCCATACCGAGGAACGGGATGCGGCCCTGTATTCCCCCTTGACTTACTTCTTACGCGATAGCATCAAAATGGCAATCGCGAACACTTTCTGATTTTCGAGAAAAAAAGGGTAAGGTTCCGCCGGCATTCTTTCCGCCATAACTCCGCAGTACGTGTAGTCACAACAAAGCCGAGGGGTGCGTTGAAACAGCTCGTCGAACTCTATCTCCAGTATAAAGGACAACTCTCTATCCCCCTGCGTTTGGACGGGAGAGGCCGGCAAAGTTT
The DNA here is from genome assembly GCF_040183065.1 of Periplaneta americana. Taxonomy (NCBI): domain Eukaryota; kingdom Metazoa; phylum Arthropoda; class Insecta; order Blattodea; family Blattidae; genus Periplaneta; species Periplaneta americana. The sequence goes on along the minus strand of NC_091121.1, from coordinate 187,251,271 downwards.
CAAAAAATGGTCATTTTGACCTTCCAAAAGAGACTTTTTTCTACACAAGGGAAACGAAGCGGCTCAGAGACCCGCCCTTTTAACTGTAGCATCCCCGCATCCTTCCTAGTAATCAGCGCTAATATCCGGCAAATCCGCCGCACTTTTTTCTAGCCTTAATTTTTGGGTACCTGAAATATTTGAGTCCCTAATTCCGGAAATAATGGCCATACCGAGGAACGGGATGCGGCCCTGTATTCCCCCTTGACTTACTTCTTACGCGATAGCATCAAAATGGCAATCGCGAACACTTTCTGATTTTCGAGAAAAAAAGGGTAAGGACCACCCTTCCGCCGGCATTCTTTCCGCCATAACTCCGCAGTACGTGTAGTCACAACAAAGCCGAGGGGTGCGTTGAATACAGCTCGTCGAACTCTATCTCCAGTATAAAGGACAACTCTCTATCCCCCTGCGTTTGGACGGGAGAGGCCGGCAAAGTTTCGACAAATGGTCATTTTGACCTTCCAAAACAGGCTTTTTTCTACACAAGGGAAACGAAGCGGCTCAGAGACCCGCCCTTTTAACTGTAGCATCCCCGCATCCTTCCTAGTAATCAGCGCTAATATCCGGAAAATCCGCCGCACTTTTTTCTAGCCTTAATTTTTGGGTACCTGAAATATTTGAGTCCCTAATTCCGGAAATAATGGCCATACCGAGGAACGGGATGCGGCCCTGTATTCCCCCTTGACTTACTTCTTACGCGATAGCATCAAAATGGCAATCGCGAACACTTTCTGATTTTCGAGAAAAAAAGGGTAAGGGTTCAGACCACCCTTCCGCCGGCATTCTTTCCGCCATAACTCCGCAGTACGTGTAGTCACAACAAAGCCGAGGGGTGCGTTGAAACAGCTCGTCGAACTCTATCTCCAGTATAAAGGACAACTCTCTATCCCCCTGCGTTTGGACGGGAGAGGCCGGCAAAGTTTAAAAAAATGGTCATTTTGACCTTCCAAAAGAGACTTTTTCTACACAAGGGAAACGAAGCGGCTCAGAGACCCGCCCTTTTAACTGTAGCATCCCCGCATCCTTCCTAGTAATCAGCGCTAATATCCGGAAAATCCGCCGCACTTTTTTCTAGCCTTAATTTTTGGGTACCTGAAATATTTGAGTCCCTAATTCCGGAAATAATGGCCATACCGAGGAACGGGATGCGGCCCTGTATTCCCCCTTGACTTACTTCTTACGCGATAGCATCAAAATGGCAATCGCGAACACTTTCTGATTTTCGAGAAAAAAAGGGTAAGGGTTTAAACCACCCTTCCGCCGGCATTCTTTCCGCCATAACTCCGCAGTACGTGTAGTCACAACAAAGCCGAGGGGTGCGTTGAAACAGCTCGTCGAACTCTATCTCCAGTATAAAGGACAACTCTCTATCCCCCTGCGTTTGGACGGGAGAGGCCGGCAAAGTTTCAAAAAATGGTCATTTTGACCTTCCAAAAGAGACTTTTTTCTACACAAGGGAAACGAAGCGGCTCAGAGACCCGCCCTTTTAACTGTAGCATCCCCGCATCCTTCCTAGTAATCAGCGCTAATATCCGGAAAATCCGCCGCACTTTTTTCTAGCCTTAATTTTTGGGTACCTGAAATATTTGAGTCCCTAATTCCGGAAATAATGGCCATACCGAGGAACGGGATGCGGCCCTGTATTCCCCCTTGACTTACTTCTTACGCGATAGCATCAAAATGGCAATCGCGAACACTTTCTGATTTTCGAGAACAAAAGGGTAAGGGTTTAAACCACCCTTCCGCCGGCATTCTTTCCGCCATAACTCCGCAGTACGTGTAGTCACAACAAAGCCGAGGGGTGCGTTGAAACAGCTCGTCGAACTCTATCTCCAGTATAAAGGACAACTCTCTATCCCCCTGCGTTTGGACGGGAGAGGCCGGCAAATTTTCAAAAAATGGTCATTTTGACCTTCCAAAAGAGACTTTTTTCTACACAAGGGAAACGAAGCGGCTCAGAGACCCGCCCTTTTAACTGTAGCATCCCCGCATCCTTCCTAGTAATCAGCGCTAATATCCGGAAAATCCGCCGCACTTTTTTCTAGCCTTAATTTTTGGGTACCTGAAATATTTGAGTCCCTAATTCCGGAAATAATGGCCATACCGAGGAACGGGATGCGGCCCTGTATTCCCCCTTGACTTACTTCTTACGCGATAGCATCAAAATGGCAATCGCGAACACTTTCTGATTTTCGAGAAAAAAAGGGTAAGGTAGACCACCCTTCCGCCGGCATTCTTTCCGCCATAACTCCGCAGTACGTGTAGTCACAACAAAGCCGAGGGGTGCGTTGAATACAGCTCGTCGAACTCTATCTCCAGTATAAAGGACAACTCTCTATCCCCCTGCGTTTGGACGGGAGGGGCCGGCAAAGTTTCGAAAAATGGTCATTTTGACCTTCCAAAACAGACTTTTTTCTACACAAGGGAAACGAAGCGGCTCAGAGACCCGCCCTTTTAACTGTAGCATCCCCGCATCCTTCCTAGTAATCAGCGCTAATATCCGGAAAATCCGCCGCACTTTTTTCTAGCCTTAATTTTTGGGTACCTGAAATATTTGAGTCCCTAATTCCGGAAATAATGGCCATACCGAGGAACGGGATGCGGCCCTGTATTCCCCCTTGACTTACTTCTTACGCGATAGCATCAAAATGGCAATCGCGAACACTTTCTGATTTTCGAGAAAAAAAGGGTAAGGTAGACCACCCTTCCGCCGGCATTCTTTCCGCCATAACTCCGCAGTACGTGTAGTCACAACAAAGCCGAGGGGTGCGTTGAATACAGCTCGTCGAACTCTATCTCCAGTATAAAGGACAACTCTCTATCCCCCTGCGTTTGGACGGGAGAGGCCGGCAAAGTTTCAAAAAATGGTCATTTTGACCTTCCAAAAGAGACTTTTTTCTACACAAGGGAAACGAAACGGCTCAGAGACCCGCCCTTTTAACTGTAGCATCCCCGCATCCTTCCTAGTAATCAGCGCTAATATCCGGAAAATCCGCCGCACTTTTTTCTAGCCTTAATTTTTGGGTACCTGAAATATTTGAGTCCCTAATTCCGGAAATAATGGCCATACCGAGGAACGGGATGCGGCCCTGTATTCCCCCTTGACTTACTTCTTACGCGATAGCATCAAAATGGCAATCGCGAACACTTTCTGATTTTCGGGAAGAAAAGGGTAAGGTTCCGCCGGCATTCTTTCCGCCATAACTCCGCAGTACGTGTAGTCACAACAAAGCCGAGGGGTGCGTTGAAACAGCTCGTCGAACTCTATCTCCAGTATAAAGGACAACTCTCTATCCCCCTGCGTTTGGACGGGAGAGGCCGGCAAAGTTTCAAAAAATGGTCATTTTGACCTTCCAAAAGAGACTTTTTTCTACACAAGGGAAACGAAGCGGCTCAGAGACCCGCCCTTTTAACTGTAGCATCCCCGCATCCTTCCTAGTAATCAGCGCTAATATCCGGAAAATCCGCCGCACTTTTTTCTAGCCTTAATTTTTGGGTACCTGAAATATTTGAGTCCCTAATTCCGGAAATAATGGCCATACCGAGGAACGGGATGCGGCCCTGTATTCCCCCTTGTCTTACTTCTTACGCGATAGCATCAAAATGGCAATCGCGAACACTTTCTGATTTTCGAGAAAAAAAGGGTAAGGACCACCCTTCCGCCGGCATTCTTTCCGCCATAACTCCGCAGTACGTGTAGTCACAACAAAGCCGAGGGGTGCGTTGAATACAGCTCGTCGAACTCTATCTCCAGTATAAAGGACAACTCTCTATCCCCCTGCGTTTGGACGGGAGGGGCCGGCAAAGTTCCGAAAAATGGTCATTTTGACCTTCCAAAACAGACTTTTTTCTACACAAGGGAAACGAAGCGGCTCAGAGACCCGCCCTTTTAACTGTAGCATCCCCGCATCCTTCCTAGTAATCAGCGCTAATATCCGGAAAATCCGCCGCACTTTTTTCTAGCCTTAATTTTTGGGTACCTGAAATATTTGAGTCCCTAATTCCGGAAATAATGGCCATACCGAGGAACGGGATGCGGCCCTGTATTCCCCCTTGACTTACTTCTTACGCGATAGCATCAAAATGGCAATCGCGAACACTTTCTGATTTTCGAGAAAAAAAGGGTAAGGGTTTAGACCACCCTTCCGCCGGCATTCTTTCCGCCATAACTCCGCAGTACGTGTAGTCACAACAAAGCCGAGGGGTGCGTTGAATACAGCTCGTCGAACTCTATCTCCAGTATAAAGGACAACTCTCTATCCCCCTGCGTTTGGACGGGAGAGGCCGGCAAAGTTTCAAAAAATGGTCATTTTGACCTTCCAAAAGAGACTTTTTTCTACACAAGGGAAACGAAGCGGCTCAGAGACCCGCCCTTTTAACTGTAGCATCCCCGCATCCTTCCTAGTAATCAGCGCTAATATCCGGAAAATCCGCCGCACTTTTTTCTAGCCTTAATTTTTGGGTACCTGAAATATTTGAGTCCCTAATTCCGGAAATAATGGCCATACCGAGGAACGGGATGCGGCCCTGTATTCCCCCTTGACTTACTTCTTACGCGATAGCATCAAAATGGCAATCGCGAACACTTTCTGATTTTCGAGAAAAAAAGGGTAAGGTTCCGCCGGCATTCTTTCCGCCATAACTCCGCAGTACGTGTAGTCACAACAAAGCCGAGGGGTGCGTTGAAACAGCTCGTCGAACTCTATCTCCAGTATAAAGGACAACTCTCTATCCCCCTGCGTTTGGACGGGAGAGGCCGGCAAAGTTTCAAAAAATGGTCATTTTGACCTTCCAAAAGAGACTTTTTTCTACACAAGGGAAACGAAGCGGCTCAGAGACCCGCCCTTTTAACTGTAGCATCCCCGCATCCTTCCTAGTAATCAGCGCTAATATCCGGCAAATCCGCCGCACTTTTTTCTAGCCTTAATTTTTGGGTACCTGAAATATTTGAGTCCCTAATTCCGGAAATAATGGCCATACCGAGGAACGGGATGCGGCCCTGTATTCCCCCTTGACTTACTTCTTACGCGATAGCATCAAAATGGCAATCGCGAACACTTTCTGATTTTCGAGAAAAAAAGGGTAAGGACCACCCTTCCGCCGGCATTCTTTCCGCCATAACTCCGCAGTACGTGTAGTCACAACAAAGCCGAGGGGTGCGTTGAATACAGCTCGTCGAACTCTATCTCCAGTATAAAGGACAACTCTCTATCCCCCTGCGTTTGGACGGGAGAGGCCGGCAAAGTTTCGACAAATGGTCATTTTGACCTTCCAAAACAGGCTTTTTTCTACACAAGGGAAACGAAGCGGCTCAGAGACCCGCCCTTTTAACTGTAGCATCCCCGCATCCTTCCTAGTAATCAGCGCTAATATCCGGAAAATCCGCCGCACTTTTTTCTAGCCTTAATTTTTGGGTACCTGAAATATTTGAGTCCCTAATTCCGGAAATAATGGCCATACCGAGGAACGGGATGCGGCCCTGTATTCCCCCTTGACTTACTTCTTACGCGATAGCATCAAAATGGCAATCGCGAACACTTTCTGATTTTCGAGAAAAAAAGGGTAAGGGTTCAGACCACCCTTCCGCCGGCATTCTTTCCGCCATAACTCCGCAGTACGTGTAGTCACAACAAAGCCGAGGGGTGCGTTGAAACAGCTCGTCGAACTCTATCTCCAGTATAAAGGACAACTCTCTATCCCCCTGCGTTTGGACGGGAGAGGCCGGCAAAGTTTAAAAAAATGGTCATTTTGACCTTCCAAAAGAGACTTTTTCTACACAAGGGAAACGAAGCGGCTCAGAGACCCGCCCTTTTAACTGTAGCATCCCCGCATCCTTCCTAGTAATCAGCGCTAATATCCGGAAAATCCGCCGCACTTTTTTCTAGCCTTAATTTTTGGGTACCTGAAATATTTGAGTCCCTAATTCCGGAAATAATGGCCATACCGAGGAACGGGATGCGGCCCTGTATTCCCCCTTGACTTACTTCTTACGCGATAGCATCAAAATGGCAATCGCGAACACTTTCTGATTTTCGAGAAAAAAAGGGTAAGGGTTTAAACCACCCTTCCGCCGGCATTCTTTCCGCCATAACTCCGCAGTACGTGTAGTCACAACAAAGCCGAGGGGTGCGTTGAAACAGCTCGTCGAACTCTATCTCCAGTATAAAGGACAACTCTCTATCCCCCTGCGTTTGGACGGGAGAGGCCGGCAAAGTTTCAAAAAATGGTCATTTTGACCTTCCAAAAGAGACTTTTTTCTACACAAGGGAAACGAAGCGGCTCAGAGACCCGCCCTTTTAACTGTAGCATCCCCGCATCCTTCCTAGTAATCAGCGCTAATATCCGGAAAATCCGCCGCACTTTTTTCTAGCCTTAATTTTTGGGTACCTGAAATATTTGAGTCCCTAATTCCGGAAATAATGGCCATACCGAGGAACGGGATGCGGCCCTGTATTCCCCCTTGACTTACTTCTTACGCGATAGCATCAAAATGGCAATCGCGAACACTTTCTGATTTTCGAGAACAAAAGGGTAAGGGTTTAAACCACCCTTCCGCCGGCATTCTTTCCGCCATAACTCCGCAGTACGTGTAGTCACAACAAAGCCGAGGGGTGCGTTGAAACAGCTCGTCGAACTCTATCTCCAGTATAAAGGACAACTCTCTATCCCCCTGCGTTTGGACGGGAGAGGCCGGCAAATTTTCAAAAAATGGTCATTTTGACCTTCCAAAAGAGACTTTTTTCTACACAAGGGAAACGAAGCGGCTCAGAGACCCGCCCTTTTAACTGTAGCATCCCCGCATCCTTCCTAGTAATCAGCGCTAATATCCGGAAAATCCGCCGCACTTTTTTCTAGCCTTAATTTTTGGGTACCTGAAATATTTGAGTCCCTAATTCCGGAAATAATGGCCATACCGAGGAACGGGATGCGGCCCTGTATTCCCCCTTGACTTACTTCTTACGCGATAGCATCAAATTGGCAATCGCGAACACTTTCTGATTTTCGAGAAAAAAAGGGTAAGGCCCACCCTTCCGCCGGCATTCTTTCCGCCATAACTCCGCAGTACGTGTAGTCACAACAAAGCCGAGGGGTGCGTTGAATACAGCTCGTCGAACTCTATCTCCAGTATAAAGGACAACTCTCTATCCCCCTGCGTTTGGACGGGAGGGGCCGGCAAAGTTTCGAAACATGGTCATTTTGACCTTCCAAAACAGACTTTTTTCTACACAAGGGAAACGAAGCGGCTCAGAGACCCGCCCTTTTAACTGTAGCATCCCCGCATCCTTCCTAGTAATCAGCGCTAATATCCGGAAAATCCGCCGCACTTTTTTCTAGCCTTAATTTTTGGGTACCTGAAATATTTGAGTCCCTAATTCCGGAAATAATGGCCATACCGAGGAACGGGATGCGGCCCTGTATTCCCCCTTGACTTACTTCTTACGCGATAGCATCAAAATGGCAATCGCGAACACTTTCTGATTTTCGGGAAAAAAAGGGTAAGGTTCCGCCGGCATTCTTTCCGCCATAACTCCGCAGTACGTGTAGTCACAACAAAGCCGAGGGGTGCGTTGAAACAGCTCGTCGAACTCTATCTCCAGTATAAAGGACAACTCTCTATCCCCCTGCGTTTGGACGGGAGAGGCCGGCAAAGTTTCAAAAAATGGTCATTTTGACCTTCCAAAAGAGACTTTTTTCTACACAAGGGAAACGAAGCGGCTCAGAGACCCGCCCTTTTAACTGTAGCATCCCCGCATCCTTCCTAGTAATCAGCGCTAATATCCGGAAAATCCGCCGCACTTTTTTCTAGCCTTAATTTTTGGGTACCTGAAATATTTGAGTCCCTAATTCCGGAAATAATGGCCATACCGAGGAACGGGATGCGGCCCTGTATTCCCCCTTGTCTTACTTCTTACGCGATAGCATCAAAATGGCAATCGCGAACACTTTCTGATTTTCGAGAAAAAAAGGGTAAGGTAGACCACCCTTCCGCCGGCATTCTTTCCGCCATAACTCCGCAGTACGTGTAGTCACAACAAAGCCGAGGGGTGCGTTGAATACAGCTCGTCGAACTCTATCTCCAGTATAAAGGACAACTCTCTATCCCCCTGCGTTTGGACGGGAGAGGCCGGCAAAGTTTCAAAAAATGGTCATTTTGACCTTCCAAAAGAGACTTTTTTCTACACAAGGGAAACGAAGCGGCTCAGAGACCCGCCCTTTTAACTGTAGCATCCCCGCATCCTTCCTAGTAATCAGCGCTAATATCCGGAAAATCCGCCGCACTTTTTTCTAGCCTTAATTTTTGGGTACCTGAAATATTTGAGTCCCTAATTCCGGAAATAATGGCCATACCGAGGAACGGGATGCGGCCCTGTATTCCCCCTTGACTTACTTCTTACGCGATAGCATCAAAATGGCAATCGCGAACACTTTCTGATTTTCGAGAAAAAAAGGGTAAGGTTCCGCCGGCATTCTTTCCGCCATAACTCCGCAGTACGTGTAGTCACAACAAAGCCGAGGGGTGCGTTGAATACAGCTCGTCGAACTTTATCTCCAGTATAAAGGACAACTCTCTATCCCCCTGCGTTTGGACGGGAGAGGCCGGCAAAGTTTCAAAAAATAGTCATTTTGACCTTCCAAAAGAGACTTTTTTCTACACAAGGGAAACGAAGCGGCTCAGAGACCCGCCCTTTTAACTGTAGCATCCCCGCATCCTTCCTAGTAATCAGCGCTAATATCCGGCAAATCCGCCGCACTTTTTTCTAGCCTTAATTTTTGGGTACCTGAAATATTTGAGTCCCTAATTCCGGAAATAATGGCCATACCGAGGAACGGGATGCGGCCCTGTATTCCCCCTTGACTTACTTCTTACGCGATAGCATCAAAATGGCAATCGCGAACACTTTCTGATTTTCGAGAAAAAAAGGGTAAGGTAGACCACCCTTCCGCCGGCATTCTTTCCGCCATAACTCCGCAGTACGTGTAGTCACAACAAAGCCGAGGGGTGCGTTGAATACAGCTCGTCGAACTCTATCTCCAGTATAAAGGACAACTCTCTATCCCCCTGCGTTTGGACGGGAGAGGCCGGCAAAGTTTCAAAAAATGGTCATTTTGACCTTCCAAAAGAGACTTTTTTCTACACAAGGGAAACGAAGCGGCTCAGAGACCCGCCCTTTTAACTGTAGCATCTCCGCATCCTTCCTAGTAATCAGCGCTAATATCCGGAAAATCCGCCGCACTTTTTTCTAGCCTTAATTTTTGGGTACCTGAAATATTTGAGTCCCTAATTCCGGAAATAATGGCCATACCGAGGAACGGGATGCGGCCCTGTATTCCCCCTTGACTTACTTCTTACGCGATAGCATCAAAATGGCAATCGCGAACACTTTCTGATTTTCGAGAATAAAAGGGTAAGGGTTCAGACCACCCTTCCGCCGGCATTCTTTCCGCCATAACTCCGCAGTACGTGTAGTCACAACAAAGCCGAGGGGTGCGTTGAAACAGCTCGTCGAACTCTATCTCCAGTATAAAGGACAACTCTCTATCCCCCTGCGTTTGGACGGGAGAGGCCGGCAAAGTTTCGACAAATGGTCATTTTGACCTTCCAAAAGAGACTTTTTCTACACAAGGGAAACGAAGCGGCTCAGAGACCCGCCCTTTTAACTGTAGCATCCCCGCATCCTTCCTAGTAATCAGCGCTAATATCCGGAAAATCCGCCGCACTTTTTTCTAGCCTTAATTTTTGGGTACCTGAAATATTTGAGTCCCTAATTCCGGAAATAATGGCCATACCGAGGAACGGGATGCGGCCCTGTATTCCCCCTTGACTTACTTCTTACGCGATAGCATCAAAATGGCAATCGCGAACACTTTCTGATTTTCGAGAAAAAAAGGGTAAGGGTTTAAACCACCCTTCCGCCGGCATTCTTTCCGCCATAACTCCGCAGTACGTGTAGTCACAACAAAGCCGAGGGGTGCGTTGAAACAGCTCGTCGAACTCTATCTCCAGTATAAAGGACAACTCTCTATCCCCCTGCGTTTGGACGGGAGAGGCCGGCAAAGTTTCAAAAAATGGTCATTTTGACCTTCCAAAAGAGACTTTTTTCTACACAAGGGAAACGAAGCGGCTCAGAGACCCGCCCTTTTAACTGTAGCATCCCCGCATCCTTCCTAGTAATCAGCGCTAATATCCGGCAAATCCGCCGCACTTTTTTCTAGCCTTAATTTTTGGGTACCTGAAATATTTGAGTCCCTAATTCCGGAAATAATGGCCATACCGAGGAACGGGATGCGGCCCTGTATTCCCCCTTGACTTACTTCTTACGCGATAGCATCAAAATGGCAATCGCGAACACTTTCTGATTTTCGAGAAAAAAAGGGTAAGGGTTTAAACCACCCTTCCGCCGGCATTCTTTCCGCCATAACTCCGCAGTACGTGTAGTCACAACAAAGCCGAGGGGTGCGTTGAAACAGCTCGTCGAACTCTATCTCCAGTATAAAGGACAACTCTCTATCCCCCTGCGTTTGGACGGGAGAGGCCGGCAAAGTTTAAACAAATGGTCATTTTGACCTTCCAAAAGAGACTTTTTTCTACACAAGGGAAACGAAGCGGCTCAGAGACCCGCCCTTTTAACTGTAGCATCCCCGCATCCTTCCTAGTAATCAGCGCTAATATCCGGCAAATCCGCCGCACTTTTTTCTAGCCTTAATTTTTGGGTACCTGAAATATTTGAGTCCCTAATTCCGGAAATAATGGCCATACCGAGGAACGGGATGCGGCCCTGTATTCCCCCTTGACTTACTTCTTACGGGATAGCATCAAAATGGCAATCGCGAACACTTTCTGATTTTCGAGAAAAAAAGGGTAAGGTTCCGCCGGCATTCTTTCCGCCATAACTCCGCAGTACGTGTAGTCACAACAAAGCCGAGGGGTGCGTTGAATACAGCTCGTCGAACTCTATCTCCAGTATAAAGGACACCTCTCTATCCCCCTGCGTTTGGACGGGAGGGGCCGGCAAAGTTTCGAAAAATGGTCATTTTGACCTTCCAAAACAGACTTTTTTCTACACAAGGGAAACGAAGCGGCTCAGAGACCCGCCCTTTTAACTGTAGCATCCCCGCATCCTTCCTAGTAATCAGCGCTAATATCCGGAAAATCCGCCGCACTTTTTTCTAGCCTTAATTTTTGGGTACCTGAAATATTTGAGTCCCTAATTCCGGAAATAATGGCCATACCGAGGAACGGGATGCGGCCCTGTATTCCCCCTTGACTTACTTCTTACGCGATAGCATCAAAATGGCAATCGCGAACACTTTCTGATTTTCGAGAAAAAAAGGGTAAGGTAGACCACCCTTCCGCCGGCATTCTTTCCGCCATAACTCCGCAGTACGTGTAGTCACAACAAAGCCGAGGGGTGCGTTGAATACAGCTCGTCGAACTCTATCTCCAGTATAAAGGACAACTCTCTATCCCCCTGCGTTTGGACGGGAGAGGCCGGCAAAGTTTCAAAAAATGGTCATTTTGACCTTCCAAAAGAGACTTTTTTCTACACAAGGGAAACGAAGCGGCTCAGAGACCCGCCCTTTTAACTGTAGCATCCCCGCATCCTTCCTAGTAATCAGCGCTAATATCCGGAAAATCCGCCGCACTTTTTTCTAGCCTTAATTTTTGGGTACCTGAAATATTTGAGTCCCTAATTCCGGAAATAATGGCCATACTGAGGAACGGGATGCGGCCCTGTATTCCCCCTTGACTTACTTCTTACGCGATAGCATCAAAATGGCAATCGCGAACACTTTCTGATTTTCGAGAAAAAAAGGGTAAGGTAGACCACCCTTCCGCCGGCATTCTTTCCGCCATAACTCCGCAGTACGTGTAGTCACAACAAAGCCGAGGGGTGCGTTGAATACAGCTCGTCGAACTCTATCTCCAGTATAAAGGACAACTCTCTATCCCCCTGCGTTTGGACGGGAGAGGCCGGCAAAGTTTCGACAAATGGTCATTTTGACCTTCCAAAAGAGACTTTTTTCTACACAAGGGAAACGAAGCGGCTCAGAGACCCGCCCTTTTAACTGTAGCATCCCCGCATCCTTCCTAGTAATCAGCGCTAATATCCGGAAAATCCGCCGCACTTTTTTCTAGCCTTAATTTTTGGGTACCTGAAATATTTGAGTCCCTAATTCCGGAAATAATGGCCATACCGAGGAACGGGATGCGGCCCTGTATTCCCCCTTGACTTACTTCTTACGCGATAGCATCAAAATGGCAATCGCGAACACTTTCTGATTTTCGAGAATAAAAGGGTAAGGGTTCAGACCACCCTTCCGCCGGCATTCTTTCCGCCATAACTCCGCAGTACGTGTAGTCACAACAAAGCCGAGGGGTGCGTTGAAACAGCTCGTCGAACTCTATCTCCAGTATAAAGGACAACTCTCTATCCCCCTGCGTTTGGACGGGAGAGGCCGGCAAAGTTTCGACAAATGGTCATTTTGACCTTCCAAAAGAGACTTTTTCTACACAAGGGAAACGAAGCGGCTCAGAGACCCGCCCTTTTAACTGTAGCATCCCCGCATCCTTCCTAGTAATCAGCGCTAATATCCGGAAAATCCGCCGCACTTTTTTCTAGCCTTAATTTTTGGGTACCTGAAATATTTGAGTCCCTAATTCCGGAAATAATGGCCATACCGAGGAACGGGATGCGGCCCTGTATTCCCCCTTGACTTACTTCTTACGCGATAGCATCAAAATGGCAATCGCGAACACTTTCTGATTTTCGAGAAAAAAAGGGTAAGGGTTTAAACCACCCTTCCGCCGGCATTCTTTCCGCCATAACTCCGCAGTACGTGTAGTCACAACAAAGCCGAGGGGTGCGTTGAAACAGCTCGTCGAACTCTATCTCCAGTATAAAGGACAACTCTCTATCCCCCTGCGTTTGGACGGGAGAGGCCGGCAAAGTTTCAAAAAATGGTCATTTTGACCTTCCAAAAGAGACTTTTTTCTACACAAGGGAAACGAAGCGGCTCAGAGACCCGCCCTTTTAACTGTAGCATCCCCGCATCCTTCCTAGTAATCAGCGCTAATATCCGGAAAATCCGCCGCACTTTTTTCTAGCCTTAATTTTTGGGTACCTGAAATATTTGAGTCCCTAATTCCGGAAATAATGGCCATACCGAGGAACGGGATGCGGCCCTGTATTCCCCCTTGACTTACTTCTTACGCGATAGCATCAAAATGGCAATCGCGAACACTTTCTGATTTTCGAGAATAAAAGGGTAAGGGTTCAGACCACCCTTCCGCCGGCATTCTTTCCGCCATAACTCCGCAGTACGTGTAGTCACAACAAAGCCGAGGGGTGCGTTGAAACAGCTCGTCGAACTCTATCTCCAGTATAAAGGACAACTCTCTATCCCCCTGCGTTTGGACGGGAGAGGCCGGCAAAGTTTCGACAAATGGTCATTTTGACCTTCCAAAAGAGACTTTTTCTACACAAGGGAAACGAAGCGGCTCAGAGACCCGCCCTTTTAACTGTAGCATCCCCGCATCCTTCCTAGTAATCAGCGCTAATATCCGGAAAATCCGCCGCACTTTTTTCTAGCCTTAATTTTTGGGTACCTGAAATATTTGAGTCCCTAATTCCGGAAATAATGGCCATACCGAGGAACGGGATGCGGCCCTGTATTCCCCCTTGACTTACTTCTTACGCGATAGCATCAAAATGGCAATCGCGAACACTTTCTGATTTTCGAGAAAAAAAGGGTAAGGGTTTAAACCACCCTTCCGCCGGCATTCTTTCCGCCATAACTCCGCAGTACGTGTAGTCACAACAAAGCCGAGGGGTGCGTTGAAACAGCTCGTCGAACTCTATCTCCAGTATAAAGGACAACTCTCTATCCCCCTGCGTTTGGACGGGAGAGGCCGGCAAAGTTTCAAAAAATGGTCATTTTGACCTTCCAAAAGAGACTTTTTTCTACACAAGGGAAACGAAGCGGCTCAGAGACCCGCCCTTTTAACTGTAGCATCCCCGCATCCTTCCTAGTAATCAGCGCTAATATCCGGCAAATCCGCCGCACTTTTTTCTAGCCTTAATTTTTGGGTACCTGAAATATTTGAGTCCCTAATTCCGGAAATAATGGCCATACCGAGGAACGGGATGCGGCCCTGTATTCCCCCTTGACTTACTTCTTACGCGATAGCATCAAAATGGCAATCGCGAACACTTTCTGATTTTCGAGAAAAAAAGGGTAAGGGTTTAAACCACCCTTCCGCCGGCATTCTTTCCGCCATAACTCCGCAGTACGTGTAGTCACAACAAAGCCGAGGGGTGCGTTGAAACAGCTCGTCGAACTCTATCTCCAGTATAAAGGACAACTCTCTATCCCCCTGCGTTTGGACGGGAGAGGCCGGCAAAGTTTAAACAAATGGTCATTTTGACCTTCCAAAAGAGACTTTTTTCTACACAAGGGAAACGAAGCGGCTCAGAGACCCGCCCTTTTAACTGTAGCATCCCCGCATCCTTCCTAGTAATCAGCGCTAATATCCGGCAAATCCGCCGCACTTTTTTCTAGCCTTAATTTTTGGGTACCTGAAATATTTGAGTCCCTAATTCCGGAAATAATGGCCATACCGAGGAACGGGATGCGGCCCTGTATTCCCCCTTGACTTACTTCTTACGGGATAGCATCAAAATGGCAATCGCGAACACTTTCTGATTTTCGAGAAAAAAAGGGTAAGGTTCCGCCGGCATTCTTTCCGCCATAACTCCGCAGTACGTGTAGTCACAACAAAGCCGAGGGGTGCGTTGAATACAGCTCGTCGAACTCTATCTCCAGTATAAAGGACAACTCTCTATCCCCCTGCGTTTGGACGGGAGGGGCCGGCAAAGTTTCGAAAAATGGTCATTTTGACCTTCCAAAACAGACTTTTTTCTACACAAGGGAAACGAAGCGGCTCAGAGACCCGCCCTTTTAACTGTAGCATCCCCGCATCCTTCCTAGTAATCAGCGCTAATATCCGGAAAATCCGCCGCACTTTTTTCTAGCCTTAATTTTTGGGTACCTGAAATATTTGAGTCCCTAATTCCGGAAATAATGGCCATACCGAGGAACGGGATGCGGCCCTGTATTCCCCCTTGACTTACTTCTTACGCGATAGCATCAAAATGGCAATCGCGAACACTTTCTGATTTTCGAGAAAAAAAGGGTAAGGTAGACCACCCTTCCGCCGGCATTCTTTCCGCCATAACTCCGCAGTACGTGTAGTCACAACAAAGCCGAGGGGTGCGTTGAATACAGCTCGTCGAACTCTATCTCCAGTATAAAGGACAACTCTCTATCCCCCTGCGTTTGGACGGGAGAGGCCGGCAAAGTTTCAAAAAATGGTCATTTTGACCTTCCAAAAGAGACTTTTTTCTACACAAGGGAAACGAAGCGGCTCAGAGACCCGCCCTTTTAACTGTAGCATCCCCGCATCCTTCCTAGTAATCAGCGCTAATATCCGGAAAATCCGCCGCACTTTTTTCTAGCCTTAATTTTTGGGTACCTGAAATATTTGAGTCCCTAATTCCGGAAATAATGGCCATACTGAGGAACGGGATGCGGCCCTGTATTCCCCCTTGACTTACTTCTTACGCGATAGCATCAAAATGGCAATCGCGAACACTTTCTGATTTTCGAGAAAAAAAGGGTAAGGTAGACCACCCTTCCGCCGGCATTCTTTCCGCCATAACTCCGCAGTACGTGTAGTCACAACAAAGCCGAGGGGTGCGTTGAATACAGCTCGTCGAACTCTATCTCCAGTATAAAGGACAACTCTCTATCCCCCTGCGTTTGGACGGGAGAGGCCGGCAAAGTTTCGACAAATGGTCATTTTGACCTTCCAAAAGAGACTTTTTTCTACACAAGGGAAACGAAGCGGCTCAGAGACCCGCCCTTTTAACTGTAGCATCCCCGCATCCTTCCTAGTAATCAGCGCTAATATCCGGAAAATCCGCCGCACTTTTTTCTAGCCTTAATTTTTGGGTACCTGAAATATTTGAGTCCCTAATTCCGGAAATAATGGCCATACCGAGGAACGGGATGCGGCCCTGTATTCCCCCTTGACTTACTTCTTACGCGATAGCATCAAAATGGCAATCGCGAACACTTTCTGATTTTCGAGAATAAAAGGGTAAGGGTTCAGACCACCCTTCCGCCGGCATTCTTTCCGCCATAACTCCGCAGTACGTGTAGTCACAACAAAGCCGAGGGGTGCGTTGAAACAGCTCGTCGAACTCTATCTCCAGTATAAAGGACAACTCTCTATCCCCCTGCGTTTGGACGGGAGAGGCCGGCAAAGTTTCGACAAATGGTCATTTTGACCTTCCAAAAGAGACTTTTTCTACACAAGGGAAACGAAGCGGCTCAGAGACCCGCCCTTTTAACTGTAGCATCCCCGCATCCTTCCTAGTAATCAGCGCTAATATCCGGAAAATCCGCCGCACTTTTTTCTAGCCTTAATTTTTGGGTACCTGAAATATTTGAGTCCCTAATTCCGGAAATAATGGCCATACCGAGGAACGGGATGCGGCCCTGTATTCCCCCTTGACTTACTTCTTACGCGATAGCATCAAAATGGCAATCGCGAACACTTTCTGATTTTCGAGAAAAAAAGGGTAAGGGTTTAAACCACCCTTCCGCCGGCATTCTTTCCGCCATAACTCCGCAGTACGTGTAGTCACAACAAAGCCGAGGGGTGCGTTGAAACAGCTCGTCGAACTCTATCTCCAGTATAAAGGACAACTCTCTATCCCCCTGCGTTTGGACGGGAGAGGCCGGCAAAGTTTCAAAAAATGGTCATTTTGACCTTCCAAAAGAGACTTTTTTCTACACAAGGGAAACGAAGCGGCTCAGAGACCCGCCCTTTTAACTGTAGCATCCCCGCATCCTTCCTAGTAATCAGCGCTAATATCCGGAAAATCCGCCGCACTTTTTTCTAGCCTTAATTTTTGGGTACCTGAAATATTTGAGTCCCTAATTCCGGAAATAATGGCCATACCGAGGAACGGGATGCGGCCCTGTATTCCCCCTTGACTTACTTCTTACGCGATAGCATCAAAATGGCAATCGCGAACACTTTCTGATTTTCGAGAAAAAAAGGGTAAGGGTTTAAACCACCCTTCCGCCGGCATTCTTTCCGCCATAACTCCGCAGTACGTGTAGTCACAACAAAGCCGAGGGGTGCGTTGAAACAGCTCGTCGAACTCTATCTCCAGTATAAAGGACAACTCTCTATCCCCCTGCGTTTGGACGGGAGAGGCCGGCAAAGTTTAAAAAAATGGTCATTTTGACCTTCCAAAAGAGACTTTTTTCTACACAAGGGAAACGAAGCGGCTCAGAGACCCGCCCTTTTAACTGTAGCATCCCCGCATCCTTCCTAGTAATCAGCGCTAATATCCGGCAAATCCGCCGCACTTTTTTCTAGCCTTAATTTTTGGGTACCTGAAATATTTGAGTCCCTAATTCCGGAAATAATGGCCATACCGAGGAACGGGATGCGGCCCTGTATTCCCCCTTGACTTACTTCTTACGCGATAGCATCAAAATGGCAATCGCGAACACTTTCTGATTTTCGAGAAAAAAAGGGTAAGGACCACCCTTCCGCCGGCATTCTTTTCGCCATAACTCCGCAGTACGTGTAGTCACAACAAAGCCGAGGGGTGCGTTGAATACAGCTCGTCGAACTCTATCTCCAGTATAAAGGACAACTCTCTATCCCCCTGCGTTTGGACGGGAGGGGCCGGCAAAGTTTCGAAAAATGGTCATTTTGACCTTCCAAAACAGACTTTTTTCTACACAAGGGAAACGAAGCGGCTCAGAGACCCGCCCTTTTAACTGTAGCATCCCCGCATCCTTCCTAGTAATCAGCGCTAATATCCGGAAAATCCGCCGCACTTTTTTCTAGCCTTAATTTTTGGGTACCTGAAATATTTGAGTCCCTAATTCCGGAAATAATGGCCATACCGAGGAACGGGATGCGGCCCTGTATTCCCCCTTGACTTACTTCTTACGCGATAGCATCAAAATGGCAATCGCGAACACTTTCTGATTTTCGAGAAAAAAAGGGTAAGGGTTTAAACCACCCTTCCGCCGGCATTCTTTCCGCCATAACTCCGCAGTACGTGTAGTCACAACAAAGCCGAGGGGTGCGTTGAATACAGCTCGTCGAACTCTATCTCCAGTATAAAGGACAACTCTCTATCCCCCTGCGTTTGGACGGGAGAGGCCGGCAAAGTTTCAAAAAATGGTCATTTTGACCTTCCAAAAGAGACTTTTTTCTACACAAGGGAAACGAAGCGGCTCAGAGACCCGCCCTTTTAACTGTAGCATCCCCGCATCCTTCCTAGTAATCAGCGCTAATATCCGGAAAATCCGCCGCACTTTTTTCTAGCCTTAATTTTTGGGTACCTGAAATATTTGAGTCCCTAATTCCGGAAATAATGGCCATACTGAGGAACGGGATGCGGCCCTGTATTCCCCCTTGACTTACTTCTTACGCGATAGCATCAAAATGGCAATCGCGAACACTTTCTGATTTTCGAGAAAAAAAGGGTAAGGGGACCACCCTTCAGCCGGCATTCTTTCCGCCATAACTCCGCAGTACGTGTAGTCACAACAAAGCCGAGGAGTGCGTTGAATACAGCTCCTCGAACTCTATCTCCAGTATAAAGGACAACTCTCTATCCCCCTGCGTTTGGACGGGAGAGGCCGGCAAATTTTCGAAAAATGGTCATTTTGACCTTCCAAAACAGACTTTTTTCTACACAAGGGAAACGAAGCGGCTCAGAGACCCGCCCTTTTAACTGTAGCATCCCCGCATCCTTCCTAGTAATCAGCGCTAATATCCGGAAAATCCGCCGCACTTTTTTCTAGCCTTAATTTTTGGGTACCTGAAATATTTGAGTCCCTAATTCCGGAAATAATGGCCATACCGAGGAACGGGATGCGGCCCTGTATTCCCCCTTGACTTACTTCTTACGCGATAGCATCAAAATGGCAATCGCGAACACTTTCTGATTTTCGAGAACAAAAGGGTAAGGGTTTAAACCACCCTTCCGCCGGCATTCTTTCCGCCATAACTCCGCAGTACGTGTAGTCACAACAAAGCCGAGGGGTGCGTTGAAACAGCTCGTCGAACTCTATCTCCAGTATAAAGGACAACTCTCTATCCCCCTGCGTTTGGACGGGAGAGGCCGGCAAATTTTCAAAAAATGGTCATTTTGACCTTCCAAAAGAGACTTTTTTCTACACAAGGGAAACGAAGCGGCTCAGAGACCCGCCCTTTTAACTGTAGCATCCCCGCATCCTTCCTAGTAATCAGCGCTAATATCCGGAAAATCCGCCGCACTTTTTTCTAGCCTTAATTTTTGGGTACCTGAAATATTTGAGTCCCTAATTCCGGAAATAATGGCCATACCGAGGAACGGGATGCGGCCCTGTATTCCCCCTTGACTTACTTCTTACGCGATAGCATCAAATTGGCAATCGCGAACACTTTCTGATTTTCGAGAAAAAAAGGGTAAGGACCACCCTTCCGCCGGCATTCTTTCCGCCATAACTCCGCAGTACGTGTAGTCACAAAAAAGCCGAGGGGTGCGTTGAATACAGCTCGTCGAACTCTATCTCCAGTATAAAGGACAACTCTATCTCCCTGCGTTTGGACGGGAGGGGCCGGCAAAGTTTCGAAAAATGGTCATTTTGACCTTCCAAAACAGACTTTTTTCTACACAAGGGAAACGAAGCGGCTCAGAGACCCGCCCTTTTAACTGTAGCATCCCCGCATCCTTCCTAGTAATCAGCGCTAATATCCGGAAAATCCGCCGCACTTTTTTCTAGCCTTAATTTTTGGGTACCTGAAATATTTGAGTCCCTAATTCCGGAAATAATGGCCATACCGAGGAACGGGATGCGGCCCTGTATTCCCCCTTGACTTACTTCTTACGCGATAGCATCAAAATGGCAATCGCGAACACTTTCTGATTTTCGAGAAAAAAAGGGTAAGGTAGACCACCCTTCCGCCGGCATTCTTTCCGCCATAACTCCGCAGTACGTGTAGTCACAACAAAGCCGAGGGGTGCGTTGAATACAGCTCGTCGAACTCTATCTCCAGTATAAAGGACAACTCTCTATCCCCCTGCGTTTGGACGGGAGAGGCCGGCAAAGTTTCAAAAAATGGTCATTTTGACCTTCCAAAAGAGACTTTTTTCTACACAAGGGAAACGAAGCGGCTCAGAGACCCGCCCTTTTAACTGTAGCATCCCCGCATCCTTCCTAGTAATCAGCGCTAATATCCGGAAAATCCGCCGCACTTTTTTCTAGCCTTAATTTTTGGGTACCTGAAATATTTGAGTCCCTAATTCCGGAAATAATGGCCATACCGAGGAACGGGATGCGGCCCTGTATTCCCCCTTGACTTACTTCTTACGCGATAGCATCAAAATGGCAATCGCGAACACTTTCTGATTTTCGGGAAAAAAAGGGTAAGGTTCCGCCGGCATTCTTTCCGCCATAACTCCGCAGTACGTGTAGTCACAACAAAGCCGAGGGGTGCGTTGAAACAGCTCGTCGAACTCTATCTCCAGTATAAAGGGCAACTCTCTATCCCCCTGCGTTTGGACGGGAGAGGCCGGCAAAGTTTCAAAAAATGGTCATTTTGACCTTCCAAAAGAGACTTTTTTCTACACAAGGGAAACGAAGCGGCTCAGAGACCCGCCCTTTTAACTGTAGCATCCCCGCATCCTTCCTAGTAATCAGCGCTAATATCCGGAAAATCCGCCGCACTTTTTTCTAGCCTTAATTTTTGGGTACCTGAAATATTTGAGTCCCTAATTCCGGAAATAATGGCCATACCGAGGAACGGGATGCGGCCCTGTATTCCCCCTTGTCTTACTTCTTACGCGATAGCATCAAAATGGCAATCGCGAACACTTTCTGATTTTCGAGAAAAAAAGGGTAAGGTAGACCACCCTTCCGCCGGCATTCTTTCCGCCATAACTCCGCAGTACGTGTAGTCACAACAAAGCCGAGGGGTGCGTTGAATACAGCTCGTCGAACTCTATCTCCAGTATAAAGGACAACTCTCTATCCCCCTGCGTTTGGACGGGAGAGGCCGGCAAAGTTTCAAAAAATGGTCATTTTGACCTTCCAAAAGAGACTTTTTTCTACACAAGGGAAACGAAGCGGCTCAGAGACCCGCCCTTTTAACTG
The DNA here is from genome assembly GCF_040183065.1 of Periplaneta americana. Lineage (NCBI taxonomy): Eukaryota > Metazoa > Arthropoda > Insecta > Blattodea > Blattidae > Periplaneta > Periplaneta americana. Next base: position 187,229,992 of record NC_091121.1, on the reverse strand, counting down.
TAGCATCCCCGCATCCTTCCTAGTAATCAGCGCTAATATCCGGAAAATCCGCCGCACTTTTTTCTAGCCTTAATTTTTGGGTACCTGAAATATTTGAGTCCCTAATTCCGGAAATAATGGCCATACCGAGGAACGGGATGCGGCCCTGTATTCCCCCTTGACTTACTTCTTACGCGATAGCATCAAAATGGCAATCGCGAACACTTTCTGATTTTCGAGAAAAAAAGGGTAAGGTTCCGCCGGCATTCTTTCCGCCATAACTCCGCAGTACGTGTAGTCACAACAAAGCCGAGGGGTGCGTTGAATACAGCTCGTCGAACTTTATCTCCAGTATAAAGGACAACTCTCTATCCCCCTGCGTTTGGACGGGAGAGGCCGGCAAAGTTTCAAAAAATAGTCATTTTGACCTTCCAAAAGAGACTTTTTTCTACACGAGGGAAACGAAGCGGCTCAGAGACCCGCCCTTTTAACTGTAGCATCCCCGCATCCTTCCTAGTAATCAGCGCTAATATCCGGAAAATCCGCCCCACTTTTTTCTAGCCTTAATTTTTGGGTACCTGAAATATTTGAGTCCCTAATTCCGGAAATAATGGCCATACCGAGGAACGGGATGCGGCCCTGTATTCCCCCTTGACTTACTTCTTACGCGATAGCATCAAAATGGCAATCGCGAACACTTTCTGATTTTCGAGAAAAAAAGGGTAAGGTAGACCACCCTTCCGCCGGCATTCTTTCCGCCATAACTCCGCAGTACGTGTAGTCACAACAAAGCCGAGGGGTGCGTTGAATACAGCTCGTCGAACTCTATCTCCAGTATAAAGGACAACTCTCTATCCCCCTGCGTTTGGACGGGAGTGGCCGGCAAAGTTTCAAAAAATGGTCATTTTGACCTTCCAAAAGAGACTTTTTTCTACACAAGGGAAACGAAGCGGCTCAGAGACCCGCCCTTTTAACTGTAGCATCCCCGCATCCTTCCTAGTAATCAGCGCTAATATCCGGCAAATCCGCCGCACTTTTTTCTAGCCTTAATTTTTGGGTACCTGAAATATTTGAGTCCCTAATTCCGGAAATAATGGCCATACCGAGGAACGGGATGCGGCCCTGTATTCCCCCTTGACTTACTTCTTACGCGATAGCATCAAAATGGCAATCGCGAACACTTTCTGATTTTCGAGAAAAAAAGGGTAAGGTAGACCACCCTTCCGCCGGCATTCTTTCCGCCATAACTCCGCAGTACGTGTAGTCACAACAAAGCCGAGGGGTGCGTTGAATACAGCTCGTCGAACTCTATCTCCAGTATAAAGGACAACTCTCTATCCCCCTGCGTTTGGACGGGAGAGGCCGGCAAAGTTTCAAAAAATGGTCATTTTGACCTTCCAAAAGAGACTTTTTTCTACACAAGGGAAACGAAGCGGCTCAGAGACCCGCCCTTTTAACTGTAGCATCCCCGCATCCTTCCTAGTAATCAGCGCTAATATCCGGAAAATCCGCCGCACTTTTTTCTAGCCTTAATTTTTGGGTACCTGAAATATTTGAGTCCCTAATTCCGGAAATAATGGCCATACCGAGGAACGGGATGCGGCCCTGTATTCCCCCTTGACTTACTTCTTACGCGATAGCATCAAAATGGCAATCGCGAACACTTTCTGATTTTCGAGAAAAAAAGGGTAAGGGTTCAGACCACCCTTCCGCCGGCATTCTTTCCGCCATAACTCCGCAGTACGTGTAGTCACAACAAAGCCGAGGGGTGCGTTGAAACAGCTCGTCGAACTCTATCTCCAGTATAAAGGACAACTCTCTATCCCCCTGCGTTTGGACGGGAGAGGCCGGCAAAGTTTCAAAAAATGGTCATTTTGACCTTCCAAAAGAGACTTTTTTCTACACAAGGGAAACGAAGCGGCTCAGAGACCCGCCCTTTTAACTGTAGCATCCCCGCATCCTTCCTAGTAATCAGCGCTAATATCCGGAAAATCCGCCGCACTTTTTTCTAGCCTTAATTTTTGGGTACCTGAAATATTTGAGTCCCTAATTCCGGAAATAATGGCCATACTGAGGAACGGGATGCGGCCCTGTATTCCCCCTTGACTTACTTCTTACGCGATAGCATCAAAATGGCAATCGCGAACACTTTCTGATTTTCGAGAAAAAAAGGGTAAGGGGACCACCCTTCCGCCGGCATTCTTTCCGCCATAACTCCGCAGTACGTGTAGTCACAACAAAGCCGAGGGGTGCGTTGAAACAGCTCCTCGAACTCTATCTCCAGTATAAAGGACAACTCTCTATCCCCCTGCGTTTGGACGGGAGAGGCCGGCAAAGTTTAAAAAAATGGTCATTTTGACCTTCCAAAAGAGACTTTTTTCTACACAAGGGAAACGAAGCGGCTCAGAGACCCGCCCTTTTAACTGTAGCATCCCCGCATCCTTTCTAGTAATCAGCGCTAATATCCGGCAAATACGCCGCACTTTTTTCTAGCCTTAATTTTTGGGTACCTGAAATATTTGAGTCCCTAATTCCGGAAATAATGGCCATACCGAGGAACGGGATGCGGCCCTGTATTCCCCCTTGACTTACTTCTTACGCGATAGCATCAAAATGGCAATCGCGAACACTTTCTGATTTTCGAGAAAAAAAGGGTAAGGTAGACCACCCTTCCGCCGGCATTCTTTCCGCCATAACTCCGCAGTACGTGTAGTCACAACAAAGCCGAGGGGTGCGTTGAATACAGCTCGTCGAACTCTATCTCCAGTATAAAGGACAACTCTCTATCCCCCTGCGTTTGGACGGGAGAGGCCGGCAAAGTTTCAAAAAATGGTCATTTTGACCTTCCAAAAGAGACTTTTTTCTACACAAGGGAAACGAAGCGGCTCAGAGACCCGCCCTTTTAACTGTAGCATCCCCGCATCCTTCCTAGTAATCAGCGCTAATATCCGGAAAATCCGCCGCACTTTTTTCTAGCCTTAATTTTTGGGTACCTGAAATATTTGAGTCCCTAATTCCGGAAATAATGGCCATACCGAGGAACGGGATGCGGCCCTGTATTCCCCCTTGACTTACTTCTTACACGATAGCATCAGAATGGCAATCGCGAACACTTTCTGATTTTCGAGAAAATCCGACTTTCTTGCCGCCTTTCCGAGTTTCTTTCCGCCATAACTCCGCAGTACGTGTAGTCACAACAAAGCCGAGGAGTGCGTTGAATACAGCTCATCGAACTCTATCTCCAGTATAAAGGACAAATCTCTATCCTCCTGTGTTTGGACGGGAGAGGCCGGCAAAATTTCAAAAAATGGTCATTTTGACCTTCCAAAACAGACTTTTTTCTACACAAGGAGAACGAAGCGGCTCAGAGGCCCGCCCTTTTAACTGTAGCATCCCCGCATGTTTACTAATGATCATCAATAAAATCGAGCAAATCCTTTGCACTTTTTTGTAGACTCATTTCTAAAAACATTTCAGTCTCTAATCCCCGGAAATAATGGTCATATAGAGGTTATGTTTGGTTAGGGTACATTAGATAAATAAAATCTTATGTTGGCACAAGATGTTAAGATAGTTGTGTGGTATCGATCACTGAACCAAGCTTAATTTTTCGGCCAGTCTACTATTGCTCCTGATATAACTGGTGTCATCGCAAAGAGAGAACGAAAGAAACATCAATGGGCTAGGGTTTAGTTAAGTTTATATCTCTGTCAATAAAAAAAACATTCAAGTTGCCTCAACACACTTCCTGTCAGACATTACTTAATAAAAACAAAAATTGTAAATAAATATGTAACTTACATTTATATACTCCCCATACTGCCTTGTTAATGCAGTGCACAGTGCAGTCTTTGAAGCCTGCTCTGCATCATTTGCACATATAAACATGTTGCTGCTTACATTTCATATCTTTTCCAAGTAATTCTATCTAGAGCCAAATTAATTTATATGTAATGGCGCTTGAGGACTTTGGTTTCCCTTTTGGCCTGTGAATCTGAATTTTAATGGCTATTGAATAATTTCGAGGGAAAAATTGTTCCGGAGCCGGGTATCGAACCCGGGACCTTTGGTTTAACGTACCAATACCAACACCGATCCAATTTTTCCCTCTATATCCACAGATCTCAAAGTGGGCTGACAACAGTCAAGCAACCAACTTCGAGTGCACACTAACTCCGTGTGACTTAAATTGTGGTTTTCTGTTAATGAACAGTGACGTGTATTATGCAAATCAAGAAATTATTCAAATCAACTTTACAGGGAATAATACCTGAAATCTTGATTTGTTTAATGGCTATTATTCATATAATACATAAATACAGTGAAACCTGTTCAAGATGGAAGTGACGTGGTCCTAATTTTTTTTCCGTTGTGGACAGGTTTCCGTGATATTCAGGTGTGAAGTTAAAATGGAATATTTTATCATCTGTATAAATGGCATGCCACAAATTGTAGGAATTACAAAATATTCCGTTTAACACTACTGACATTAAACCAACTTCCTGTCGCTTATTTAATTGGTGAATGATCTTGATGAAAATCTCATTTCGTGTATAAATTGTATCATAACTCAGTCATTAAACACTATAAAGTTTATTAATTACACTAAATGTAATATCTAACCCTATACTATAATACTGTACTGTATATTACAGCACATTATTTAATTCTGGATTATCTAATTTCTTTTCCAGTTCAAGGGTTTGCATTGCAGAGTAGATCCAGAAATTGGCATGATCTTTGAAAGGGCAAGAAGAATCCACTCCCACAACAGTTCATTTGTTTCTATGTAACTAGTTTTCTGTTTCCTTTTTATGTCACCATTATTGACTGCTAGCCACTCACTCATGATACGCCCTTTATTTTTGAAAATGTTAAGTTACACCTGAGTTTTCCATTCCTAAATTTCAACATTATTTTCCATACGCTTCGTTTCTAATTTTTCTCGATAACTTTTACTTCATCGATTAATGATAGTGCAAAATTTTTACGCAACTTTCTTTCATCACGAAATCACTAATAGACTTGCGTTCTACCCAGCTACGACAGTATACAGGGGTGAAGCATTGAACATCTTTGAAGGGACTCGTCTGCCTAGTCAATAGGGTAATAAAATTTATGACCACCAGGCCAACACATCCTCGCACCCTCAAAAATTTTGCAAAGAAAACTTGTTTTTATCTTAGTGACCTACATATTTCGTACATTCCTTGAAAGCACATACTGTTTCAAAATATAGTTTACATTATACAGTAGTGTGTCGAAAATATTATTTCCGTTTTGAACGGTAGCAGACAGTTTCCATTTCCGCGTTGGATAGTTTCTGTTTTATTCAGAAAAATTACACATAATACATACGAATTTCGCCAGGACCAATAAATTGTTCCGAAATAGACAGGATTCCGGATTATTCAGGTTCCGATTTGAACAGGTTTCACTGTATTTCCATAGTTTAATACAAGGTTTTAAGATATAAGAGCGATCTCTCTTTAGTCCATGTTGTGGACATGTGACCCAATTCAGAAACGACTCCCGTCCAACTGTATCTTGTCCCTTGCTTTACAGACAGATATCTCCGTGTGTCTTGAATCACACTGCAGACACATTGTAGCTCAAATCACACAAAGCAGGGAATAAAGTAGGCCCTGCCATCGCTATCAATTATACAGGGTGGAAGTATCATAACTGTGCAGATTGTAACAGAGTATTTCTTGGATAAAGTATAGCAACAAATTCTAATACCACATTAGTCCCAAGTGAAATTTTCTCAGAAAAAATTATTTCCCCTAGAATGGGCATTTGTTAGAAGGACAGATGTCACATATTTTGTGTTTTTTACTTTTTCATTAATTAGGAATCTAGAAGGGTAGATGCAGGATTCTATGTTCAAAGGGCAGCAATATCTCAGTTATAAATAAGATTAAAATGCTGTCATTGTCTTGGTAATTTGTTAAAAAGTCAAACGTCCTGGACATCCTGGGCAAACGAAATGCCGAGTTGAAAAGCATGTCTTAAAAGAAATGCTATCGATTTGAAATATGTATTATGTACAGGAAACAATAGAATTTATTATACAGAACATCTGAACTGGCCTGAATTTTCTAAAGAGTTTTTTATTCCACGCAAAGGAGAAATGTGTAGTTAAATGTTTCAATTAGATTCAATTTTCAGTCCTCTATCTGTATTTATAATAAAATTTTACATTTATAATAAAATTGATACTTTTTTGTTAATACAATACGAAATGTAACTGGCCGTATATATTGAATGTAACAATGACAGCATCCATAGATAATAAGGAAGGCTGTGGTATACCATATAAACTGCAGTTTCACTATTTTGGTGTGGTATTCTTATTGATATTGTAAAATAGAAGTATATTTATTTATTTACTTATGGCTTTTAAGGAACCTGGAAGTTCATTGCCGCCCTCACATAAGCCCGCCATTGGTCCCTATCCTGAGCAAGATCAATCCAGTCCATACTATCATATCCCATCTCCCTCAAATCCATTTTAATATTATTCTCCCATCTACGTCTCGGCCTCCTCAAAGTCCTTATTCCCTCTGTATGTTACTCTATATGCATTTCTGGATTCGCCCATACATGCTACATACCCTGCCTATCTCAAACGTCTGGATTTAATGTTCCTAATTATGTCAGGTGAAGAATACAATGTGGTTCTGCGTAAATAAAAGTATACAAATAATTTAAAATCAATTCATATTAAATAATAACGTGAACATGTTATAAAAGTAGTATTTACATGTTTTTAAAAAACTAATCTCAGGAAAATTGCTTTCCACCTTGCCATGGTTCTAAAGTTCTCGGAAAATGACATAATTTCGTATCAGCATTTCTTTTGCAGTGTACCTGTTATAAGAGCGCAGACAGCTGAACATTTGCAGACATCATGTCAGATACAACTTTTTTTGTCTTGAGGAAAGAGTGACAGACGTAAACATTTTACTTCAGACTAATACTACATTGTGTATGTAAGAAAATGAATAGACTTCACTTACACACACTAGCAGTTGCGTCCATAGCCACCTGGCAGGCCTCTTGGCTGCAGAAGGCTTGTAAGAACATCCACTATCCTCAAGCGAGTCGTTCCAGTTTCCTGCAGGACACACATGTCAAGATTCAATTACACATCATTCTGTACAAAAGGCACCAACTTCAACACAACTGAATGAAGAATGAGTTACTACAAAGGTGACAAATACTTTTTTCATATTACCGTATTTTCTCGTACTTTTCTTCCGATATACACAAGTAAAAAATACGGGTACACAGCTTACTTAAAATGAAGTTGGCAACATTGCCCAATTTTCCTCCTGCCCTCAAGTGACAGTGCATGCCATTATCATCCCAGTCGGGTATTTCAATTGTTCGCTTGTTAAATGGCGTTTGGATTAGCAGTAGTACATGTGTCAGAATCAAGTTTAAGTGTGATAAGTATAGTTTGTGCGCCTCATATTTTCAATTCTGAAAATGAGTACCAATAAAGGTAAGAGATTTTGATCCTTTCCTTGAAGCGAAAAACTTAAAATTATCAAAGATGTGGAGGAACATGGAAATCATGCAATAGCCCGTAAATTTTATGCAAGTGAAAATTGCATAAAACTGGAGGACCTTGTTCCAGGATAAAATTTATTGTTAACTGAACTGTATTTAATTGTTTTTAATTTGTCGCGAGTACATTTGTTGAAACTATGTTTGAGAATAAGGTGCTTAGGAAAATATTTGGGGCTAAGAGGGATGAAGTTACAGGAGAATGGAGAAAGTTACACAACGCAGAACTGCACGCATTGTATTCTTCACCTGACATAATTAGGAACATTAAATCCAGACGTCTGAGATGGGCATGGCATGTAGCACGTATGGGCGAATCCAGAAATGCATATAGAGTGTTAGTTGGGAGGCCAGAAGGAAAAAGACCTATGGGGAGGCCGAGACGTAGATGGGAGGATAATATTAAAATGGAGTTCAGGGAGATGGGATATGATGATAGAGAGTGGATTAATCTTGCACAGAATAGGGAGCGATGGCGGGCTTATGTGAGGGCGGCAATGAACCTTCGGGTTCCTTAAAAGCCATTTGTAATTATGTAAGTAATATGCGTTTGTTTTATTTTTTATTTCCCATCCCTTCTTTTCAAAACTGGAGTACATGGCTTATTTTGGAAAATTGAGTAAATGAAATAAATTACAATATAACATTTCAGTTCGAAAGAGACAAGAATCCAGCAGAGGAAAGCATGGCGTGAAACTTTAACAGACCACATGGACAAACAGACGAACACAACGAATTATAAAATACCAAAATGGGAGCAAGAGTTGCAGTGATATCGTAACAGGACACACATGGTGGTCGAAACTGAACAACATTAAGCTGCACCAACCTTTGTGAAATCCAGCTTCAGTTCCTCAGGCATCTGCATGATTTCAGTAACCCGAAATATATTGCCGATTACATCTTCAGCTGCATATCCAACTTTCCACAGAGAAGATATTATCTGAAAATTGAAGTGAACATTTACAACATGAAGATGAGGAAAGGGAACGAGAAGCAAAGAGATGGAGAGATCAGGCCCACTAATATGGTGACAGATGCAGGAAAGTTGTGCTTAACAAAGTAAATGATAAAGATGGGAAAACAAAAATTTTAGAAATTTGGAGCCTGCATTTTCTGATAATATTTGTGGTCGTTCACGTACATATACCCAAGTAGGATGAAAGGAAAAAAATCAAGTATTTTTTTATTTAGAATTTGGAAGGATAGAGAACAAATCAAACGCCAAAAAAAAATTCTCCTTCTCCTATCTGAACTCCAAAAATCACGAAAATCAGAAATAACTTCTGAGTAGAATTATGCATGCACAAAGAACAAAACACATCTGGGCATACCAAATAATGTCATAATATATTCCAGCAGAATGCCAGATTAATATTTCATTACAGTGGCGATCTTGTGCCCAATATTTGTTCTGCCCTGGTATATAGAATATCACTTTCACACAGACTTCCAACATAATTAAACATACCTTGTAAGCCTTCAATGTTTCCATCAACACAACGTTGCAACATTTCCTTCTCCAGAAGAGGATGTACATATGAAGAAGGTGTATCCTTATCCAGCAGGCATATATTTAATCAAAGAACTGTGATCATATTATAGTGAAAATGAGGTATATACCATCAAAACATAGGATTCGGTATCTACTGAACTGTATAGAGTTTATTAAGTTTACAGAAATGTAACTCATTTAATCGGTTTTATCACACTACATTCGTAGATATTGTACCTAAATAAGGCTATTATAGGACCATTCAAAAGTCACTTCAAATTTTAAAACCTTATAAATATTGTAATAATAAATATGGAAAATGCCTGATATTATTCGTTTAAGAAGTTTTTTCCATTCAATCTGCTCTCATAAACCTGAAATGGTCTATGGAGGTCTATTTGAACCACTGCCTGCTGGATTGCATCTTATGGCTCAGCCATAGCATGCGATAGCCATAAGATGAGATCCAGCAGGCAGTCATGTGAACATTTATTATGATTTATTAATTTACCATGAAATAATGTTGTTGTTGTCTAGTGCCTTGCATCTGGCAATGAAGCCATTAGCAGTCGTGCTTTCCAATACTTTTGAACTGTAGTTTCTTCTGATCTTAATGCTTCACAGGTCTGCAAGTTGTCTTCATTCATTTCTGCTGGATCGTTACACAGGACACATATGGATGAAGCTGAGATGCCTATTCTGTAGAGATGACTTGCTAGACAGTCATGATTTGTCAATAGTCTGAAGGGTGCAACTGCTGTTTTCCTTGGTCTCTGGGGGATTATATCTGGGTTGGAAAGTAGTGTAATCCATTTTTTGTCTTTAGCATTTGATTCTATTTCTTGTAGGTATGAATGAGAAAATTTTGTAGTGATCAAGCGTTTTATTGAGGAATATGAGAAATTAAATTTAGACTTTTGTTTTATTGTTGTGCCTTTCTTTGCAAGTGTGTCTGCGGTTTCATTCTCCATGACTCCACAGTGTGCTGGAATCCATTGGAGACGGACAATCTTATTAACTTTTTGGAGTTGTGTTAACATTTTGTAGCATTCTCTTATTTTTGTTGACTTCTTTGTAGCATTTGAGCATATTCCCTGAATTGCAGCTTTAGAATCTGAAAGAATTACTGAAATAATGTAAACATCGGTATTTTCATTGTTAACCTAAAAAATGAATTCACACTGATGTCACATTCATTTGTTTCCCCTTTAAATTTTATCATAACTGATTGGATCCTAAACTATTTCATTTTAAACAAAAAAAAATCCGTTATCCATGACCTACTGTAATTAAGCTTTCATTAAAGATGGCCATAAGTAGTTTTTAATTTTAATTAATTCCGAACACACTCATAATAAAAATATTAATTTAATAAAACAAATGGATGCAGAATTTTTTTCTCTACAAAAAACTTTTTAATGACTTTTCTTCTTTAATAATTAGGGGAGCTAATATAAAAAAATATAAATTTTAGCACTGAAATCCCTACGGTGCGTGTTCCAAGTTACCACCAGTGTGCTCACTGCCACTCACCTTGAAGACATTCCTGCTGCTGACGTGTTTGAAGCCATTGCACGTGGACTGCAGGTTGTTCAGTGCCTGTCTCATGTCTCCCAGGGCAGTGAACACGATCGCTGCTAACCCGTCTTCTGTGTATGAGATCTGCAACAGATTTAACAGTTCATCAACTCTAAGTATGAGGGCTACTCTGGAAGTATTTTTCTCCTTCTTCCAGTGATGTTCCATTTCCGAACTCTACATTTGTTTTGAGTCTCTGGAACAATTAACCTGCAAACAACAGTGACTCAAGATTCAAAGACTGTCACCAATATACTTCAAATAGGTGACACACAAGTGACAGAATACACTCCCTAATGTTTGTATTCGTAATGTCGCAGGATAAAAGCAGATACAATAAAGAAACCAATGAGGAAATTCTAGATAAGAATGAACAAAAATTATCAATTTTCTGGGGAAGTGTTATCAAAATTGGAAATGTCTTGGTTTTACAAAAGAAAGCCATTAGAATTTTATGTAAATAAAATTATCATGAACACTGTAGACCACTTTTCATACAATCACAGATATTAACTGTTATAAATTTGTATATGTATGTACGATCTTGTACTTTACACTCGACATAATATGGACAGTTACTCATTAGTAGCCAATATACATGATCATGAAATTAGAAATAGTGAACAAATTAATAATCCATACTGCAGATTACATAAGAGCAACATAAACTTTTCTGTTATGGGGATTAAATTATACAATAAGCTTCCCAGTCAATATTGTAAGTTACCAATCAATAGCTTTAAAATTGAATCGGTCGGAGCTAAAAGGAACTAAGTCAATGGGTTATGCAACAATTTGAACAACAGATGTCATGTGCATTGAACGGTGGAAGAAAGAACTAAGACTTTTAAATATTCTTTTGTCTTCTATAACATAAAAATATAATATGTGTGTTACTAGTGGAATGTTTTTTGCTTCTCCTGAAAGGTTGTAAAAAGTGACTTAGTTCCTTTTAGCTCAGACTGATTCAATTATATTTTATGATTGGTTATAAAAAAAGTCCTTTTTACTCTGTTGGTGAGTTTTTAACACAAATTTGCAAGGAATTGATTTTAATAAATAAATTTATTTATATTTTGTTACAGTAATATATTAAGTGTGAAGTATTTTCATTAATTTTTAGAGTTTCAAAACATTTCGTATTTTCATTGTTTTAATTAAATTTTACTGTTTCATTATAGTTGTGTTTCTCAACATATCTCTGACAAAGCCTATTACTGTACGTCTAATGGCCTAATAAATTGAATTGAATATCATTAAATTCACTATCTAGACAGTGATGAACAGGGAACGGATTTATATGGACTAAAAATATATGAAATATGTAAATATATATGTAGTTATTTTTACCAAAATATGGAATTAAATATGGATTTTTACCAAAATATGGAATTAAATATGGACTTAAAATTATAAAAAAATGACTATGTACGTTAAATATTGGTACATTTTAATCAAACTAAACAAAAAATATAATGGACGTACCTTATCTTCCAATGTAGTTTCAACAAAACACAATTTTTATTGTCTGTTACCATAACAATAGGTTACAAACATTTCTTTCAAGTGCTGAAAAGTGAATCTTCTTCTATTGTCTCTGAGGATAGATTTATACTGACTAAAAGAGCGTTCGACGTCACAAGAAGTAACTGGTACATAATTCAATTTCACAATGTCTGCTGGGGATAAGTCCAAGTTAATCTTCACTGTTGATTCACCACTCATCACAGCAACAACCTTTTGTAGTTCTTCATATCCAGGGTTTTTTGAAAGTACAGTGTCCACCTTAGCTCTTACTGCATCTGCAACTTTACCTCTACCACGATTCAGTTGTTCCACAGTACTATTTATAATTTCAAAACTTTCAGATAGTGAAAGGTGCCTATTTTGGAGACTTTTGAGCGTTTTTATGATGCATGAAAATGTATGCTGAATGTGAGCTAAGTCATTCTTCACACTTATGTCACAGGTAACTGTTTTCGCAGTATCAATTGAGACTGCTTCTTCAGAGTCCAATGCAAGGAGAACATTGTTAATAGAGTCTATATGTTCGGCATAATATTCAACTGCTTCTAGCCATGTACCCCATCTAGTTAAAATTGGCTTTGGTGGCAATGGAATTTCAGGGTACATTTCTTTCAACACGTTAACTCTACTGGGAGCTTTGAGAAATACTTTTTTCACTGATGAAATCAACAAATCTACTTTAGGGAAATTGTCTCTGACCACTTCTGCCACACGATGAAATGCATGCGCCACACAAGTAAAATGAGTCAATTTAGGATATACAACAGATAATGCTTGTCCAGCTTTGACCATATAAGGGGCAGCATCGCTAATAAAGAATAACACATTATCGTACATAATACCCTTTGGCCACAGGATACCCATAGCTTCGTTGAACAGTTTAACTATAGTTTTGTTATTGCACTTTTCTAGAACATCACAATGTAAAAGAATTCGTTCAGAATATTGTTCACTTAACAAACCGATAACTACATTACCAACAAGTCTACCTTCTTTGTCGGGAGTCTCATCAATGGAAACCCAAATTGAACTATCTTTAATTTCATCTCTTATCTTCTGTATTGTCTCATCGTAGATGGATGGAGCATACGTCTTCCTAAGTGTTGACTCATCCGGGATTGTATGTTGAGTATATTTTTCAAGGAATTCCCTGAAGACCTTATTCTTTAGTTTGTAGAGAGGAATATCAGCAGAGATGAGAGAACGGCACAGGTCGATGTTAAACTCAGATCTTACATTCGATGTTGTTGGTTGTGTTAAAAACAATTGTCTCTGCTTGGAATTTAGTTGTTTGTTGGCCTGATGTTTACTAGTTGTAATGTGTTGTTGCACCAGGAACTTTTGTGTAGATGATACTGCACACTGACACAAATTACAAAATAATATTTTATTGTCAGTTGATAAACCATCTTCTTTAAATTCTGAAATGTAACTTGTTAGTTTTGATTTTAAATTGACTGAATGACGTACTTTTGGCATATTTACCGTCTTTATAGTATGATTTACAAAACTGAACCTATGTGTACTCTGACTGGCATTTAACTGTTGAGCTGCACAACTGAAGTCTGTTAAAAATTTTAAATTAAATTAATACAGTTTTGTAACTTACTTTCCCATTGTTGATAGGACTGCTAATTTTCAAATAACTCTGATGTTAAAGGGATTACTGAACATGTGTTTAAATCTCTATTGTTGAAATGTATTTTTAAAAGTTAATGGAATTTTGTTTTGTTTTATTGTTAAACCTAATATAATATGGACTGTTTTATATGAAATATGGAAAATATATGGAAATTAACGAAAATATGTACTAAACTCTAAAATATGGAAAAATATGGAAAATAAAAGTAGGATTTTTCAACCCTACACATTGTGAAACATAAAGATAATGCAAAATATAAATTATATTAGCTTTATAAGTAAATATGTATTTACATATAAATCCTTTCCCTGGTGATGAATATATTCACCTGTTCTTTCTGGCACACTTCGATAACTTTAGCCAAGACCCGGGCATCAGACAACCGACCATACCGCAGCATGGCACATCTTGACTGAACGGCTTCTATGATTTTCTCACTATTATTACAAGCCAAACCAAATCTTGTTGTGCGACTGTACAGCTCTCAATGCCTGCTGAGCGCCCTCCGTCAACATAACAGATAAAACAATTAATTGTGAAATCTGACAATGGTGCCTGTTGTCACCCACTCTTTTACATTTACAATGAAAAAATTATGCAGTCGAACCTCGATACAATTTTTTTGGTCCCGATTTACCACGAAAATCATCTGTAGCTGCATTTAGATTGGCAACAGGCCATGATTGTTTGGCCAAACACCTGCATAGAATTGGAATATATCAGTCCCCTAACTGTCCATTGTGCAACTCAAACCAAGAAATGGATTCGGAACACCTCAAAATCTGTGCTTCAGTGGCTGACCATGATAATATCTTTGAAAAATATTGAGTGCAAGAGGTCAAATGACTTTATTGTTAAACGCCTGGCATTAGAAAACAACAACAACAATTTTTTTTGGGGACCAGGAAAATTGTAGGCCTACTGTTATATCAGGGTTATTGTTATATTGAGTGGTTATGCAATGTTACCCATATTTATGTTCTGAAGAACATAGTATAAAACAACATTACATTCCATGAAATAACATTTACTCACCATTTGATTATTCTTTGAAGTAGGCCTACAAACTCATTTAACATTCAGGCTCTTTTTTTTTTTTTTTTAATCAGTGATTGTACCTGTCTTTTGGCTTTTCCGTTTTCAGCAACAAATATGTTTCTTATTGCTTTAAGTATAATCAATGTTCTGGTGGTATATTAGAGACGTTAAACCACTTCAAGGTCGGTCATTTGTCCTTGAAGCAGGTAGAGTTCTACTGTAACACACTACTTATACTGAGGATCATGTAAGACTGACTAATTTGGCCGTGTCTTCAGTGTTGCCAACTAAAACTAGATATCACCAAAAGAGGATAAAATCACACAATGCCATGTACTATAATAATAATAATAATAATAATAATAATAATAATAATAATAATAATAATAATAAATGTATTTATTCACACTGCAATGGGTATATACCCGGTGGCAGTGGTAACTAATTACACTCAATAATGACAATAATAAACTTATTAATTAAAATACAATTAATAATAATACTGATAATTAATACTAACAATAATTTATAATAATAATAATAATAAATGTATTTATTCACACTGCAATGGGTATATACCCGGTGGCAGTGGTAACTAATTACACTCAATAATGACAATAATAAACTTATTAATTAAAATAAAATTAATAATAATACTGATAATTAATACTAACAATAATTTATAATAATAATAATAATAATAATAATAATAATAATAATAATAACAGGGAACATCCTAAATTAAATGAAGCACGATCACTTAAAATTACATTTAAAGTATATCTAATTTGTATCTTAACCCTAAGTTCGAACTAAAACCCACGAGTATGATATGTTCATATCTGCACAAGTACCTTTCAAATTACACTCATTTTGCTGCCAACTCACTCACTGCACTGGAACTACGACACATTTCACTGATTCTATCCAGATTTCACTAACACTTCAAAAACATTTCACTGTTCAAATACTTTGCACTGCCACTATAAACTATAAAGCTTCCCTGACAGGAACACGTTTCACTTACACAACACACTTCACTGACACAACATAATTCTCCACTGATACAACACTTCAATAACAAAATATCATTTAATAATACAGTACATAATATTAACAATAACGATGTCTTACTTATTTACCACATCTCATCTTTATGTTGGGGAGGTGTTTTCTAAAAGGTTCAATAATTTGTAAAAGAGTATATTTTTCTTCTGGACCTCTTGCACATTATGTTAGTAGTTAGTAGATTAGTGAATGATCTAATATTAAAATGTATTTTGTCTGACAACATGAAATTCATTGCTTTGATTACACAACTTACGAATCACGAGAACCAACCTAAAAATGTATTTTGTGTGATCACGTGAAATGATTAGTATGAATTCCGAAAACGAATGCCACTTTGAAATGATTGGTTTAGAATATTTACTCCATTTTTATAATAAAAGTCTGAACACGAAAGAAATTAATTAAAATGTGAAATGGTATTTCTATCGATTACCCAAGGACATGTATCACACGAAATATGTTATATTTATTTACACTTAGCCTACCTGACTACAATCTTGAAATTGTAACCACAACACAAAGCAACACATACAATAACTATTATGTATTAATATTAATACCGATATTAATTAATTATTAGTATGTTCAGATTTCACTAGCTTCCAGTAATCGGCTCAGAAATCTAGAACAATTTGAATTTTCAGAATTTAAACTACTGACAACTTGTGTCACTGCTGCCAACATCACAGTTATAAAATCACTACTAGTTGTGGTATTTTTCAGTACCGAAATTCGAAACGAAGTTGGCAAAAGAAAATTCAACCTGCAAACTAGAAAATCACCATAATCCATTAGCTTATGTAGTAATGGGGAAAAATGGTTAGGTTTCACCCTTAGGGTATTAAGTAAGTTGACCCAGACTATATACAAAATATCAGAATTGGTCAACAGAAGTATGTAAGAGTAAACAAAATAACAGAACATTTTTAAATGGGCAATACCAAGTGAAAAGTGGAATACTGAACATAAAAACCAAGTAAATTAAATAATTATTATAATGTTTTTATCATTCAATCTGAGTTTGTCCAAAATTTCACCATTAAAGGAATGATGGATAAAACATACTTACGAAATACTCTGAGACCAACAAATTTATCGTTGCAACAGAGTCTATTGTTATATTGGTTTTCATTGTATGGAGATTCGACTACATTTGAATATGAAACTGGAAAAACATTTTATAACAAATAACTCAACCAACAGACCAAACAGCAAAATCAATTTTTAGAGATACTGAGGTTTTTAGTTGAATTTAATTATAGATTCATAACATCAATCGTGTTGAAATCCAAATAACTCTGAGCATGGAAAAAAGTAATACTACACAGTAATAAACTGTGTCTTGGTCTGTTGTCACAAGAACAAAAACTCAATTTTGAGAATGGAAAATAAGACATGTGTTCAGGTATTTTTTTAAGATAGTCTCAACTATTTGCCTGCAGATGACACCAAAATCACATTTTTTTACAAAAGTGCCGATTGGTCTACTGTGACATAACTCTATCGAATTATATATTAATTATAGAATTATAAAGCCCTGCTGTGCTGTCAATACACACTGCAAGCATGCCGCTATGAAGATTGACCCTTAGCATCAAAACAATTTTCTGAACCTCAAAAATCCTACATGACACCCAACTTTATTTCTCAGTATGAGAAATCTGTACTTTAGATTTTTTCATGTGAAAGGAAAAATCTAACATTTTCGTCCAGGTTATACCCACAATGTACCTACTTTTCTTTCTTTCAGTTGATAATTCGATATGCTCTAATTTTCTGGGGAAATGGAACCAAAATTGGAAGCGTCTTGATTTTACAAGAGAAAGTGATTAGAATTTCATGTAAATCAAACTATCTGGAACAATGTCGGCCACTTTTCAGACAATCACGGATTTTAACAATCATAAATTTGTATACATATGATCTAGTACTTTACACTCGACAAAATATCGACAATTACTCATTAGTGGTCAATATACATGATCATGAAATTAGAAATAGTGAACAAATTAATATTCCATATTGTAGATTACACGAGAGCAACACAAACTTTTTAATTATGGAGATGAAATTATATAATAAGCTCCCCAGTCAATATTATAAATTACCAATCAATAGCTTCAAAACTAGATTTTACAATTGGTTATTAAATAATCCTTTTTATTCTGTTGCTGAGTTTTTCAACACAAATTTGTATGAAATTGTATTTTAATAAATAAGTTTAATTGCAATTTAGTTAGTTTTCTTCAATTTAAAAGTTTCAAATTATTTCATGTTTTCATTGTATTACTTAAATTTTACTGTTTCTTTTATTAGTGTTTTTTAAAATGTATTTATATGTTTTTCAATGTATTCTGACGAAGCCTAAAACTGTATGTCTAATGGCCAAATAAATTGAATTGAATTGGATATTTGGGCACAGACACAAACTGAAGACTATTAACTGTGTTTATCAATTACAAGAATCATACCTGTCTGCCTCGTCCAGGATGATAATTTTGTGTTTCCCTGATGACAGAGTAACCTTCTGCTGGCAAACATTTTGATTTTGTTTCGCACGACATCAATGCCTGCCATTCGAAGCATTTAATTCCAGAACTGCAGAGCTGAACGCCGGTCCCAAGCCAGGCACAGAACTGCAGTTGTCTTGCCTACCCTGAGACAAACACAACATTGTGGTGAAGAAACAACAACGAAAATTATTACTGTAACACAGGCAACTGCAGCAGAAAAAGTGACAGAGAATTCATAAAATTCCTATAATTGTGTGAAACATTTCATGTCCTCGGTTGGGTTGCTGTATTGTTTACATTTTTAATGAACTGGCTCTTATTTGTAAGGACTGTGAATATAATTGAGAGTGAAGTAAATTTAATATAATTTATGTGTTATACCTCAGTCTAGTGCCGAGGTCATGGAAAGCATGGGGCTCTACCTCCATGCCCCCCCCCCCCCAAGTGCCTTCATGGCATGTTACGGGGATACCTTTACCTTTTACCTTTTATTATTAATGACTAGCCGTACCCGTGGGCTCCGCTGCACCCATTAGAAATAAATATAAAGTAATTACATAATTAAAATAGGACATTTGATCCAGGGAACATTCGTGTTTCATAGAAGGATAAATCGTTTAAAATGTTACTTAATTTAAATTGTATTAAAAAAACAAAATGCGATCATTTTGATCCAGAGACCACTCATTTGGTCATAAAAATTATTTTAGGAAATACAGGAAACGAATGTACAGAATAGCCTATCAAGTTTTCTGTGCATAAGAAGCTATTTTAATCTTACCTGTCCTCAATTCACTCAGAAGTTACTGTAATAACATTATAGCATTATGTCCATCTAGAGAAACTACACTTTCCAATGGTGAAATAATAATTAATTATACAAACCGGTTAATTTAGCTTCCGATATTACTTCATACAAACACAGAAACATTCTCTATAGGCTGTGTTTCATAGCTTTCGATTGTTGTTGTCCAAGGCCCCTTATATATTGTTTTTTATTTCATTACACCGTCTTAGATGGCATTATTGTAATTTTGAAACTCATTTATCTCATTAAATATCAGTCCTATCAAAATTTTGCATGGAATAAAACTTATCGGAAATTATTTTTAAAGAAACTTTTGTTATGTAATATTTTTCATGAAAATTAATAATAAGGGAGATATTTCGATTTATTTAATTCAAGCCCCCTTATAACCCCCCCTTTTAAATAAAATATTCTGAATGCCATATAGCCTAAATTCTAAGTTACAACGAACTTAATTTATATTCCAATTTTCACATAAATCGGTTCGTGAAAAGGTAACAAACATCCAGACAGAC
The DNA here is from genome assembly GCF_040183065.1 of Periplaneta americana. Classification (NCBI taxonomy): domain Eukaryota; kingdom Metazoa; phylum Arthropoda; class Insecta; order Blattodea; family Blattidae; genus Periplaneta; species Periplaneta americana. The sequence goes on along the minus strand of NC_091121.1, from coordinate 187,210,251 downwards.
AGACATACAAACAAAAATTTCAAAAAAGCGATTTTCGGTTTCAGGGCGGTTAGGACCAATTATTTTTGGAAAATCTAAAATTACCAGAAAAATTTCGGCTACAGATTTATTATTAATATAGATTATTTTCCCTTCATTTCTTTACTGAATATGACCAATATCAATGGCAAAGAAGTGATACCTCGCACCTATAAAAATGGTCATTTAGTTTAACTACATAATTATTTAGATTCCCTACATTATCATTACAATATGTTCAGAAAGTTGGACAGTTAACTAATACAGTAGAACTTCTCGTATCCGGCAACTATGGGACAAAGCCAGTGCCAGATAACTAATTTTGCCGGATAATTGAAAAATACGTTTATAGGTTATGTAAAGACACACTGTACCGCACAAACATTTTTTTCCATGTTTAAATTTAGTAATTTTCATATAGATATTTAAAAGTAAAGTTTTGAAATATGTACAATGTTTATTTTTAGTACTGAATACGGTAATGTACGTTCATCAGTTCATAATTATTGTAATGCATAATATCATAAAAAATACTAAACGTTTTCGTAACCTTATGACAATTTTAAATAGCGGCCATGTGATGTGAAGAGCAGTGTAGCCAATGTCGCAAATATGAAGATGAAGTAGCGCTCGATAATTTAAACCCCTTTAACATATGTCTAATGTCTTCTTGTTTATATATACTATCTATCACTCGAATGAAATTTTTACGCGCTGTAGGAACAGAGAATTTCACACTTTCCTATTTAGACTCGTCCAATACCCCTTCAAAACGGGCGAGTTCAAGTGGTAAATTTAAAGATATCGTCGCTGCGAGTTGTTTGCAAGGCCCAAGTGACAGCTTACCGATCTCCAGGGACACAACGGGGTTTTCTGTCTATGTTTTCACGTGTGAACAATGTAAAGAGTAAACAATATGCAGCATGTGTGATCCACGAAAATCACTCACATCTTCGTCAGAATCTTCCCTTTCGCATGAATGACTTTTTTTATAGGCCTAACCAAAAGTGCCGTTGTTTTGGTATTGCCAGTTATCTGGGTGCCGGATACGAGGGATTTTACTGTATTTTGTCCTCGAATAGAAGGTATTGCAAAGCAGAAAAATATCGATGGTGTTTAACAACAATCTCGTACATAAAAATATAAAATCTTACGGGAGAACGAAAAAATATTTTAATATCTCAATAACAAACAAATATCTTACATAAGAGGGTATTTAAAATCTTCTTGTAAAGTTTTATCCGTGTCTGGACATAAGATGTGGGAACAACTGGATAATACGCACAGTAGAGCAATGTCGATAGTCAACATTACTCGCTGGGCACTAATCACCGGGCCATACCAAGTCGTGTCAAACAAAAGACAATCGAAATAGTGGTAGTAAAATTCACGACTATATTCTTAAATAAATCACTTCATTAGTCAAGTGCAAAGTTTATGCAGTACAACGATGATGTTTTGAATGCACTAAAAGAAAATGCATATGTACTAAGACAGCAATGAAATAAAGGGAAAAAAAGGTGTGTTTCACGGAATATCATTTAAGTAACGGAAAGTAAATTTCCGGTTAATGTTCGCCAAAGCGTTAAGTATGTAATTATGAGCACGTTGATGTTTTATTTGTGGTCTAGAGAAAATACCTAGCTTTTAATGAAAAAAAAATTTGGGGCCATGAAATTATTCCCGCTTTAATTATATTACTGTTTAGCAATATTCCGAAACAAAAACTGTCATAAAGGCCATGACCGACTAGAAACATCGATACCGAAGAGATAAATCTCTGGATAAATGCATTCGGCCGTGATGAAACAAAAGAAAATGCGAGAGAGATTTTAGTTCGAGATAAAATGAACACACAATTTTGATGACCATACTGTTAGTAACTAGAGATCGTTTGTAAGCTCTGTATTAATCTTCTATGTAGAAATGTCGTCCAAACATATTGGTGGTCCAGGGAAAAATCATTGAAATAGATTAGAGTAACAGTGGTGCTATCTCTCAGTAAAGTTCAGAACGAAGTAGAGAGAAAAAGAAACAAGTTTCTTCTTTTAACGACACCACAGACCAAAGTCATGTTCTTATGTTGGCAACATTGTGTATTTAGTTAAATTTGGTCGTAACCATAACGGCATGGTTCAAATCTACCGTGCTAATTCTCCAGTTTAGTGAAGATGTGTTTACAGAAAATATGGGAAGACTTTTTTATATGGATAAAGTGTAATCTCATCTTTTTTATTATTTTTTTTTTATTTTACATACCAAGTTGCTGTTCAACACTATTGGTACCGGTATATAAAAAGTTAGTCTATTTTGAGAAAAATTAATTTTTTAAACATCTTTTGATTCACCTGCAAATCTACAGATACGAGATATCACTTTTAGCCATCAATAATATATTAAGCCCTCATCTTTTCCACATAATTAGTAATGAAACTGCATTAGGACATTGCCTTTTTAATTCAGTGCTGCACCGTGATGTCATGGTTTTTAGAAAAATAGTCTATGAAGAAGGTCATGTTTCAAGCATACATTTCCAAAGCACCCTAGTGTGTAATTCACAAGTCACCTAGTTGCTAGTCACTAGTGTGTAGTGTGGACTTGAGCTTTGAGATACGGCCTTATATTAGGCGATTGTCAAGATGGCCAAGACTAGACCATGATAACCACATGGCTCCAATTCGTGCCAGTCTAGAAACATAACACTGGTTACAAAGATAGCCTACGAGAATGCATACTGCACAAGAATACAAGTTAATAACTATTCTCAGATCTTTCAATACTTACAGCAATAATAATATTTGGTACATTTCCAGTATCAGCAAACATTTCGAGTCTTGCAACAGTATCTTCATTTCCCACAATATCTTTGAAGGTCTGAGGTCTAAATTTTTCAATCCTGGAAATATAAATACAGTGAAGTATAAATAAACATAAGCCAAGAAATGGAGTACGACAGAGCTGCGCCCTAACACCTAGGCTATCGTCTGCAACAAAGTAAATAATGAATAAGATACGAAATTAGAATTTAATTTTTTTATTGGGTTATTTTACGACGCTGTATCAACATCTAGGTTATTTAGCGTCTGGAAATTAGAATTTAAGAGAAAATTATAGAGCAGATACAAAAACACTGACATATGCACATAACATAATGATTTAGAGAGATAACAGAAGAGAAAGAATCAAGATTAGAAAAGTGGAATAAAGTGATGACTGAGTATGGATTAATATGTCCACCAGTGTGAAGTAACTGTTAGCACGTCTGACGTGAAACGAGCAGGCTCAGGTTCAAATCCTGGTTGAGGTTTTTTCCGGGGTTTCCCCCTCAACCAATTGAGACAGAATTGCTGGGTAACTTTCGGCATTGGACCTCGGACTCATTTCTCCATTATTAATTCACATATCATCATCATCATCCATAACATAGCCTGGGTAAGTTCACAGTGCGGCGTGCTGTACTTGTGTAAAGCACAGCCGTTTGGCTACACAATCATTCACAGAATAGGAGTGGCAAGAACAATAAGACTGAGGCTGAGTGCAAGCCTTCGGGGGTACCTGCTCCAAGAAAGTGGGGTGAAAAAACCCTGCTATACAATGGGAGCATTACAGTCGTGAAAGGGAAGCAAGCTGTGTATCTATGAGCAAGGATTGCTAGAGCGAAACAATGCCTACAGCGAGTAGGCCTACTCGATGACATGGCTGCCGTAAAGTAACATCAAATCCCAGTTTATTAGTTTTAAATGTAACCATGTAGTAAGTTAGTATGGAATAAAGATATAGGCCTATCTGTAACCTACAAGAAAATTATGTAGATCTGTAACTCATATTTTAAAATGCTTCGGAAACATGAACAATGACAAAGAAAGATCGAAGCAGAATTCAGGCAACAGAGATGAGATACCTTCGCAGCATAGTACAGAAAACAAGAAAAGAGAATAAAGAAATAAGGAAATAAGTCTTAACGTATTGGTAACTGAAAAATTGAAAGATAAACTGGAAGGTAAAAAAGTACACTGTTTGGACACGTCATGAGGATGGGAGAAGGGAGGTGTCCGTGCTCTGAAATTTAAAGGTGAAAATTAAAAATTGACATATAGCCTATGATAAAAAGAAGACAAGAATCTGAGCGGGAAAGTGTCTAAGAACTCTTTTGTCTATCCGAGAAACACAGAAATAATTACACGATATTTGCCACCTTTACTGAAAAAATTTAAACCTATTGCCATGAACACTCTTGTTACTGTACAGACAGAACGTAAACTTACCTAGTTATTATTAAACTGATAATGCCTGATGCAATTCTGTGCTGTTCGGGTAAAGGAGGATGTCATTTTTATAGCAGATGGAATTTTGTTTCCAAGATGAACACACAAGTTCAATTATACGAGTGTGCAAAAATCAAAAGAATACTAACAGTTGATGTATTTTGCGTAGAAAATTATTTGCAATAAAGATCCAAAGTTTAATTTTCATCCATTTTCATTTGTCTCCAAACTCTCCATGACATCTCCCTTTACCCAAACAACACAGAATTAAGCTTTAATATAGGTTAGGTTGATAAGCAACTACACAATAGACCAACTCGTATATACCATTGGCGTTACTTTTCTTCTGGTCTGTTTCTTGCGTAGAAGCTGTATTACTTTCATCGGAATTAGCTACTACCATAATCTCAATACTTTCTTCCTTTTTATTCGACATCATTCTTGTTCCTTCTATTTCACGTTTTAAATCTCCTTGTCATGGATAATTAAACATTTTTTGTAATTTGGCCAGTGTTGCCAACTCGAGTCTTAAAACCCCGTTAAGATATAATGCACAAACCGCTAAATAGCTATATGGGCAATGCAAAATAAGATTATTTTACGGCTGTGAGTGTTAAAAAAATCCGCTAAATCCCTATAAGAGCAATACAAACTTCATAAATTTTACTCTCGAAACAATGACAAACGCTAGATCTAGTGGGAAAACCTCTGAATTGGCAACACTGAATTTGGCACTTGGCCTGAAAAACGGCTGCAGAGCAGTGTCGCCAACACATAAAGTGTATCCCCGTCAGTCTATCACCTGGAAATCTGTCAGAATTCGTCAAAATTAAGAAAAAAAGTAAGACCCACTCAATATATTTATATACAAATAAAAGCAAATATTAACACTATTTCCTTAACAATCTTGATTAAAATAATAATAATTCATCGCTGCTGAAAAGCAAATTGTCTCTGTCAGGCACACCAACGTCCTGACACTGATTACGTATGTGATCAGAGATTATAGGACTCGTTGTTAATCATGTCCAGAGCCTTCTTTAGTTACAAGCCGGGGCATGGGTAGGTTTGGCAACGCAGAGTGGAGGCGGGAGATTTTAGAGTGATATTGTGTTTGCTCATTGCTTTCGTTATACGTAACGCGTATTTTTTCAATATTACTTCAAGCACAAAGGTAAGATCAAGATTCAGATAGTGATGTAAATTATTACGGTTCGAAAATAATGTTTTATTGCAATCAATTAGCTATACTTCAGAATACGGCGTAAGTAGGCTACTTACATACAAAGGCTGCCACTTAAAATAATTACAAAAAAAAACATGTTTTTATTGATAGTACGAAGGTAAATAAATTAATAAAAAAGATATTCCTTGCACCGAAAATAATAAAATCAATAATGCAATAAAGACGTAAGTTCCTATGCAGTATTCTTAAGTTCCATTGAATTTACAAATTTGTGGCTAGCAAATTGACAATGTTTTGCGACTTAATGGTGTTTCATCTGTGAAAGGTTTAGGATATATTTTAATATTATCTTATGCGATTATCTATCGTGTTTTTCTACAAATATTTCAGATGCCTAGAAAGTGCTATGTGCCTATGTGTCGTAGCAACTACACTTATAATTTTAAAAAAATTAAAACATGCTTGTTTTTTTATTGATGGTACAAGGGAAAATAAATAAATACTTAAAGAAATGTTACTTGTACCAAAAATAAATAAAATAATGACGTACTTTCGCAATACCCTATTCCAATCAATTAACCATTATGTGGCTAGTAAATTGACAATGTTTTGCCGCTTAATGTTGTTTCACCTCTGACATGAAAGGTGTAGGATATCATATGCATTTTAATTTCATGTGATTATGTCGTGCTTTTCTATAAATATTTCAGATGTCCAGGAAGCCAGTTTTAATTTGAACCTGGCCAGTCACCATAACAATACTGTTATCCTAAATTATTTGTTATAAACTTTTTAAAATATAATTTTAAATAAATATAACTACAGAAAACAAGCTAAGAATGTGAATTATGCAAATAGGCCTAAAATAAAATGTAAACAGAAGAAACTATTGACATTCCTATTATAATAAAAGTATGGGGATGTAAATACAGTTAAACCAAGTAAAACAATCTATGAAAAGATGAAAACACATCCCTTCAACATAATACATAACAAAACGCGGTGAATGTAGAGTATCCAACGCCCACTGAACGAATATTTCACTTTTATCACTGCCAATGTTGCGCTATAATCGTATATGCAAGGTAGGCTATAACAAAAACCTAAACTAACCAAACCTAACCTGTCAAAGAAGCAACAAGTTATAATGAATATGTGTAAAATTGGCCTATGTTTCTATAGTGGGCGGGACATAAGTAACATTGACCAAACCAACAAAGTGATTATATGCATCTACAAATTATAGATAGTTCTGACGTATAGCAGGCATTCCGAATCTTCAACAAAACTGCAACATTTATGGGATCATAAAACAGCTGTTTACAATTACTTTGAAAACCAAAGGCGTAACTTTATTGATATAGCAGGCGAGACCCAACAATTTGACTAGAATTCTGATACACACAAACCACAAATAAGAATATAAAAATGTGGTTATACAATATTTAATAGAATAGTCAATTACTTTGTCATCCATAACCGTAAAAATTCCCAAAGACTGCAACCATTTTATTTCCATTTATTGTTTTGTTTTTTTTATCACCAACACTCATTTGGTTTATAATACATCAACAATTAACGTTTGGTACGACCGCAAACATAATTCCATCGACACACACTTATATTGTAACATTAATTTACATTGGAAATCGGCATTAGCACAAACACGTGTACTGTACGGTCAGCCTCCGGGTGACAGATAATTACAGTGTTGCCGACATATGGCCCCGGCTTGTAACTAAAGAAGGCTCTGTCATGTATGTCATTTTGATACGCAAAAGCAGGGAAAGAAATTTTAAGGGATGACATTTTAAATATATCTGTTCCAAATGTTTCTTATAAGATGTAACTGCAGTTGAGCGACAGCCGTCTTTTCCAAGCCCCTACAGTCTCGGCTGCGCGAAACGAGGAAACCGGGGCAAATTGAACGCTGCGCTTGCCGCCATATTGTTGGAGAGCAGACAAATAATAGCAGTGCGTAAATCACGCAATTTAACGCTGTGATGATCTAAAATTGACATATTATGGCCATTTTCGACGTTTAACGTAAAATTAGGACGAAATAAACATATTCAAAGTTTCATTGATATGTGTTAGAACATTAAAGAAAAGAAAATACGTATGCAGCAATTTATAGAAAACATACTGATACATCCATAAATAGGCCTACACAATACACATTATAGATTGTATAATTTTACGATAATCAGCAAATTGTTAGGTTTCAGAGAATCTAAAATTATATTAACATATTAACTCTTAGATCACAAAACATAAATATATGCACCTTGATTACACAAGTTCTTGTTATAATCAAATTCCTAAGTGAAATAAATATGCGATAATCAGTATAGACTTGTTGTTAAGTTTTAGAGAATCAAAAATAAATTATATTACCGGTACTTTTAGACCACAGGACATAGGTAATCTGGCAAAATATAATGTGCGAAGGTAGCCAAATTACATTGAATTTATTCTTCAATTAATAAAGGGAATGCTATCAATTATAAAAAGTATCGGTACCTAATACATTGCAAACAATAGGTAACGTGAAGACCTAAAAACTAAACAATCACTTTATGCAAGATAAAAAAAACCACATACTTTTTATGTGTGGATTTTTTACATATTGTATTTTTATTTTAAATAAATAAAATAGATATATTATCATTGCTTGCGGAGTGATGGTGCATATTTTTTATGCACATATGCAATATCAATAAGATGCCATTCCTTCCTTTTGTTAATAAAATATATCCGGCAAAATGTAAAAGAGTTATTTATAGGTGAACTCTGAATCATAAATTCACAAAGGAGGCTTAGCTATTATAGCTATTTATTTATTATCTGTATATTTATTTATCCATATATGGATCTTGAATGTAAGTTTATTATCTTGCAGATAAATTCATTTACATAATAAAAACAAAAAGTTATCTTTCCACTAATGTTTTAACATCTGATGTGTAAGTCTAAATAATTCACTCAGTGGGATTTCTCTACAGTCTGATATACCTCTACTAATAATTAAGTATTCTTTATTGTCATAAACTACCGATTGATTTTTAATAATATTGATATTGTAACAACAGAGATAATATTATATCGTACCTTTTGCAAATAGCTTGGAAAATTAAACAGGGATGGTATTATCGCCGCGCTCTCATGGTTAACATTCGGCAGGTCTTTGAGCGGCCTCATGCGTTCGGCAGGTCTTTGAAATTTAATTGTATTATTGTTTTCAATTTCTTGTGTCGCCGCTCCAATCACTCGCCTCAATTTCAATAATGCAACCAATAAGCTGCTTCAATTATTATTAAATGACACTTATTTGTCTAATCCACGTAGACTAAAAACCCGAGGTTGCAATGTCTTGTGCTGAGGACGAACATTAAGGTATGTGATTAAAAATTATTATTAAGAGTTAAGAAAGCCAACGTACTCGTATATGAAATAATAATAATAATAATAATAATAATAATAATAATAATAATAATAGCCATTTAACAATATAACAAACTAGTGCTTATTCTTATCGAGGAAGTAGACGTGACAACGTGACGCTTAGAGTGAAACCTACAGAGCAACAATCGGTCGGCAAAATTATTTTTTTAAAGCACACCGCACGTTATTGTATGATGCCGACATGTTAAGCATGAGTCCGCGGCGATAATATATCATCTTTCAAAATTATATCGCAATTACTTTCACACTATTCACTAAAAACACCCGAGACAAAACAAAGGACAAGTATGACAATCGTGTTTACCGCTCTATTTCTACCAGTAGCATGGCGGCGTAAACATGCGCAGACTGGTTTCAATTTTGGACAGCACACCAGCGCTCTGTGTGAGTCTAATATACTATTATAACGTCTTTGGTCTTTTCATAGCAATTACAACGATCAGTTTGACCAACACAAAAATATTGATTCTACGGGTTATAGGCCTAAGTAGGGTCCGGATTTTTATGTGCTAAAAAAACTTTAAAATATGAATTTTTATGTTCTAAAAATTTGAAAAATGTGTTAAAACTAAAAATATTGTTTCTGAAAATGAAAATAAACACATTAGAATGTTCGTAACTTACTAGAAAAAATTATATTGAAACAGAAATTACAGCTGAACATCAGATGTAAAATGCTGACTGGAGTTGCAGTGCACAACAAAATGGCATCTGCGGATTGTGAATCACAAATCCGTGCCTATTATCCGAGAACAATGCCTTATATTGAGAAAAGGAACGTTCTACATCTCACGATGTTAACCTTGCATGTTTGAAGAGGGGTATATCACACACACACACACGCACGCACGCACGCACGCACCCACACACACACACACACACACACACACACACACACACACACACACACACATACAATCAAGTGCACCTATGTTTTGGCCTTTCAAAACTTAAGCGACTTTGCAGAGGGTTTGGTAGTCACTGTTTTTCTCAAACATACTCTTAGGCCTGAATTATTTTTCTTAGAACTTCTGTTTTAGGACCTGAGATAGTGTTAAATTGCCTTTCTATTTCCTTAACTGAATTACTCAGTAAATCTACGGAAGTTTCTAGTTTCTTTACTGAGTGAATCAAGAAACCGAAGTTAACAGATATGAAGGCCAAGTCACATTTTAAAGTAGTATCACATATTAAATTCTGAATAATGTCAACTGCAGAGACATCGTCTTTGCCCAGTTCACTTACTACAGATGTAAATGCTTCCAAATGATCTGCAGTATATAATTCAACACGGCATTAAGCCAGGTGCCCAATGCGTGGCTACAGGTGTAGGAGGCAGTGAAAGATCAGGATTTATCTTCTTGAAAAGATCAATCCGTGATGGTGATTCTACAAAGACTTTTTTCTGTTGGACACTAAGGCCGGTTACACACTATACCGAGAGATGTGTAATGTGAAATGTGCGCCGAGAAATGCGTGAAATCGAAAGCATTGTTTTAAATGGAACGTCACACACTACAACGAGTTTCTCGCTCACCTCGCGAGAGGTAAACAGACATATTTGTAAAGAAAATTTGTAAGAAAAACCACTGACTACCAACTAATCTTTTAATAACAACTACTGTATAATTCCATTTCTATCCAACAATGTGAGCAGTATGGGATAAAAATAAATGCAAACAAGACGAAGACCATAGTTATTGAAAGAAGGTAAACTTGCGAATTCGAAATGATGCAGTGGAAGAAGTGGACAGCTTCAAATGTCTTGGGGCGTAGATATGTTGTTATATTAAGCAGTAACATGAGCTGCTGCCAGGGAGTCAAAAGGAGGATAGCAATGGCCAAAGAAGCTTTTAATAGAAAAAGGAACATATTCTGCGGACTTCTGGAAAAAGAACTAAGGAAGAGACTAGTGAAGTGCTTTGTGTGGAGTGTATCATTGTATGGGGGCAGAGACATGGACATCACGACGAAGTGAAGAGAAGCGACTAGAAGCATTTGAAATGTGGATATGGAGAAGAATGGAGTGTGTGAAATGGACAGACAGAATAAGAAATGAAGCTGTGTTGGAAAGAGTGGGTGAAGGAAGAATGATTCTGAAACTGATTAGGAAGAAAAAAAGGAATTGGTTGGGTCACTGGCTGAGAAGAAACTGCCTACTGAAGGATGTATTGGAAGGAATGGTGAACGGAAAGAAAGTTCGGGGCAGAAGAAGATATCAGATGACAGACATTAGGATACACGAATCATATGCGGAGACCAAGAGAAAGGCAGGAAATAGGAACGATTGGAGAATGCTGGGTTTGCAGTGAAAGACTTGCCGTTGGGCAAACACTTTGAATGAATAAATTTCCCTTTTAAAAGTTCGAAGTAAAATTCACATTTTAAACTTGATTTAAATAGAAACAATAATTACAATGAGAATGATGTAGAGCACAAAGAAAGTTTCCCACTTTGATTAAGGTATGCCCATTCGGAGACCTCGTACTCTCCCTTATTGGACGAACTTAGTGGAAGATCACTAATTTTTAAGAGAAACCTATAGGATTTGAATGTCATTGCTCTCGTGTGTATGCTGTGTAAAAAAGAACAAATTGCATCACAAATGGTTGCCATCAGAATGTTCTTTGGTTTCTAAGGATTTGAAGAGGATGAAATCGGACAACTTATACAAGCTTATACGGATTTCCAAATTTAAGTGCCCTTCACTCACCATAATGGGGCCCACTTTCATTGAAACATGCAAACTGAGACTACTGTATTCCTTAATGAAATGATTAAAGAACAGGATTAAGAGTATAATTGTACTTGTTTTTTTGAAAGATGGGACATGACAGTTAAGCGGCCGAGCTTGGAACTACAGTGCCATGTTGCCAACATGGACTACGACGCTGTCAGCTGATGGAAGCTAGCAATTGACGTTAAGATGGCTGACATAAAACATTCATTAACAATTGACGCGAAGGTAAGAAAACAATACAAAAATCGACAGAGAATCAAAGACGAAACGTACCAATGCTAACATTGTGTGCACAATAAATGTCGCCAAGAGAGCTATTAAGCACTCGCCATGTGGGAACTGTAAGTTTGGCAACTCGACCATTGTTACCATAGCAACAGGCCTACCACGCTATTTGACATTCAGTTGTTTTTCCGATTGCAACGCTCCTGTCATGTCCCATCTTTCAAAAAAACAAGTATAAGTACTATCACTGTGTGCAGTCTTACCTTAAATGCTAGCAATGATGACCACCTGCTCGTAAGCAACCCTTGCGTCACTTCAACAGATTTATGAAAATTTGACCCAGTTTTCGTTGTGTAAAGTAACGTTATGTTAATATTGGAAATTTAATTCTTCTGTTTATTATAAGGATAAAAGGTCGTGTGGCTGTCCTGAAAAAAAAAAGCGCTATTTTGTTTTCCGTGTTTATTGTTCGGAGGTATTCGACTTGGACAAAAGTGGGGATAAATGATTTAAAACATTTAGCCGAGAAAACGAAAAAAAAAAAAAAAAAAATACACGAAGGTTCTGCAAAACATATTAAGTATGTCGTTGATTTGGCTATATTAGAGATAGTAAAATCGCATATCAGCTAAGTAACGCTTACAGACAGCAAACAAACATAATGAGAAAGTGAGATAAACTCGAGAAATTCTCTCGAGAATTATAGACTATAAAATTTTGCGGGAAATTTGAAATTTCATTACGTGGCCATGATGGAACCTAGGCGTGTTTCGAGGATTATTGGAATTTGCTGGAAAGTTAGATGAGTGTCTGAAAGACTATTTTTTGAACTCAAAAGTATTTACAAGAACTTCCAAGACAATCCAGAATGAACTTCTTGACTGTATTCTGGAGGTTGTCGTGATGAAATATCTGCTGAAATACAACAATCTACATTTTTGTCAGACAACACAACTTGGAACGGTGCCCTCTGTCTGCTTTGAACAGTTGATATAAATAATAAGTAAACAGTACTTAAACAATTTAGTTTTCCCCTGCCGATCGGCATAGTGTGGATGCGCCTTTACACTTCGAGTGTCTCCCCCACACTCATCGTGTCGAGCGTCTCCCTCAGGAAAACCGACGCTAATTAATAATTAATGCAGAAATGGCCAATGAAAATCAAAGCCCATGTCACGTGATGACATAAATTCACTCCTTATACGTGAAAGGTATACACCCTTCTGCCAACATTCTTGCAGCCATAACTCCGCAGTACGTGTAGTCACAACAAAGCCGAGGGGTGCGTTGAATACAGCTCGTCGAACTCTATCTCCAGTACAAAGGACAAAACTCTATCCTCCTGCGTTTGGACGGGAGAGGCCGGCAAAATAAAAAAAAAAATGATCATTTTGACTTTCCAAAACAGAAATTCCTCTACACAAGGAGAACGAAGCGGCTCAGAGGCCCGCGCTTTTAACTGTAGCATCCCCGCATGTTCACTAATAATCACCGCTAAAATCGCGCAAATCCGTGCATTGCATCCATATGTAATATGCATTTTTTTTTTTAATTTTGTAATAATTTACCTTTTGGGAGGAGACTTGAACCTGCGAAGTTGGGTTTGGTTTTATAGAATTTAATAACAACACGCGTTAGTCAACTGAGCTAAACAAACACTATGATTAATAATTACAGTACGTTTTAATATTCCTCTTAAGTTTACGGAAGTAAAATGTGAAATTATTTTAATCACATTACTCCCATGAACACTTATAAATAATCCCTGAAACTTCAAAAAGACGAAAATAGACTACAGGTTTAAAATGAAAAAATAAAATTATATAGGCCTAATTAATTATAATTTGTTATTTATCCAACGCCTTAGATACCATTCTTCACTATTCATGGCCTCCTACATCATGACCTACCTAGTACACGTATCGATTCTAAAATCCATGCCATGATATGTGATTATATGAGGACTTATTTTCAACATATTTTGTTTCATAAAACAAAATTTTTCGTTATGGTCATGGATAAAATTACGCATGGTACTTGTGAGCGTGGTCTTTATTGCGCTCACGTAATTTAATTCTTCCTTAGAATCAATGTAATAAAATAACTACACTTAATAAGGTAGTAGTGGGAAAAAGTACATAATTATAATTTAATTTAGGGAAATTACAAATGATTAATCAGGTCTTAAGTCAAATATCTGCCAAAACTATGAATGCAATATGTTTGTGCTAATCATGAATCGAAAGAGAAACTGAAAGTTTATTTTTCCATTGTTGTAACTCTGGCGAGTGTAGACAGACGGCAGCACACATAGTTTTCAAAATGCAGTAGAAAGCGTTCGCAGTTTTGCAATATGAGAAGTCATTTTCCTTCTTCACAGTAGAGCGTGAGTTCCAGAGACAATACCCTGGAACATCACCAAAGCTTTCTGCGATGGCATCGTCAATTTAAGGCAACTGGTACCGTGAGTAAAGGTAAAAGCAGTGGACGCCCAGCAAGTCGAGCGAATGAGGGCGAGTTTCATTCGCAGCCCTCAGAAATCAACATACCGGCCAGTCGGGAATTTGATATTCCTTAACCGACTGTGTGGAAAATTTTACGAATCCGATTGCGAATGAAACCGTAGCCCAAACAGTTACTGTAAAAGCTGAAACAGGTAAACCTCGTCAAACGAAATGAATTTTGTAATTCCATGCAGGCCGCTATGGAGGAGAATGATGGTTTTGAGGAACTTCTAGGGTCGACTTCTAAAACACGGACGAAATCGTGGTTCCAAACCCCGGCTTTTGAAACTGCGATCCAGGTCTGAATCCTTGTGCGATTTCTAAAACGAAGTCGAGACGCGGCTTGAGAAGAAACCGAGGTTCGTGGGTTTTATAATATAATATAATATAATATAATATAATATATGGCAACGCAGCTAAGAATCGATTTGTATTCCTGTAAATGTCGATATTAAAAAGAAATGAACATCGGGATTAATATTTTTATTGAATTTCAGTAAGTCGCATTCTTTTGTTCTCAGCTAAGGTATTGTTTGTTATATTTACTAATTTACAGAATATAATTAGGCCTATGTGCGTTAAAATACTAGTATTACTTAGTATTTAATAGGGAACGGATTTTTAGGTAC
This sequence comes from Periplaneta americana, assembly GCF_040183065.1. Lineage (NCBI taxonomy): Eukaryota > Metazoa > Arthropoda > Insecta > Blattodea > Blattidae > Periplaneta > Periplaneta americana. The sequence goes on along the minus strand of NC_091121.1, from coordinate 187,195,219 downwards.
CAGAATGATATTGCACCAATTAGCACAAATCGACCATTTATGTTCCTGTTTATCTTTTGTTCATAACTACTACCAACATTAACCACCTGGAAACCCGGTTCTAAGGAATGAATAACCTAAATATTAACTGGATTAAAATTTCAATTGAAACTAAAATGTAGTATGGTTCTATTTCCATATATAATAGGACTACTACGTTGAAAGCCCTAGTAGCATAAAACTTAAAATAAGAAGACAAAATCGCGTTTGCTTCATATTCCTGTAGGCTCACGTCATTTTCGAGTATTAAATAAAATGTCCAAAACTACTATAAAGACTAAAAATTAAGTTATATCATCTTATAGACACAAAGGTATAATTAATATAAAATACTATATCTTACTCCCCTCAAAGCAACAAGAACGTGTAAAAAATTGTCAACCCGCCTCCTCTTGCATTTCGTTGCAGTTTATTATTTAGCATTCTTGTTAAATTTTGCGTTGATTCCTTCAAAAGTCGAAATATTCGCCTGAAATTATCGTCGTTATATAGTTACAAAGGATTATCCCTGTCTCTCATCACTTTAATCCGGGGATACTCGTAGACACAAATTTTCCTTCTATAATCACCCAGCTGAACATCTACCTACATCTTGTACACATGAAGCCCAGGTTTTAAACCTACCTCAGCCGTGGTCTCCGCTTCAGACCATGGTTTTAAGCCATGGCTCAGAAAAATGAAAAACACCTCGTTTTATAGGTCCAAACGAGGTTTAAAGCCATAGCCGTGGTGTAGACCTCGTTTTAGAAATCGACCCCTTGTGTTTAGTGACGGGGCCACATTTCACTTGAGTGGCAAAGTTAATCACCATAATGGGATACTGAAAAACATGTCTGACGGTGCAACATGAACGAGATTCTGTAAAAGTGAATGTGTTTCCTGCAATGCCTTAATCAAAGGCGTACACCCCCCCCCCTTTTTTTACAACTGTGACAACTTTTCGATCTGCTGCAGCAATGGTTGTTTCCTCAAGTAACTGAGAATTCCAAAAACTTCATACTGCAACTTGATGGGGCGCCCCCATTGGCACGCTGGAGTGCCTCGCTGTCTGAACACAGAACTCCCTCGCCGCTGGGTTGGGTGATGCGCTGAAAATGACTCAGCGTTGTCACAGTGGCCTCCTAGATCCCCCGATCTAACGGTCTGTGATTTTTTTTCTCTGATGGTGTGTAAAAGACATAGTGTATGTGTTACCACTACTTTGATGGATCTCAAGGATCGCATCATGGAAGCATTTACACCATTACCAGATATGCTATTGCGCGTGTGGGACGAACTTCAATGTCGCATCCGTGTGTGTCGTGTAACAGAGGAAGCCACATCGAACCGTAGAAGTGGGTAAAGTCAATCAGTGGGTGTAAAATCGATCATTTGCGATTTTTATTGAAAATTATATATTTTCTCACTTACTTGTTAAAATTTTGTTATGCTGACTTCATTGCCTGACATTGCAAATGTAAGCGAGAGGGATAACAAAAAGCCTGCGAATGCCAACAATGGTAACACTGTGTAATTACCGTTGAAGTGAAAATTGTTATTTTCAACTTTTCCTCTTGAATGAAAACAAAGTCTTACAAACTCTAAATTATAGTCAGCAGTGAAAGGAGACAGGAAGTATACGTAAGTGCTTTTCGTGGAGATTGTATCCTGAAATAATAGTTTTGCAGTTCGTAAATGTTAGTATTGAAACTGATTATTTTAAGAAAACTTGTACCTTTGTAGGGTTAAGTCGATCATGGCATCGACCTACTCGAAACAGATAGAACCAGCAGGAAGAATAAATTGTTCACCGAACTACCTCCAACTAACATTTATAAACAGAAAAGTGTCATAGTATAGCTTATATTGATGGGATAGTGGTGAAAGAGGAAGACGAAATTATGGTGAATTTCTTGCGTAAGAGAAGCACTGCCAAAGGAACATATTTTGTACTCCCCTCTGTACCTGACTATGGAACAACGTAGTTTCTAAAGTGACATGAGGAGGGGAAAATTTCAAATAACATCTGATATAAACCTAAGCAATGTTGAATGGTATTTTAGATTATAATTGAAGTGTGGTATTTCTATGTACATTTTGAATTCTAAAATCTTTGTTTGTTGGTATGTGAAGTATTAAAATGTGTTTTTATGTTTCATAAGTTGGCAATCATAGTCACGATTGTACAGTGGAGACCTAGAGGCCTAATTTTATCGAATAGTATGATCACAGTAACAAAAGATACACTATATAATGCTATAGGCATATATTGAAGATTAGGGTAGGGGGCCCTATTTCAGGAAATTTCAAATATTTCTCGATATTTGTCATACTAGGTAAGCTTATGGTAGCCACTAAAATGATGATTATGAACCTTATAGTTTAAGTATCAACACCCATACGTTAAAATGACTGCATTTTATAAATTAAACCAAAGATAAATATTTGGAAACTCCAGTACATTTGTCCGGAAATAGGAACCATTGTTCCTGTTTCCGGACATATATCCTTGACCGTAGGTCTTATTTCCGGACATTGGGTTTCTAATATTTTAGGTGTTTATTGTTATAGATCGAATTAATAAGAAATTAACAACAGACATTGCAAAAATATTTACATCTAATTTGGTACTTTTTTGCCAAAAATTTCCCGCACGTGCACTGTTTTTTTACCAGCAGATCTAACACAAATTCCATAAAACCCTGCTGAACATACTCCGCATTGAATCCATGTTCCCATTCTTGCAGATGCTTCGCTGTAGTAGCTAACACCACAGAAACTACACACAGAGTCTTTTTCCTGAGCATTGTTGGCGTTTCCTGGAAGTATATTTCGTACGCAAGGTCTTTTCCTGGTGCCTGCTGAAGTATCTTGCACTGTATCTGGAGTTGGGTTTGTTCCCATTTTTCTTGCCATTAAATTATTTCTGTACTGTGGTGTGGTCAGCAGAGCAGCCTTCTGGGTTAGTCTTTGTTTTTGTGAGGTGTATCCGGCTGAGGGATGGGAATTACTGTCGAAAAGGTTCTCTTCTTTTGTGTTGACCTAAAGTTATCTAATTTATTTCAACAATGACAAGCTTCATTACACAAAATATACGTGTCCGGAATCGGGAACATTTACGTGTCCGGAAATAGGAAAAATGCATATTACTGTTTGAATTTCGCGAGAACGTCTTGGCGACAACATGGAGACATTCCTCTGCACTAGTAACATTGGCAAAGAAATGTACTTTATTGAGCAAATGGAATCAGGAGTTTACGTTGTTTGCTGTCCTATTAACAAGGTCTCAAGTATGTATTTTATAACAGAGGAAAAATTAACAGATCTCACATTACCTCTAATAGATTGTTGTTGTCTGGAGCTCAAGTTTCACACACTGTCTTTCGTCTAATATATGGCTTCAACTTCTTATTGCTGCTGCTATCTGTTGGCTTGTTCAGAAAATACTCGGCGAGCATAGTTTAAACACAAAATGTAAAAAAGTTACGAGTGTCCGGAAACAGGGACTGTCCGGAAATTGGGCCTCCTACCCTATTATTGTTTTTACACCCCTTATAACAAATAAAATATATGTAATACACTTAAAAACATAAACAGTGATCGACTTTACTGCGCAATATTTTAAAATCGATCTTAAACTAAAAATTCAATGGTGATCGACTTTACCCTATTTAAGCGGGTAACTTCGATCACAAGTCAAATAAAAAAAACAGTTTTTTATAGATTGTAATTCAATTCTTGTAACGTGTCTTCATAAGTGAAGGATATGACGACAAAATGCTATTTTCTGAGGAACTTCGCTCCATTGCATAACCTCAATATCATTAAAAAATTGCTAAATTTTGATCGACTTTGCCCTCTTCTACGGAACACTTGTGAAGATGTGTCCGAAACTTGGACAGTTTCTGTTTATTTTTATGTGTCATACAGTGTTGCATTTTTCTTATGCAGCCATTTAAAACCTGATGAATCATTTGAAGAGTCCACTGCAAGAATGATGGATGTCACTTTCTTGTCGAAAATGAACCAAGACTGTCAATGCATGGCTTAAGACATATAGAATGTACTTAGAGAGTTATATGGCATTAACACTGATAGTCATTGTCCAGTAATGATCGGAAAATCACAGTTAAGCTTTGAGCGCTAAGCATTTCAAACTTTCAATTGCTTCTCCTGCAAAATGTATTCCAAACGACATCCATCATTCTTGCAGTGGACTCTTCAATTGTAATTGCCCTGTATTTCGACGGCCCAGTTCAAAAGGGAAGCAACTCAAAATTTAAAGTTTCGAGAAATATGCATTTTAAAGTTCTATGTTGCTGTAAATAATCGAAGGATAGTTGAAATTACTCCAAATTCTGTTAATGATGTTTTTAATATTGTGCTATAAATTTCAAATCAGCGTGTGTTAATTGGATTTTTCATAGCAACATAAATCTTTAAAATTCAGGTTTCTCAAAACTAAGTTTTGAGTTGTTTCCCTTTTGAACTGGGCCGTCGATTTGCTTTTTACCTGCACAAAAATGGATTTGGAATTTCTGTGTAGCCTAAATAATGTTAGTCTACTATTGTAGTAAATTACATTTTATTAATACTCTGATCACATATAGGGTAACAGATTGGTCATCCTCATGTTAAAAACGGTAACATGTGGAAGATAACAATCACCGTCGAGTGGGAACGACCGCTAGATGGAAGTACAGTTGCTTCAAGCAATTCAAATGGGAGTTATAACGTGACTTCTTATGCAGTAGTTAGATGGCAGCATGGTGAAATTGATAAAAGTTGTTGCCGTCAAAGCCTATAAGGCTGAATACTATGTTATACAGACGTGGACAATTATTAGATTAAATTAATTATGTGTGGAACGAAGCTGTATTATCGGTATAAATAATGAACAAAAATGTATTTTGCACAGAAATAATGAACAGAAAATTGAGTCTGGAGGCTACTAATATTTTGTGAACATTCCTTTATTCTTTATTAACACGTTGATTTTGTCAGGGATGCTGGAAACCAAAGTTTGACACTTTCTTTGAATATCAGCATCATTTAGCCAGATATCAGACAGTGCTTAAATGAGTCCATGTTTCGTTGTAAGCCTCTTTCTGTTCACTTTCTTCTTCAGTATAGATCACAGATTTTCAATTTCGTTGATGTCCGGTCTTCTTGCAGGCCATGGGAGAATATCTTCTGCAGTATATAATTAAAACACCAGTAGTACCAACATAGCCAGAATAGTAATATGCGTTACAAGAGCGGTATGTTGAAGTTTTCATGTTTGAGGAAATGTTTGAAAAAGCGAAACGTAGTTGAGCTTTTTTAATTTCCGGGAATTGAAAGAAAACATACCGCCCGTGTATCGTACATTATTTTGTGCGAAGATCGTTTATTACATACCTGAAAGAGGAATTTCTAATTAGTTGCAATGAAATCTCCATCTTGGTTTCTGTTCAATGACGGCAAATTTGCAATACAAAAATATCTATCTTCAACATTGTTGCTTTAAAATGTTTTCTGTGTTTACTATACTCTAGCAGGCCGTGATATACGTCTGTCTTTTTTTTTTCCCCAGTCTATGGAATCTTGTTAATTTTTCACGGCTTCCTTAATGTTACTTGCATCATGAATGCAGTAACTTTAGTGGAGTTGTAGAGTTTACTTAATTTTTGCAAATATATAAAAACAATAATTAACAGTGCAATTTAGGTGAAATTGCAGTGGTAAGTTTCCAATTTATAATTATTACTATACTGAACGTCTCTAAAAATGATATGTTAAAAGCCTAAAGCAGTAAAATCAATATGTCACTTAAGCGGTAAGAAGAGGGAAATTGTTATGTGTGTTAGGTTGGGAATACTGAATGTGGAATTTTAGACTTTCCGCGGATTGGTTTTGTGCGGAAACCAAGCAAATACGCACGATCTCACACAAAAAAATATACTTAACCATTGGAAAAATATACCAGAAGATGTAAACAATCATATTTACAACAATAGAGACTCTGTGAATTATACTGATAGTTGATATGATGAATTGTATTATGTTTCCAAGAAAATGTTTTAGTCCAATAATTTGTCCATGTCTGTATGTGATCTGCAGTAATACATAACATTAATATTGTATGAATTACAGTAGATGATTAAAGCAATGTTAGTAACATTGATTGTGATGATGGCTTTAACAACAGTAATATAAATTAACAAATACTGAAATATAAGTATGACACAAAGAAAGGAATAGTAACACAAGTAGATCTGTTTATAATTTGAGAACGGCTACAGCGCCCATTCATGCCATGTCCTATCGGCACTTACGTCACTTTCTCCTATATCGTGGCTAACGAAAAATTATTTCAATCGAACACGAAATATTGCAAGTACCTGAATCATTTTTACTCCTTCACATTGAAGTTGATGGTGAAGTTTGAACGTTGGCCAGACTGTAACCTTCAGTCAGCTGTTCATAGTGTAATGTATAGGGCTAAGATTTTGTTGAAATTGCATCTTTTTCTAGTAAGCCAGAAACATAGCTGCTTTAGTATTTATATGTTATGTGATAAACTGAGTGTTTTAAGACATATTTGTTAGGTCAATTTTTTTGCATTTTTTGCCTGTTTCAACTCATAAGAGCATCATTCGTTTTATTCGGTCATTTTTTAGGCATTTTCATTTAATTTTGACCATAAATCCACATTATTAATGTGAAATAATGTTTATTTCCTTTGATATTTTCTTTACATATTTTGTCCATTAATACCCATTATTTTGTATAATATTTTAATCGTTTTTCTGCACAAATATTGCCCTTTTAACGTAGTACACCCCATGTAATGGATCAGTCCAACATCCCTTCAATAGACTCCTCTATACCTGCTAATTCCGGATAAGAGTGGCCTTGTGGTAGACTACACGGATACTAAAAGTAAAGTAAATCCATGGCGCTACAGCCCATGAAGGGCCAAGACCGACCAACTGACTGCTGACCTCACGTCCACATGCCGACGCAGAAGTGAACGATCATACATGAAAACTACATCAAGTAAAATAATTAATTAAAGTGTACTACTTAGAGAAAATTATGTAAAATTTAATTTATTTACTAATCTAAATATTAAGTAGTACAAAAACCTCTTTTCCTACTAAGCCAATTATGTAAGAAATTTTTAGGGCATTTTTAAGGGTATTTTTTTTAAGATTTTTAGGTCATAAATGCATTGTTTTTAGGACATTTTTTCATGATTTATAGGTCATCAAAATCCTAGCCCTAGTAATGTACGTACTGTATATTAAGATGTTTAAACATATTATTTTCAAAATATACTATAGTGCAAAAAATAATGTAAAATACACGTTTGTGAAGTGCATTACAACATCTCGCAAATTGAAAAATTCGTTCTGCTAGTTTTTCAAACTTTTCCCCGATTTTGTGAAAAGCACTTCCCAATCTTGTATCTTAATACTATTGTCTGCTGTGATATTCTACCTTTGGGACACATAAAAGCAATAGAACAGTAGGAGATAGGCTAATATAACAGAACTATTACACAATAATACTACACACTTAGTAAGTGAGTTTTTAAGCAGAAAGTTTCATGTGAGACATCTAAACACCTGAAAAGAAATATTCCGTTACACAAAGACTGTAACTGAATTAATTTTCTTCTACCAGTAATGGTTTGGCGTAAGTGTTACAATATAGGGCCATGTCTGAGTTTTCATGGGCAGTCAACAGATTTTATGCAGCATTTTATTTTGAAACAGTAACTGCATCAAATATTTTCTCTCCTTAACGTAAGTATTGTATTCGACATAATACGAACTTCTTCGATTTATGAGAAAAAAAAGAACAATATAAATTTTTTGCACATAAGGCCAGTAAATCTGTGGAAAAGTTAGATGTAAGTTAATTTTATTAGGTCATTTCAAAAGTCTTACGCTCTTACTAATAAAAACTCTTATACTGATGTTTAACTGTCTTTTACTTATACAGTGAATAGCTCGTTTCTAAGTCGTGTGTAAATTCCTGACTAACGATCGCTATATAAGATTACATCGTGTATATAAATATAACTGTTATAGAGTTACGTCATAGTTTCGTCATTATTTCACTACGAAAAGTAACAATAACTGAGATTCTCTATTGCATCCGATAGTGTGCGCCAGTGTGCCGCGCTAAGTATCAATAGTACAGCTAGGCCTGATCGATTACCACGCTATATTTTGATCAGAGAGTACAGGTGCAGCAATTTTATTCCAATTATCCTGTACTCTTTTATTTGTTCTTCTGTGGTTACTAGGCAATCACCATCATAAAATGACAATCGTATGGACAGCTGTTAGAGAGGCGGCCATTTTTTTCTGTATATACAACGCTTAACTAGGGAGTTTGTATATATAACTACAGTGAAACAATTTCCACGTGTTGTTATACACTTCTTATACATCCATCGCTTATGCATGGTTTATTAGTAACGTTTTCTGTCTCAATTCTGCACGAGTCTCATATAAGAATTATACCACGGTTTATTAGTAAGACTGCCATATTAATTTTACTTGTATTCTTATTATCTTTGTCAGTACATCAAGCGCATAACAACTAGGTATATGTAGGTTGATTCTGGAGAAATAGTAGGTTTTAGGAGTTGATTGTATGGACTATTCTAACTAAAACGAGTTAATATAGATAATAAATGTGTTCAATTTTCAATGCGTGTGAAGATACAGCTTTTTGAATGTTACACATAATAAGTCTTACAAGTGACAAGAAGAAAAGACAAAGAACTTAAGGTAACCATCGACTCTTAGGACAAAAATCCACATTTTTCCCTTCATGCCCTTCAAACTTTGGTGGCATGATTCTTGGGTGTAATCTAAGCAAAATAATTCAAACTTCAAAATCGAATTTGGTGGCCCAAAGACATTTTTTTTGTAAATGATTAATAAAATTTTGCACGGACCTAACTCCATTAGAAATTGATCCATGACAAACCTTCTTTCGCAGAAATGATCCTCTACATAGCCTATGCAGAACGTTACTTACCAAAATTATTTATCTTGACCATTCAGAAGATATGCCACAATATAGTTTATAAGCACACTAGAAAACATATAGTGTATATACATATATTTGTACATTTATGACATAAAATAATTATAATCAATTAAAAATAATAATTTCGGTTTACAACATAGCCACATGTTTAAGCTTCAATTTGGTATGTCAATGAAGTATTTTGCCCAATTGGAACTCTACTGTTTGTCCGTCGGAAAGATAATAAATATAGGACAATGTGAAATAGGAGAAAACAGACATTGAAGATGGTGTGAGGTATGAAAGTATAGTGTACTTACATTGTAAATGTCCAAATAATTATTAAATTATTAAGATAATGGGTACAAGTTATGTATTTTTGAAAATTAGAAGAAATGAGCTTCCAGGTGAGGCAGAAAAAACATTATTTACCAAATTTTGAAGAAATCTGACATTTCTAGAGTCGAATATTTATTGCTTATTTACATAGTATCAGTACATTTCAACAGTTAAAAGTAGTTTTTTAGTAGGTTATTTTACGACGTTGTATCAACATCTCAGGTTATTTAGCGTCTGAATGAAATGAAGGTGATAATGCCGGTGAAATAAGTCCGGGGTCCAGCACCAATAGTTACCCAGCATTTGCTCATGTTGGGTTGAGGGAAAACCCCGGAAAAAACCTCAACAAGGAAACTTGCCCCGACCGGGGATCGAACCCGGCCCACCTGGTTTCGTGGTCAGACGCGTTGACCGTTACTCCACAGGTGTGGACGTTAAAGTAGTGGTTAAAGAATTTCACCACCTGATTCGGTACACTTTTCCGCTATGTTGACAACAGTAAGAGTTGTTCTTTTGAGTCGTCTTGTTCTTTTAGAAGGACAACACTATTCAAGCGAGCGATCAATTCCTCTTGTGTTTAATTTGTTTCCGTGCACTTCGCCTTTCTTCCATTCCACAAACATAAATAGACAGGAGTAAGATCCAGCGTTCGAGGAATGTAAGATTTTAGATGATGTGTCATCTGGCGCCTAAAATGTACAGGGGCTCCGTCATGCTGGAAGAGCATGCGCATGCTTGTAGTCAACAATAATCAAATTTATTGGCTTAAAAATCGATAATGTGTTAAATTGGAAAAATCATATTAAAGAAATTATCCCCAAATTAAATTCAGCTTGTTTTGCTATTAGATCTATGCAAAAGATAGTATACCTTAAAAACAATATACTTTGCATACTTCCACTCGGTAATGAGTTTTGGAATAATATTCTAGGGAAATTCCACAGATAGTAACAGTATATTTCTATTACAAAAAAGAGTAATTAGAATAATAGTAGGTGCCAAATCTAGGCAATCGTGTAGGACTATTTTAAAAAAACTACAAATAATGCCCATGGCTTGGCAGTATATCTTTTCATTAATAATCTTCCTCGTATGTAATCGTGAAAACTTTGTAACTAATTCAACAGTTCATAGCATAAATACACGTCAAAAAATGACTTTCATACTTCATTGGCTAGTCTATCGTGCTATCAAAAAGGAGTGCGTTATATGGCAGTAAAATTTTTTAATAGCCTGCCTATCGATATAAAAAATGAAACTCAAACATAAGATTATTTAGGGCCAAATTAAAGAAGTACCTAATTTCTCACGCCTTCTATTCTGTAGGTGAATTCATGACATTCAATAACGCTTCATGAAATTGGTACTAAAACTATGTGTTGTACTAGTAGACTATATTGTAAATCTCGTCTGTATATATTTCATCTAGACTGTGACTATAAATTAAGACTTTATAATAGTATTAAGTTTTTTGACTTGTTCCATATTCTAGCTGTAAGCATGTATGAATACCATGGAATGTTGATAAATACAATACAATACAAGCTCTTTCTCTACACCCATTATGAAAAGCGCTGCCCTCAGACGATTTCAGAAGACCGACACATAATTACTCTTCCTTTGTACATAGTCATTTGTCCTTCCTTCGTGTCATTTATAAGGTTTGTTATCCGTAACATTCAAACAGCTGTAATTTCATACCCATTAAAAATAAAATTGAGCATATGTTTGTATTAACTTTTTTTAACCAGAACAGTCCACGCCTTAAAATATTTAATATTTCTCCCAAACAGATATGAAATGTGTGACTGCATAGAAATCCGTTGTCTATCCATGAAGAATGACATTTTAAACTGCCATCAAGTATTGGGAAATTATTAAAAATGATTAAACGTTGTAATTAATTTTAGATGACATGAGAATAATTGTAGAATTATGTAGCCTACATTTCCTCATATCAGTAAGACTTTATACAGAATTTTAACCGTAGTTTTGTCTGACTGCCAGGAAAACAGAAAATAATATGATCCCTTAAACTGTGATACGTCCCTCAGGCTTCAAAATTTGTCTATTTCTTAGTTGTATTCTTATTATCTTTGTCAGACTGGAAACTGGACGACCAACACTGAATTTCTCTTGCGCTTCCAGTCGGTGTTCTTGACTTTTTATTTCGTATTTGCTGTTGGATGAAATGAGAGCCTGATGGAATAACATTTCTGGGCATCTTCGCAGGCGTCCTGCGTCCCCCTGCAATATGCTGCGGCATTGTGCTCGTTCTGCCGAGCCCTGGCAGTCTTGGAGATATGCTCAAACACAACTTGTCGTCAGAGATGCTGGCCGGCTTCTGCGTAGCGTAGTCATCGTGCTGCGCGATGGCGACCTTGAGTTCTTCTTCTTCTTCTTTCATCGCGTCTTCTTCCTTCTCGACTTTGATCTGAGGTCTAGGAACTACATTAACAGGTTTCTGAGCTTTGTTATGTGCAGAGGATATGAACGGCGACCCAGTATCGATCATGAGGAGGTTGTTGCCATTCCTGTCGCACATCAGAGGCGCCTTCAGCATCAGCAGGTGGTGCGTGTGGCGGTGGTGGCGGCAGCGAATAGTCTGCTGCAGACGAGCCATCGCGCTCTCTGGACAGTTCCCGTTGCTCAGAGAGGAGTTACACAGCGGAGTTTCACACTTGACCTGCACTTCCAAGCTCTTGTTGCACGTGTTGTTTGTGTTGTTATTGTTTGTTGTTACTTGTTGCTGATGTTTCTTCTGCCATTCTAGGACGTTTGATAACAGACGAATGTATCTGCGAAAGATAAATAGGCCTATAATAAACTTATTCATGAGTTCATCTCAAAATTAATATCTGAAATATAAACGAATTTTAACAATAATAATTTATATAGTAATTACTCGTGTCTGACACAGGAAATGTATACATAAAAATCCGTGAAATATGCATACAGTTAAATGAGCGCTGAGATAGTTCCCTTCCCGATTCGCTTCCACACCTTCAACTGTTTCCTCTGTAATACCAACATAACTTTGGTGGTATTAACAAAGTTTCACACTAGTGTACACTCAGGCTATACGAATCTGTGACAGGTTAAGTTAGGTTAGGTTAGGTTAGTTTAGTTTAGTTTAGGCTTTTGTTATGTCTTGTATATACGAATCTGTGACAGGTTAAGTTAGGTTAGGTTAGGTTAGTTTAGTTTAGGCTTTTGTTATGTCTTGCATATACGAATCTGTGACAGGTTAAGTTAGGTTAGGTTAGTTTAGTTTAGGCTTTTGTTATGTCTTGTATATACGAATCTGTGACAAGTTAGGTTAGATTAGCATATACAAATCTCTGTAGGATTTTCAAAGGAGATGGAAAAATTCAAATACCTGAGAGCAACAGTAACAAATATAAATGATACTCGGAAGGAAATTAAACACAGAATAAATATGGGAAATGCCTGTTATTATTCGGTTGAGAAGCTTTTATCATCCAGTCTGCTGTCAAAAAATCTGAAAGTTAGAATTTATAAAACAGTTATATTACCGGTTGTTCTTTATGGTTATGAAACTTGGACTCTCACTTTGAGAGAGGAACATAGGTTAAGGGTGTTTGAGAATAAGGTTCTTAGGAAAATATTTGGGACTAAGAGGGATGGAGTTACAGGAGAATGGAGAAAGTTACACAACACAGAACTGCACGCATTGTATTCTTCACCTGACATAACTAGGAACATTATATCCAAACGTTTGAGATGGGCAGGGCATGTAGCACGTATGGGCGAATCCAGAAATGCATATAGAGTGTTAGTTGGGAGGCCGGAAGGAAAAAGACCTTTGGGGAGGCCGAGACGTAGATGGGAGGATAATATTAAAATGGATTTAAGGGAGGTGGGATATGATGATAGAGACTGGGTTAATCTTGCTCAGGATAGGGACCAATGGCGGGCTTATGTAAGGGCGGTAATGAACCTCCGGGTTCCTTGAAAGCCAGTAAGTAAGTAAGTAAGTAAGTAAGTAAGTAAGTAAGTAAGTAAGTGATGTCGTGAGTGTAATGGCCTACGTAGAAACTAAGTTACAATATAGGAATATTTATAAATATACTGAACAAATTTATAAATATACTCTGTTAAAATTGTATCATAAAAATCATAATAAGTTTATATTACATACACATAATTATGACACAAGACGAAATAATAATTCAACATTAGTAGAACCTAAATGTTTCACATCTGCTGGTCTAAAGCATAGCATTAATTTTGGCCCTCGGTTGTATAATTCTTTAGCTAAATTACACCCAGAACTTCTAACATATAACCCACTAACATATAACAAGAAAATTAGAAACGTGTTAATTTCTTCAATTTCATTAAATAAATGTATAGCCTATATGTATGAATTAATGAGCCTATATTATATTAAATTTGTATTCTATAATTTTGGAATACATATTTTTTCATAAATTGTCCTACTTTATTCACGTACGATATTATTCTTCTAAATCCAGACGTTTGAGATGGGCAGGGCATGTAGTACGTATGGGCGAATCCAGAAATGCATATAGAGTGTTAGTTGGGAGGCCGGCGGGAAAAAGACATTTGGGGAGGCCGAGACGTAGATGGGAAGATAATATTAAAATGGATTTGAGGGAGGTGGGATATGATGGTAGAGACTGGATTAATCTTGCTCAGGATAGGGACCGATGGCGGGCTTATGTGAGGGCGACAATGAACCTCCGGGTTCCTTAAAAGCCAGTAAGTTAAGTTTTAGTTAGTTATGTGTTAATATTATATTATATTACTAGCCGTACCCGTGCGCTCCGCTGCACCCGTTAGAAGTAAATATAAAGTAATTACATAATTAAAATAGGACGTTTGATCCAGGGAACAATCGTGTTTGATAGAAGAATAAATCGTTTAATATGTTACTTAATTTAAATTGTATTTAAAAAATTGAAATGCGATCATTTTGATCCAGAGACCACTCATTTGGTGCAATGACAATTCCTTTAACATGTTTCTTAATTGTTATTACATGCAACCATAGTTTAATGAAGATTGACATATCATTTAGTTTTAATGTGTATACTTTATATTACTTGCTATATGTTTCCATTGAATTATGGCAATAACTTAATTTTAACCCTTGTTTTCTACGTCTTCAGTAAATGGCGCTTGGCCCACTATGGTTCTGAACCCTTCAAATAACTTAAATAATGATACAGCATATATAGTGGTATGTAATTATATTTCTTTCTTTCGAAAATGTAAGAATTCACGATCTCCTATGTACCATTGCCATGGAATGAATAAATGTGTTTTATCTTCCTACTCAAAAATTTTATATTTTGCACATGGGAATTACTGCAGGAACAACAACGCTACAATCTAAGGCGGCGGTGAAAATGTATTGTATTGTTATTTTAAAAGTCTTGTATATCCTCAAATATCAGTCCTATCAAAATTTTTCAAGGAATAAAAGTTATCGGAAATCATTTTTAAAGAAACTTTTGTTATGTAACATTTTTCATAAAAATCAATAATATTTCGATTTACTTAATTCAGGCCACCTTATAACCCCCCTTTTTAATAATGTATTTTGAATTCCATATAGCCTAAAATCTAAGTTACAATGAACTTAATTTATATTCCAATTTTCATCGAAATCCGTTCAGCCATTATCGCGTGAAAAGGTAACAAACATCCAGACAGACAGACAGACAGACAGACAAACAAAAATTTCAAAAAAGCGATTTTCGGTTTCAGTATGGTTAATTATACATGTTAACACCAATTATTTAAAAAAAATCGAAAATTACCAGAAAAATTTTGGCTACAGATTTATTATTAGTATAGATTTCATATTATATAATTTCATTGCAGCTGTAATTTTAATTTTAGTTCCTATTTTATTTTATTTTGAATATTCTCTTATAAGCCTATTAATAATATAGTCTATCTGAACTGCGACCGAACACGAGCGCTGCTCATTCGGTCTTAAATTTTGTTAATATTACTGTATCCTCTCTTTTTATATTGATTGTATTATTTTATTTCTATTTCTATTGTTATAATTATATTCTGTATTCTGTATATTTAAATTTCATTATTATTTTTTGTGCTTCACAGCATTCCAGTGGTTATTGAATTAATACAGTTTTGCGTTCTTCACATTACATCGCATCGTGTGTTTTATGTTCCTACGTCCCTTCCTTTACAAGAAACTACAACGTTTACTCTTCAATTACCACGGACCTCTCATTTCACACGTAATTTACTACATTCCCGGACAATTTATTTTCCTTGAAATATTTCACTATAAAATCCTTAACTTTCGAAATCCATCTCCGCAAGAAATTCCGTACAAATTCGACCATTTTCACTGCCAAAATCACAGGAACTACCTCAACACGCGTTTTTCCATGAATACAAATAATTAACCACTACATGGTATGCCACAGACAGGCTGGCTGGCGGACCGCTACGCCATGTAACAAAAGCGAAGCGGACCGAGACACATTCCATTTCATTTCCCATCCAACGAAGGTACTCCTGTTCAAATTTCATTGTAATATCTTCACTGGTCTTAGAATTATTAAGAAAATTAAATGCCGGGTTGGGTAGCGAGTGGAACACCCGGTATAAGCTACAGCGTGTATCAGGCCAAGATCGTCTGCAATACTCAGGACATAATACAGAAACAAAGATGGCCGCCGCTGCGGTCCAACCATTTCCGCATATGAATCGAGGATTGCAGAAACAGCACTTGTCATGAAAACTAAATGTTTCAGTAGACACAAAAACGGTATTACTGGTGGTAGACCACATCAGTGGTTATAGAACTGGCTTCTTCAGACAGAAGCCTAATAGATGTGTCGTTTTATGTCAAATTTATTAGAATCTAATGAATTGTTAATGAAATAAATGAATATACAGTATATTAGCTTGACATGTACTGTTTCTGCAAGGAATCAAAATTGTAGTGCAATAATTTCAGTTCAACTAAAGTTTGTTTGTCAAATTAGGGATATAATATATGCATATCCCGCGCCGTGGCGTCGTGGTCTAAGGCATCCCGCCTAGCACTCGAGTTACGGAATGCGCGCTGGTTCGAGTCCTCATGGGGGAAGAAATTTTCTCATGAAATTTCGGCCAGTGTATGGGACCGGTGCCCACCCAGCATCGTGATGCACTTGGGGAGCTACGATAGGTAGCCAAATCCGGTTGCGAATACCAGCTATAACGGCTGGGGGGATCATCGTGCTAACCACACGACACCTCCATTCTAGTTGGATGATCGTCCACCTCTGCTTCGGTATGTGGGCGTGAGGCCAGTAGCCGGCTGGTCGGTCTAGGCCCTTCACGGGCTGTAGCGCCACGGATTATTATTACCCATATATGCAAAGACCTACAGTGCACTTAATACATAAGTTCAGCATATAAATGAACTTATTTTTCCACAACAGGCCACTGAAGAATATTATTGTAAAATTCTTGATATTCCTGTGGTATGTAACGCATTAGTTTGCGTATATCGTCAAGCTTCTCTGTTTGAATTGGCACGATTTTGTCTGGATATGCCAGTGAAGAAGGTAAATATGGTATTCTCCTTTGTACTTACAAGCAAACATTCTGAATGGGGCAGGAAAAAAATTAATCTTTTTCTTCCATCATTTTGATAATGTCAAAAGAAGTGCTTACACAAATTTTGGCCACTCAAGCGCAATTACAAGGGCCGTAAAAAATAAGTTTCCCTGGGGCCGTTTACAGAAAAAGAACAAAATTTCATGGAAAGTTTTATTGGAACATAAAGCAATTGTTGAGTTATTTTTCAACGTATTCACCACCAGAACTGAGACCTTTTGTCATTCAGTGGGATCAATTTTTGTATCCTTGTGTCGTAGATGTCTGCCGTCTGGAATCGGAACCAATGTGTCGGCACATGTCTTTGACATGAGTTGTTTTTGCGCGCTTCCAGGATTTCACAGGTCTCCAAATGTGAGACGGCTATATTGACATATATGGTTTCTGCATGGAATGATAGCCCTATATCAACAGTCCATGAAACTCTAAGAAACCCATTTCGCCACAAATAGTGACATGTGCTCTTCTCTAATCCCTGATTCATATATAGACGCCATATCCTTATGTCAAAATAGTTCTATTTTTCGTATTTATTAAGTTGAATTACTAAATTGTGTCTTAAATAAACGTCCAGCGTTAATTTATGAGAAATGTTAGATTCAATTTCAAAGGCAGACAACAAGATAAGTGCGGTACGAGTAGAAACACATTGCTGTGAAGTTGTGAACTTGACGGTGCAAACGCAGCCTGAAAATAGTTTTCAATAAGTTGAAAATCATACCCTGAACTTCGTATAAGTTACTGCAGTAAATGCAAATGTTCACTAAAAGTTGTTGGGCATACAAAAGTATAGCACATAATCAAAATCAATAACAAAATTAAACAAGGTCAGCCAATGTTACTACTAATAGGCCTACAACTACTACTACTACTACTACTACTACTACTACTACTACTAATAATAATAATAATAATAGGCCTAATAATAATAGTAAATTAGCTTATATTTTATATTTTTAATAGATGGATGTTGACAACCTAAGATCCTTAGCCTAATTCGCCTTGAATTTCAATTCTTTAAATGTGTTTTGTCATTTTTAGACTTAGGCCTAACTCTTCATGACTTCTTTTCACTTTTTTCCATAATTGGTTTGGAATTTTTCCCCGTTCAACACCTTTGTATAGTTATTAATGATGGAATTTCTTCTAGACTGTCATCTTTCATATTCAAGAAAATAAGAATCGCCTTAAACAACAGTCATAAATGAAACCACGCTTATTTTCTGAACATAACTTTGAAACTGATCAAAAATGCTAATAATGTCCCTTTTAAACAATTCCCTGAGAAATTCTTCTCCTCTCTCCATCTGTTCCCCTTTCCGTTGATCAGGATTCTTTCCGGGCACTAGAAGGTTTGAAGGTTGGTTAGGAATATTGTTCTTTGGGCGTCATGAGTAAGATTCGAAATTGCCCGAGGAATACGAGAAGTTTCACCATTTACGAGAGGAAAAATATGTTTCCTAATAACTAATCTAGGTTCAAAATACAGTATTTATGTGTGACACTGTCATTTTAGAATGATGGAAACTGGCCACTCTATTCCATTATCTCTTGGCTTAGTTGCCTCATAAGTGGTGCCTTGTTGGTATCATTTGTGAGGTTCAGACTTGTCTTCGGATAATTGACTAAAGAACGGCAAACTGTAATTTTCTTAACTTGGAAATTGTCACGATTATGCACCATTTGTCGCTGAAATTTCCCGAGGAATAAGAGAAGCATTACCATTTACTAGTCCACACCTGTGGAGTAACGGTCAGCGCGTCTGGCCGCGAAACCAGGTGGCCCGGGTTCGAATCCCGGTCGGTGCAAGTTACCTGGTTGAGGTTTTCCGGGGTTTTCCCTCAACCCAATACGAGCAAATGCTGGGTAACTTTCGATGCTGGACCCCGGACTCATTTCACCGGCATTATCACCTTCATTTCATTCAGACGCCAAATAACCTAGATGTTGATAAAGCGTCGTAAAATAACCCAATAAAAAACCATTTACTATAGGAAAAATACCTTTCCTAATAACTAATCTACGTTCAAAATATTTTATGTGTAACACTGTCATTTTAGAATGATGGGAACTGGCCACTGTATTGCATTATATCCTGGCTTAGTTGCCTCATAAGTGGTGCCTTGTTGGTATCATTTGTGAGGTTCAGACCTGTCTTCGGATAATTGATCCCCCTTTGGTCTTTGGTTTCTTCCGAGGTTATCCCCAGCCGTGGGACTGAAGCCGGATGGTCTATGGCGAGTCTTCGGCATCAACCCCTTTGATTTGATTACCTGGTTGGGTTTTTCCGAGGTTTTTCCCAACCAAAAGGCAAATGCCGGGTAATATTTTGGCGAATCCTCGGACCTCACCTCACCTCACCTCATCTCACTACATCTCGCCAAAATATTGTAAAAAATTTCACAAAATTGTAAAAATTGTAGAAAATTACGCATCTGACAGAGACTGACCTAGGGGGGAGTCGGGTAGTAGCGGACATCGGGTAATGTCGGACAGTGCGTTTCTTTCATCTACCACCATATGGTAGTACCTGAATGACATGGTTACGTTTCTCTATGCGATAGCACAGAAACGTAACCATGTCAATCAGGTTCTATCATCGTGTGGTAGATGAAAGAAACTCACTGTCCGATATTACCCGATGTCCGATACTACCCGACTCTCCCCTATACGGACTCTGCTGTACGTTTCACTGAGACACATTTTAATTAATCGAACTAGTTTCTTGGGAATACCAAATTCAATAAGAATATCATATAATACTTCCCTCTTAACCGAGTCATATGCCTTTTTGAAATCTATGACTAACTGATGTACTGTACCCTTATACTCCCATTTTTCTCCATTATCTGTCAAATAGAAAATATCTGATCAATAGTTGAACTACTACGCGCAAAAAACTGTATAAATTTGTAAAAATTGTAATTGTAATATTGTAAAATTTTGACTTGTTCCACATCTTAAAGCTTCATTGCTCATGTAAGATCTACGGAATAAAATAAATGAATGAATGAATGAATGAATGAATGAATGAATGAATGAATGAATGAATGAATGAATGAATGAATGAATGAGTGAATGAATGGACAACAAACTGTAATTTTCTTAACTTGGAAATTGTCACGATTACGCACCTAAACCATTTGTCGCGTATTAAAGTTGTATTTTTCGGGAACTTAAACGCTGATATATGAGACACAGATCCACTATTAGAATTACAACCCGGTACATAACACGGACGTCCCATTTCACGACGTAATTAACACAAGAAAACATCATAACAAAACTCATTGATTAAAGTTGTCGTTAACACTTCGTTAAAACCATAAAATTTACTTAGTCTTACACAATAAAATATATAGCACAAGGCAATGGATACAACCCTAACATAATAGACACACTAATAAAAAAGGCAAAACAAAAACAGAACAAACCAACACAAACAGCACGCGAGAATAAATACATAACATTAACATATCACAATACCAATACCCACAAAATTGCAACTTCATTCAGAAAACTAAAATACAAGATAGCATACAAAACAAATAATACAACACAGAAATACTTAAATAATCACATTAAACATTCAAATAAATAAAATTCAACTGGATTTTACAAATTAAAATGCAATAGTTGCCCACATTTTTACATAGGACAGACAGGAAGATCCTTTCACACAAGATATAATGAACATATTAAAGCTATAACCAAACCCTACATCACATCAAATTATGCAGACCACATTATCAACCATAATCATGAATACAATAATATAGAAACAGATATGGAAATTTTACACATCACACCAAAAAGTTCACAGTTAAACATCCTAGAACAGTACGAAATATATAAGAATACAATAGCACACCCACAATATATACTTAACACACAACTGCAGTTCGATACGCACACATTATTCGACGTCATAATACATCATAACACACAAACAGCCAGCCCCCACCATAGGAACAACACACCCCCACCCCTACCATCGACAACTGCACATCGCAGAGTCAAGATCACCAGTGGTTCAAGAGACACTGAAGATGACGTGACATAGCGTCGAAACGGGCCGTCTGTCGAAGGTACATATCTTTTTTAACGTAAGACTAAGTAAATTTTATGGTTATAACAAAACCACGTGGTAATCATGCTTGGCCACTGTGGATGCCTGGCGGCTCACCTGATGGCCATGCGCAGGATCTCGTTCTTGGACAGCTTCTTGTCCGGCGGGTGCGTCGGCACCAGCTTGCGCAGTTCCGCGAAGGCGCCGCTCACGTTCTGCTGCCGCCAGCGCTCTCGGCTGTTGGTGAAGATCTTCCGGACGATGACGCGGGGCGACGCGTGAGGGTGTGACGTCAGGGGTCCAGGGTGATGTCCGTGCACCTCGCTGCCGTTCGAGCCGCTCCCGCTGGCAGGGGACAACCCCGAGAACACGCTCCTACGGAGATCCCCAAATCGTCTTATAAATACACAGTAAAGGCTGGCTTCCACGGTGAGTGTTTATTTCCTGGCCAGCAAGCTCGGGGATATGGCTGGTGTTGCAATAAAGTAGTTAAATCAGGAATGTAAAACAGCTGAAGTCCGGTATTTAACTGCTGTTTCTTAGAAACCAAGGAATGCATAAGAAAAATTCTAATTTGTAGAAAACGAACTTAGCAACACGGTTCTAGGGTGATTACTGTATATTGTCGGACCATCGGATCTGTGCCTCCGTAAGATATGCGAAATGAACCCTAATTCCTTTTCAGCCTCGGTAATTCATTTCTCTCCCTGCAATCCTATCTCTCTCTTTTCTATCTCTCTCCCTTTCTGTCCCCCACTACTCACAATTTTGGCCTTCTTACGGGACAGTTTACAATATTTGCACTTGCAGTCCAGTGTTGTCAACTCAACATGAATACTGTAGCACGGAGTGGAGAAAGAAATATTATTAAGCAAGTAATAGCATTTTGCGATGAAGAGAAGCAAATAGGTCAATATCTGTTTCCTATAAATCAGGAACGAAAAGAGCAACTGATATCACAGGTGAGGCTTATTTTATTTCAATTGATTATGTATTAAAATTACTTACTTAACTAATACTAATACTAATAATACAACATTTTATGTAATTTATATAGACAGGTCAGAACTCCTAATAAAGAAAATCAGGAGAGAGAGAGACAGAGAGAGAGAGAGAGAGAGTGTGTGTGTCTGTGCAGGAGGTGAAAAGCTAGAATCACCAGAGAAGAACAGACCAAGGGAACCTTTAATTATTGTAGATGATATGGACCGATGTATTTTAAGAAGAAAGATACAAGAATTTTATACCGTTCAGAAAGAAGTTTCAACATTGAAGAAATTACTGAAAAGTAATTTCCAAGGTTGGAGAGAAAAACTACGGAAAGTGATTCGAGACATGGGATTTAGGTTTAAAAATGTAGAAATACAAGATGTATTTTGATTGAAAGAAATGATATTGTAGCATGGAGGACCAGTTATTTATGACACCGTTTGACGGAAGTTTGGCAACATCCCTATTCGGCAAGGTTCGTGGCCTGCTGTTTAACGTGGTGGGAGGAAAGCGGGTGGAATGGAGTGAGTACAGGCGTTAACTTTTCCAAGAACGACGACAGAGCTGAAGGGGCACAGATCCGATGGTCCGACAATAACATCTTCGGTTTCAGCATACAACTAACACGAAAAATAACAAGGAATCTAATCTTGAAATCCAGCATGATAGCACGCAGAACTGCCATCAGTGCTCCCAGCATGCAATCCACCACAGAAACACGCATCTTGGGAACCGGGCTTTACATCTACCAACAGGTAACGCTGCGTGGAGCGAAAATTCATATTCGCTATGATTCAGGAATATGTGCTCTATTTTGACTTCAGTGAAAAAACTCATTTACCAGCCTACGAATAACAAAACTTGTCCGACGCTGGAATTAGGACGAAAAAAATAAGGTCCGTTTACTTACTATCGCCAGTTTACGGTTACTTTTACTGAGACTTTATCAAAAGTTTGATTTTACAATATTCGGTAAGAAGTCGTAGCCTATCTCGGTAAAATATCGCACGATAGAGCAACGCCGACTATGCTGCCACTAGTCACCGGGCCGTGTCAACAAAAGACAGTTGAAATGGTGGTAGTGAAATTCGCGACTATATTCGTAAATAATTGACTTCACTAGCCACGTTCAAGGTTCCAGGAAGATGCGGAGATATTCAGGAATTGCACATAGAACATAATTTTATCTGTAGTAATGTTACGAGAGGTCTGAGATCTGCCGATAAATCCAAGAGCGACATTTATTAGGACTAATTCGAGAATAAAATAAAAATTGAAATAATATATCCCTAAAATTCGATCACAAAATGTTAATAATAATTGTATATTTACTAATACGTAACCTATTCAGACATTGTGAAGATGAAATAGATGAAAATCGATTACTGCAATAAAGAAATTCGATGTTATTATTCAGTAATGCCAATTGCAAAAAGCGAAATACAGGTTTAACAATGTTAATTACATGTACTGCACTTTTCTCTTATTATTATAATATAAATACATTTTCATTATCTGCTGAAATCATAATTTAATTTAAAATTTTATAATATAATTACAGTAACCTGATTAATACATTAATTAAATGAAGAATTGTTGAAAACGGAGTTATCTAATCTGAATGAAGGAATGTAATTTTTTTCAGATAGCCTGCAATGGACATGGAATTGGAAGATGAAGATGTATTTTATAGGCTACTTATAGGTTATGTTACCTGTGTGAGCAGGACCAATGTCAGCTGTGCCTTATTTCGACCGTTACAATCAGTGCTACACGAAAGCATTTTTATAGCTCGACAAACGCATTCTCGCTGTAGTGTGTAACGGAACTAAAACTATCTACACAGTTCAATATTCCAATCGCGTATGCCTGCAATCTGGGAAGAATATTGGAATAATCAAGTTTAAAAGGTACGTTCAATTAAGATGCATAAAGATTTTGTGTCTACATGGTGCGCTGTTTTGAACGTGGTCTTCACTGCGTAAATATATTAATTATTATTATATATCAATCTTGCATTCATTGCTTTAAAGTTAAAAGAAAAGTTTAACCGTGTAGTTGCATCTTAATGTATTCATGATCATCAATTTAAGGGGAAACAGTTGGCGACAATGACTAAACAAAAGAACGACCATGCGATAAATTGATAACGATAAATCTAGCTGCAAAAATTATCGCAAAGTGTGACTGTGATTGGTTGGAATTCAAAATTTCATTACACTTCATTGGTCGAAAATGCAATGACGTCATATAGGCCTAAACGAAATAGTCGTAGAAAATCTCAATCCATTTTGAGCAAAGATAGGCAATTTTTCATTCCACTTTGCTATTTTCTCTTAAGTCACATATTTTAACAAGAAATAAAATAAATTATTTCATCCAGATCAAGTCCATCTACAATGGGAGAAAACCTAATGGATTTGCTCTTCAAATTTTTCTATTTCTGGAGGACTTCTCACCAATATACATTCCACAGATATCTTATATTGTGAATGAATACCAAACGTACAGTGATATTGAACAATATTATCATAAAATTATAATAACTAACACTTAAAACCCGGGGATATCTGGGGACAAATTATTAAATTCGGGGGCAAAAAGAAAAATTCGGTGACTATCCCCGGGAAACGGGGACGTCTGGTAGCTTTACTAAGTTACAGCAAGTGTTAGTAGACTGAAGCAGATCTGACGCTGACACTGCGTAGGATGAAGATAATGCCAGGAAATTACAGAAACGAGAAGAGAGCCCAGACTCGCCTGCTGTTGGCAGAAGTGCTGGAGTCGCGCCTGTCGTCTTCGTCCTCCTCGTCAGAGTCCGGTATGGAGAAGTCGTCGGACATGAGGTCGTCCTCCAGCTCCTCCGACAGCGAGTCCACGTCCGCGCCCGCCCCCGCCGTGGGCCCTCTAGCGCCCTCGCCTCTGGGTTCTCCGGGGCGTCTAGGGGGCGACGAGGTAGTGCTGTAGTCGGTACCGTCTCCGTCGCCTGACCACTCCATCTCGAACATGGACGGGGAGAACGTGATCAGGGGCTGCAACAACGCCAGGAGAAACAACACCATAACTTCAGTCTGATCCGTTTGGGTGTGGATAATCATAACTTATTATTATAGTAGGACGAATTTCTTGCTGGTTATATTATGATTAAAAGATGGGAGTTTTCATATACGACAATCAACAATGCATAATCTTATACAGTTTCAGTTGCTAGAAATTGGAATTCGCTTCCGAGTGATGTAAGGGGTTGTTGGACAGTAACTTCATTTAGGTCAAAATTACATAAATTCTTACTTAACAGATTAATTGCTGATTAATATTTGTTGCTTATAATGAAACTAACATCTGTCCATTCTTATTATTATCATTAATTTCTCTAAATAGATTTACAAAACCTCTAATGGCAATTACATTAATATTCTCATTATAAAAATATATTTTAGATTTATATATATTTTTTTTTTCTCCCTGTAACATAGTTCTAGTAAGCTTATATTAAATTAATTTTCATCATTTTACTAGCTATCTCAAATATTAAATTAATTATAATTGATTGAATTAAATTAGCTCATAAATTAAGTTACTACACTACCTTATAGGTTTATCTAAATTTAAATAAATATGTAGTCTACTAGTCGTTAAAATTGAAGAATATTGCTGGAGAACCTTTTAAGTGTAGTTTGTAATTTAAATATGTATTGTATTGATTAAGGCTGGTTGAGTGGAAGAGAAGGCCTTATGGCCTTAACTCTGCCAGCGAAAATAAAACATTATTTTATTATTATTATTATTATTATTATTATTATTATTATTATTATTATTATAATCTGAAAGGACAAATGAAAATCGTAGATGATTAAAATGGCTATTGCAAAAATTGTAAATAAATGGACAATTGAGAACGTCAAAATTAAAGTACTATTTAGTGCATATTCTGCATGTATTAATATAGTGCAATGTCTCTGCCATATTAATCAGCCACTGTACACTCACCTTGCTTTACAGCACTGTTTTGAATGATGTAACAGACATGACATGGAGTAACATATCTAACAGGTAACAGACATGACAAAGCAAACAAGCACGTGCGAACCTAAAATGATTTTGCTTAAAAATCTTCAAAATAGCAACTTAACTACTGGACACGTGTACTATTATGTCCTCTTGATCTTGACTTTATATGTTGTTATTTGTGGAAAACACAACACAAACAGATCTGACAGAGTAAAAATGCAAGCTTAGACTAAAACACAAAGCAAGAGTTTGACACACAAACTCGCCAAATCAAAATGAGTGAACATAGCAGTACAATCAAAATGGGTCTTTGTGCATCATCTTGGCTTGTGCTGACATCTGTGGGATTTCTTTTTCAACTGTGTATCCATAGGAACAGAATGGTGTAACAGACCTGACTGGCTTACTGGACTAGAGTAATTATGTAATCATGTTTAAGGAAATATAAACTCAGATATAAATGAAGAAGTTTTGATAATATCAAATGTTCCTTTAATTTTTTTCTCAATTACATTATTAAACAAACCTTTATCTGGACACAATCATGCTCCATTTTAAAAACTTAATTAGTATGGACACTGCATTTTAGCTGTCAGTATGAGAATTTTATTTTATTCTCGTGAAATATTTCACATGAAGGAAATAATTCTTGTGACGTTCACTACATTAGTATTGAAACTACTCACTGTTAGGAATTTATAACTCTATCGTTATAAATGCAATAATGGGAAGGGTAAGAATTGATGTACGTCATTTGTTGTACAAATTCTGCAAATGACCCTACTACAAATCAACAGCGGGCACAATGTGTTCTTTGGTATGCTAAATTTGAGAGTGTTAAAAGAGTTAAAAGGGAATTTTGACGTGAGTATGGTGTGCGTAATGTACCTAAATACGATTCTATAACGTTCTGGTATCAAACATTTGTAGAAACAGGTTCTGTGTTAAAAAACATGCAGGAGGTCGCAGGCGAAACCCAGTACGAGAAGCAGCTATCTCTTGGCTTGGTCCCCAAACTCCCCAGTTCTAACCCCTCCTGAATTCTTTGTGTGGGGTTTTGTTAAAAACATTGTCTAGTCACAGAAACCCAGGAACATTGATGATCTGAGAGTAAAAATTTCTCTAGCTTTTCAACAAATCACCCCTCTCATGTTACAACGGACATGGGCTGAATTGCATCACCGTTATGAGTTGTGCAGGGTGCGCAATGGGGGTCATGTTGAGCTCTGAGGAATCTCCCCTCTATCAGTGTTGTATGCACAAAGTTTCAACAAATAAAGTTCAGTAGTAAATGTTTTACGGTGTTTTTATTTTATCCATACCCAAACGGATCACCCTGTATAACAACCGATTAACGTTATAACTTCTTTACTGTGTTAATAGTATAAAAATTACTGACTGGTTTCGACATCGTGCAGTAGGCCTATTGAGTGCTAGGGCGGAGATATTGTGAAAAGCTTGGAACCCAGAGACGGTTTCGGAGAGGATGCTCCTACCGCAAGCGGACGAAGACATGTATCATGACCTGTATGAAATGAGATGATGAAGATGACGATATGAAATCTAAATTGCTTTTCTACAGGGGAGAGGAAAGGAAATAGAGCGTGGCAATGACGTTTCTAACCCGGCATCTGCCTAAATAACTGTGGAAAACTACGGAAAACCCACAGTCAGGTTGATCTGTTCGGGGATTTGAACCGCAGACCTCCCGAATGAGAGTCCCTTGCTTAACGCATGTCACCTCGCTCGATTTCTTCCGAACATTTTCATTAAAATTTCCCTCATAGGGTCGATCAGATGCCAATCTTCATTCTCAAAGACCTATAATATCAAATGACAAACCTGTGTGCCTTCTGCTGCATTCGAATCTATGACTTCCACGCAGCGTCCGAACTGTATCACCACTCAATGAACATGGTTCGTGTTAAATGGCTAATTCTGTCAGTGGAAGGCTTTGAAAGTATCATTTACAATGTTAACATTTAATTAATTCAGGGACTTCCTGCTCATGAAGAGAGATTAGTTATCATTTATCAGTACTCTGGAAATCACGACGCATGTGACATTGACGAAGGCAGAACAACGGTATCTGCACGGAGAATTAACGGGGGCCCTTCACAGGGTAAAGAGAAGGCACGCACTGAAATGTAAAGCATAGGAATGTTGGGCAACTGTGTGGGAGATGAACTATTCAACTTTGACACTATTAAATGATACTTGTCTAATAAAATGGAGAGAAGAAGAAAACTAAAGAAATGTTTGAAAAGAAGAAAAAGAAAACAAGACAACAAAGAAATAAGAAGAAAAGTATGTGAAGAAAAGCCAAGATAAGAAATACGAGAAAAGGAAAGAGAAAATAGAAAACGAAGGAAATAATAATAAAAACAAAGCGAAGAGAAGAAAGAAAAAATTAATGAAAAAGAACAATGACGATTAAACAAGGGCTCTTTTTAATATTTATATTGTAGACGCCATAAGAGAATGGAAGAGCAAAAGTTTAGAAGGAATTAAAATCAATATAGTTAGATAAACTCTTTATTATGGATGATCTCCTAATATTAACAGACAGAAAAGATGTACTACAAAGTTTAGTAGGCCTACATAAGTTTAGTATCTTCATATAGAGCAGCGGTTCCCAAACTTTTTCAGCCACGGAGCCCTTTTTCAAGCAAAAGTTTCTCGTGGAGCCCCAAGAAATGTTTACTTTTTAGTTTTATCTGTCTACGTTCTATGAAGCATATTTCACACTACATAAACGGAAGTAGAATATATATATATATATATATATATATATATATATATATATATATATACATATACTTACTTACTTACTTACTGGCTTTTAAGGAACCCGGAGGTTCATTGCCGCCCTCACATAAGCCCGCCATTGGTCCCTATCCTGAGCAATTAATCCATTCTCTATCATCATATCCCACCTCCCTCAAATCCATTTTAATATTATATATATATTAATATTAATATTAATAAAGGAAACAATATTTATAAAGTACTGGCTATAATTTATTCAAATCTACAAAATGATATTAACAAATAGTTAAGATATTTAAAAAAATGTTACAATGTTACATGTACACCCGAAGTTAATGTGAAGAATGTGCCTGTTTCTTGCGACAGAGTTTGTCAATGTCCGGTGTCGTAGAAGTCAGTTGAAGAAGTATATCGTCCAAACAAGTACGACATTTTGTTTTTGTAGCTGTATACCTCGAAAAGATCGTTTCACTGAGGTACACAGTACCAAAAAGCAGTGAGAGAAATTTAGCTTTTGAACTTAATATCAAATGATACTCCCTTAACTTAGCCCAAAATTTGGGAAATGGTTTGCTTTTAAATTATGCTTGACAGTGGCTGTTCGAAACCATGTCTATAAGGACCTCATATCTGAAGCAGTGAGGACTGCTGGTTTTGACATCACTGGAAATGGATCTACAATCCACTCATAATTCTTTAGAATCGATTCCTCAGTGTCCCTTGGAAAGTATGAATTGAGCCGTTCAGAGCAGAAGTGGTGTAAGTCAAAAATGGGTAATGAGGGTTACAGTAAACATTCTGTAACATACAGCGCAAAGTAGCAATTAATATTCAATTTATTTAAACTATTAGTAGTCAGTGGATAGCAAGAAGGCCATATTAATTACTACTTTGCCCTGTATTTTACAGAATTTTTATTTTAAACCTCATTACCCAATTTTGACTTACACCACTTTTACTCTGAACGGCTCAATTCATATTTTGAAGCAAATGGTCAAGGTGTTCTTTCATTATTGCTGTGAATGAGACATTCGTTGTTATGTTATTTTCTTCTATAAAGTTTAAAGTCAATAAGAAACGTAAGATCCTTATTGTCGACGCTTTCTATGTAGAACGCTATCTTTTTCTTCAGTGCGACAATTTCGTCATCAGCATCGAATATAGTCTTCCGTTTACCTTGTATGAATGTGCTGAATTCAATTTTGAAAAAATGTCTGCGAAGTAACATAATTTGTACAACCATGCCTGATCATTCAAATAATCTGCTAGCAAACTGTTCTGGTAATTCAAAAGTGAAGAAACTTCCGTTCGAAGTTTTTGTAATCGGGACAACGCTTTACCGCGCGACAACCATCGCACTTCTGTGTGTAATATAACTAACAATGACTTAGATCTATGTATAGGCTACTACCCATATCTTCACACAGGATTTTAAGTAGCCTACACGGAGAAGGCGTGCCTTAACAAAGTTGATAATTTTGTGTAGTACCTGCTTTAATAACGCTGCACTTTTTCGTTGCGAGGACGTGTTGGTGTAGTACACAGTGACTACTTATTCAGTTTTTTAAACATTTTTGATCCTTGTAACAGCGCCAGCAACAGGACCTACCATGGCCTTTGCGCCATCTGTGCACACGTCAATGCAATTGTCCCACGGTATCGAGTTTTCAATGAAGAATAAAAAATTTCAATACTGCTTGTAGAGGATGGCAATGGCTGCAGAACAAAATATTTCATGAAAGAACCTGAAAATTCATACCGCACAAACATCATCAACATAGCTAATCCGGCAAAGACCGTGATTTGCCAAGTTGTAACGAAAATTTCGTTTAACTGATACGGGAAATCTTGATATTTTTTACGCCTTTTCATATATTCAGGATTCGATTATGCAGTGTTATTTGATAAGGGCACACTGGAAATCAAGTTTGCGGTTTTTTTTCACTTCACTACCTTCACTAATAGTGGTTTCATAAGAGTTTCAGCAAGGGTGAGGTTTACCAGCAAGAGTCTGATCATGACTAACCAAGTACGACGTTTTCAGTGCTTTCTAGTTATTTGTTTTTACACGAGGTAAAATTTTGTCTGAACTGCATGGAGTTCGTCACTTTTTCTTTCGAAGTAGTCTGCAGTTTTATTTTTGAATTGAGAAATGCCGTCTAAGCTTGGCAGGGAACATAGAACTATTGAGAAAAACTCTGTTACATATCACACACTGTGGACGTTGATCTGCAAAATCAGTGAATTCCATGTCCAAATATAAATCACAATATTTTTTGTTTGTTACTTTCTTTCAATACCTCTACACTAGGCATCATAGACTCTGAGACAGGATTATGTTCAACATACTGTATTCTGAACTCAATTCCCAGGAATTCGCACTATCTTCTTTGAAAGTAAGGTTATAGCTATCTTGTTATCTCCATTTGTCTGAGCACTGGTTGATGGCTAATGACTCTTAGGTCTTAGGGAGCCCGTCTTAAGCCACAGTTCCGGTTCAACGAAGGTTTAGTTAACACATCTGCTATCAAATTAACATGCAGGTATACAGTACATATATTTTTTGAGGTAACGTAACAGTCAATAGATTGTAGGTTCCACGTACCACGAATAACAAACGCTGCCTGCCCAGTATAGCTATAAAAAATAAAATAAATTTCGAGAATCATTGAGTACTTGGCAAGCAAGAAAGATCGAGATAGTTCCAGTGACGAGTAGATCGAATGTTAATGCTTCCCTGTAGCAAGAAGAACGCAAACTACTTTCTCAGAAAGTATTTTTCGCTTGATGGAAGTAGTTTCCGTTTTCCCCGCTAGAGACTAGATGGAATTAGCAATTTTTGTCATCTTCATAACTTCCGCGGACGGAGCCCCTGAGAATCATTCGCGGAGCTCTTAGGGCTCCGCGGAGCACACTTTGGGAACCGCTGATATAGAGCATTCCACGTTAAGAAAAAAACATTGCTTTTATGGGCCTTGCCTAATACATTGTACAAGCTATGTGGTAGGTAGGCGTTTCTATGGCAACTGATCATTTGATGGAATAGCCCCATATGCTCAATGCTTTTTTCTTAATGTGAAATCCTCTATAGAAAAAACAAATAGTATGTTCTTTACGGAAAATAATCCTCTAAGAACTAAAATTGACCTAAGTAATACGACAATAGAACAAATACAACATTTCAACTATTTAGGATGCGATACTAGTTGTAACCATGGCGCGGATTTTGATGATCTAAAATATCCCTAAAACGACCCAAAAATGTTAGAAAATGACCTGAAATGCTGAAAAAAACCTAAAAAGATACAATCCTATATATAAGTAATATAAATCCTACCTCAAATTAAAAGCTCTCCTCTCCATTGCAATAGATGACAGTGTACACCGAAGATTCTGGAATGCGAACGACTGGCGGTTGTCGGCGAGGTCTGTTATACATAGAGAAGCTTCTTTCTGACCGCAAGAGTGACAGATCACTGGGTGTTAATTCTATTCTCCTTGTATCTGCGCTGTTTTAAAGCTTTCTCATGAGAGGACTTTAACGATTGTGCACTAAGTTTTGTATCCTGGAGTTTTGTCTAACATAATTCCTTTGTTTGGAAGGTAGAGTGCACAACAACTCAGTCGAGAGCTTCATCTCCTATTCTATTTCTCATCTTCCTTTTGACATCACTTACTATCGAGAAAATCCTTTCACATTTTACATTTGAATGGAATAGGCCTAGTGTCAGTACAAATTTTGCGAATTTTCCTATATCGGGAAATTTTTGTCGTCATTGAAGTCTTTAGCTTAAATGACAAAAAAAAAAAAAATGAAATTTAAAAGAAATGGCCAAAAATAACCTCAAAATTTAAAAAATGACCAAAAAGATTAAACAGCAAAAAATGACCAAAATGACCCAAAAATCTACATTTCTGTAACCAGCAGCTCGTATCCAGGATTTACATATTTACGGGCGTTGCAAAGGACGTAAAGAAAAAAAGATTACTTGTCATCAAAACCAACGACCTGGTGTAAGTATGACTAGAATTCAGAGATAAAATTATAGAGGTACCAACTATGTGCGCAAAAATAAGAAGAACTCTGAAAACTACACGCAGTAACACAAAATTAAAATGATGTAACTTAAAGTAATGTCTGTACCAACTCTCTTGTATAGAATTGAATCATGGATTCACAGAAAAAGATACGAAAATCGAATCCAAGCAGCAGAAAGGAAATTCCTAAAGACCGTCAGAGGATGCACTAGAAGAGATAAAATACCAAACAGACTTACACAAAATAACAAATGAACAGAATAGCTATAATTAGCCTTTATGGAGTAAATGATAAAATGTTACAATGCAGACAAAATTGCAGAGAATATTGCATAGAATGTAAGAAAGCCGCAACCCGAAAATGGTCTTGAATTATAAACCTTTGGGCAGAAGAGATGTGGGAGGACCGAGAAAAAGATGGCAATGAGACTGTAAGGCCACGGAACTAATAGGCTACTTGACGGGGTGATGATGACGATGACGACGACTTTTATGATAAGGAGGAGAAGAAGTAAAAATAAAATAAGGTGAATCTAGGGAAAAGAAGAAAAATTAATAGTAGGCCTACGGAGAAAAAGGAAATAAAAGTAATGAGATTTAAGGAAATTCTAATAAATGTATGAAATGTTTATACAAGAAATAAAGGAATAAAATAAAACATGCAGACTACTTTCTTCAACAATGTAAAGTATTTCATCATAAGAGGAGAAACAACGAATAGACAGGCTTTCAACTGCACTTGCAAGGGGATTAGAGGCCGAGAGAAAGTGTGGGCTTCAAAGGATTTCAAATGACAATGACAATGAGAAGAAGGGCAAATGAAAGGAGAAACAACGAAAAGCTAGGCTTTCATGCATTCTTCCAAGGAAATTTGAAGCTGAGAGGAAGTGCCTATATGAGCTAGAAAAAATTCGAAGCAACAATGACAATGAAAAAACGGCAAATGAGAGGAGAAGCAATGAAAATGCAGGCTTTCAACCGTCCTTGCAAGGAAATTTGGGGCTAAAAGGAAGTGTCTATGTGGGCTCCAAAGAATTTCAAATGACAATGAAAAGAAGGGTAAATGAGAGGAGAAACAATGAAAAGATAGGCTTTCAACCGCCCTTGCAAAGGAATTTGGGGCTGAAAAGATGTCTATGTGAGCGACAAAGAATTTTAAATGACAAAGATTAAAAGAAGGGTTAATGAAATGAGAAACAATGAAAAGAAAGGGTCTCGACTGTCCTTGCAAGGGAATTTGAGGCCGAGAGGAAGTGTCTATGTGGGCTAGAAGAATTTTAAATGAAAATGACAATGAAAAGAAGGGCAAATGATAGGAGAAACAATGAAAAGGTAGGCTTTCAATCGCTCTTGCAAGTGAATTTGGTGCTGAGATAGTGGTGGGATAGTAAGAATTGAAGGGTTCAGAGCCATAGCGGGCCAAGCGGCATTTATTAAAAACGGAGAAAGCAAGGGTTAAAGTTAAGTGAATACCACAGTTTATGGAAGATTGACTATAATTTAGTTTTAATGTGCATAATTTATGTTACTCGCTAGCATATATGTTTCATGAAATTATGGTAATGATTTAATTTCAACTCTTGTTTTATCCGTTTTTACTACATGGCTCTGAACCCTTCAATTTTTAATGACAATGACATTGAAAAGAAAGGCTAGTGAGAAAAGAAACAATGACAAGTTAGGTTTTCCGGCGTCCTTGCAATGGAATTTTGGGCTGAGAAGTTTGTTTATGAGAGCTTCAAAGTATTTTAAATGACAATGACAATGAAAAGAAAGGCTAATGGGTAAGGAGCGGATTCCTATGTAATTTAATTTATTCTTTTTGCGTGTGATAAAACACAATTAACAAGGTTAAAAATTCCGAACATGAAGTTTCAAGTTTAAAACCCGAATTTTATTTCACATAAAAACACATATTTTCACAAAAAAATTATGTAAATACATATTTTCAGGAAATCTATTATAAACACATAGGCTAAATCTTGGGAGTTTTTTACTTAAATATTTTTTTACAAGAACTTTTAAATATTTTAAAACTAAATCAACTATACCACTCAGAAGTACGTTATCTTTTTTTTTAGAATTCTTGGTTGCTTCGTGTTTCTAAGCGCTGTGTGGTGTATCCGTACATTTTCGTAATAGTATCGCCTCAAGTTCTGAGAACTGCTAGGCAGCATATCAGTGTTATTATTAGAGAATAAATTAACATGGACAAGGAGGAGAGATCTTGCAACACATAATTAGGAATGTTTATTGTTGCTGAAGATGATTTCATTCCAAGCTTTCTTTGTGAAACACAACAGATAAGAGCTCGGGTATGAACATTATTTAATTTAAACAAATCTCTCGCCTCTCGCTCATGTCTATCAAGTAAGGCAATATATCTTATTGTGATTCCCTGTTATCGGGCTTCGTCAATCGATATCCTTCAAGATATACTGAAAGATGGTTATTTAAAAAACGAGTTGTCTTTCCTATCAGCAAATCTAAGCTTTTTGTGTGACACCATAAAAAAAACTCGAAACATCCACAAACCTGTTGTCTGAAACAGGGAGGTGCGTGCCATGGAAATTAAACTAGACTCGCTACCAGGTTCAGAAGCACAAGTACTAAGGGACAAATTCCGGAATGTGTTTGGGAAAAACAGTGGATATAAAGAAATGTGTAAAGTTGCTCAAGTATTGGAGGGTGTGCCTGTAGGTGAAATTGACGGTGTTTGTGTTTGTGACATTCCTCTCTTTAAATATGCACGTCTGACGTCCTGTGATGTGGAAAGATCGTTTTCACAGTACAAGTCGTTGTTCAGAGATAATCGGCATGCATTTGGAGATGACCTTTGTTGTTCACTGCAATTCTCGGCCAACTACTAGCACTCAAGTGTGGTTGGTGAGTACATAGTAACATTTTGTTTTCCCCAAGCTAAGTAAGATATTTTTGTCATATTAAAAAAAAAATATTTTTTTTTTTATTTTTAGCAAATATTTTCGTACTTTTTAGTACATAAAAAATAAATATATTTAAAATGTTTAGCACATAAAAATCCGCTCTCTACTAATGAGAAGAGAAACAATGTCAAGGAATACAATCGCGCGCTCTTGCAAGGAACTCTGGGGCTGAGATGAAGTGTCTGTCTGAGATCCAAACTTGTCCATTTGTGTCACTTCAAGTTTCGCTTTTGCTTTCCAAGGAACATGGAGAATCGTGAAAGGGAACGCCGAAAATAAACTAACTTAATAGCTAGGCTACCACTGTGAGAATTTTTCAAGATACATTAAATAGAGAAAGCAGCGAGGCGTCGCATGGAAAACCACGAGGCAAGAAATTCTCTTTCCAGGAACCAGGAGCGATGTGAGAGTGAACTTTTCCTATCAGAACGTCAGCAGTTTTTATATTATTGCACCTCGAATATAGATGTTTTACGTCAAAAAGAAAATAGGAAGAAAAATATAAAAATTGAAAAGTAAGAAAACAAGAAGAAAAAAGGAGACGATGAACAGAAAATAAAAAAATGAGAAAAAAGTGAAGTTGAATTTAAGAACGCGGGAAAAAGGAGAACGAAGACAATTAAACAGTTTTAAAAAAACCTGAAATTTGTACCGTTTCATTGAGCACAATTAAGTCATTAATATTATATTGATAGAGAAATAAATAAAAAGTAAATAAACAAACAAACAATTAAATGAAAAAATAAATAACTTCATTAGTATAATTTACAAATAAATAAATAAATAAATAAATATATATATATATGATGAGCACATCTATGTACAGTATCAAACTTCATTTTTTACGCTAGAAAGTTGTTTTAACACAAATTAGCCTACAATAGAATAAAAAATAATATTAATATTAATAATAATATAATAATATTGTTTACTACCAGAAAAATACTATCCTACAAAGAAATTATTAATTTATAAAACTCTATCACTTCTAGAGCCGATATTAATATTAAATGAATCGATAGGCCTAATAATTAAGGACAATAGGTCTAACCATTAACAGTTTACAAGAAAAGACTTCACAGACAGACAGAGAGATGGTATTTCAAATACCACTTTACGTCACAAATAAGCAAACTTGTTTTCGTAAAAATTTCGAAGCCATCATTTGCTGCATTAGAGTTTCTAAACTACGCAATAATAAAGTAAAATGAAACCCCGTATCGAAGGACATTTCTAAGAAGAAAATGTATAAAAAAAAATTAATCGGGGGCGGAGGAGGGAAATAGGCGCCGTGAAAAAATATTTCATATTACGTACGACCAGTGGCGGCTCGTGATAAAATATTATGTGTGTTCACAATTTTGTGTTCCAAAATCGAAGAGAATTTCAAATCGTACGTTTTTAGCCTAATATGAAATATCATGATTCCAATATTTCACTGTCGAAAAAACCGTATATGAATTCAAAACAACATATAATAATAATAATAATAATAATAATAATAATAATAATAATAATAATAATAATAATAA
Source organism: Periplaneta americana (assembly GCF_040183065.1). NCBI lineage: Eukaryota > Metazoa > Arthropoda > Insecta > Blattodea > Blattidae > Periplaneta > Periplaneta americana. The sequence goes on along the minus strand of NC_091121.1, from coordinate 187,157,840 downwards.
TGAAACCCAGTCTTTTTATTTCCAATTTTTCCTGGAAAGCCAGTTTTCCCAGTTCTTTACTCTTCAAAATTACTTGAACAGAGTTCATTGTTTACGTTTGTCAAAAATTAATACATAAAACAATTTACAAAAGCGCGTGTTCAGTCATATACAGTATTTTGATTCACAACACACTGATACACTGTAGCCTATACCAGTACTGTAATCCCAATCGCATAGATTGATTACTATAAATACATGCCAGTAAATATTATTCTTAAATAATATACACCACCATACAGATATTTAAATTCATACCACCATCACATTCAGCCAGCACGTCTTTGAAAGCCAAACTATGCTATATGCCGACACTGAAGTATAGTAATTCATAAACTACACTCTCGTAGCAGCACTGTACACACATCCACATAAAGTAAACGCTCCAACCATAGACAAATAAATAGATGCTGACACCTGCAGGCTAAAATACAAACTTACTAAATTTTCTCCTCGAGATATAGCACGTAAACGATAGGCATCGATGCACCTGACATCTGTAGGATAGATTCACTGTTCACTTAACGCTTTGTGCTCTTGACGAGTCATAAGCGGCCAGCGAAAGACAATTTTCTCCCGCACATGCGTGAAATTTCTGTAACCTTCTTGAAAAGAGCACGGCTTGTACGTGAACGGATGTTGCCAAGTTTACATAAGAAGTTTATGCAAGATGCGGGAAGTTTAAAATACTCGATTCTGATATTATACATCCCCACTACGCCAATACAGTACTAAGTAATAAAACTAGTCGTGCATTAATGGAAACAAGGTGTTCACGTGCTCTTGTGCTCTTGATGACGCACCGCCACTGCGTACGACGATAAAGTGACAATTTATTATACCTTATGCCTATTTTCATTACGTCGGTTGCAGAAGATGGACTGTTACTACTTAGGCCTACATTTCTCGTTGGAAATAAACGTTGGAGAATGTACTTATACCTATAGCCTACTACGTGACTCTTTGCTTTTAGATCATGTAGAAATTGATTATGAATAACATTATCTTGACGTGCTGGAACATGAAGCTTTCTCCATTGCACTTTCGAAATCAACAACAGTTCCTCCATTTCATAAATCACGATTAAGCAAAATGGCGGACAAGTAGGCCTACACAGTTTCTTTTCTATTTTAACAACCGAGTTGCTCGAAACATTGGAAAGCTAGTCATGAAGTCCAGCAATTTAATAGGCCTGTTAGCCTATGTATTATTATGTTAGTATTTGGAAAATAAAATGAATGTTAAGAATAAACTGAGCATTCATAATAAACGAGTAATAAAAATTCTACTTTGCACTCTTAGTGGCACAGTTCACTTGTGATCAGCAGTAAACATTTATATAAGTTTTTATATCGCAAAGAAGGAGAGAACGCAGAGAAGATGGAGGCCTAAACGAAGGAAGACGAAAAGAAGAAGAGGATAACGCAGGGAAGATGCAAACGGAGGTAAGGTAGGTGAGAAACAGGAAAAAGTAAGATGGAAAAGAAGAAGGTAACATATAGGCTAGAAGATATAGACGGCGGTAAGGGAGACGAAAGCAATAAGCCTAAGAAAACAAGGCAGACGGAAAGCAAAAAGAAAACTCAGAGAATATATAACGGAGGCAAGGGAGGCGAAAAAGGATAAAATAGAAAAGACGAGAAGAAAAAGAAGAAGAAGAAAACGTAGGGGAGATATAAACGGCGATAGGGAAGTTGGAAAAAGAAGAACAAATGAGGAGAAAATAGGCCTACAGAAAGTGTAAAACAAGAAAGTGACGTTAGTGGAAGGAATAAAAGTAAAGAAAATGAGAAAGAAAAGCTAATAGGTCCTATAAACAAAAAAATACAATAGAGAAAACGATAAATTGAAAGGTAAAGAAGACAGGAAAGAATGAGGAAATATGGAAGATGCAAGTAGCTACATGAGGTAAAGTATGTAGAAAATAACACAGGGACGATAAGAAGGAAGAAGTAGAGAATATTTATTTTTTATTTTAGTAGGTTATTTTACAACACTTTATCAACATCTTTGGTTATTTAGCGTCTGAATGAGATGAAGGTGATAATGCCGATGAAATGAGTCCGGGGTCCAGCACCGAAAGTTACCCAGCATTTGCTCATATTGGGTTGAGGGAAAACCCCGGAAAAAACCTTAACCAGGTAACTTGCCCCGACCGGGAATAAGTAGAGAATATGAAAGCCAAAACTGTAAAGAGGATTGATATAAAAAATAATGTGAAATAATAAAGACATTATGCCTAAGGAAGAGACTAGGTGAAGTGCTTCGTGTGGAGTGTGGCATTGTGTGGGACAAAACCATGAAGGAAATAGAAGCATTTGGAATGTGGATACCTATGCAGAAAAATGAAGCGTGTGAAACGGACAGAAGAACAAGAAAGTAAGTTCAGCTAGAAACACTGGGTGAGGTGAAGAAAGAATAATGCTGGGAATGATCAGAAAGAGAAAAAGGAATTGGTGACTGGGTGAGAAGAAACTGCCTTCTGAAGGATGCACTGGAAGGAATAGTGAACGGGAGAAGAGTTCGGGGCAGAAGAAAATATCAGATGACAGACGACATTAAGATACGGTACGAGGATCGTGTATGGAGACTAAGAGGTTTACAATTTGGACAGAATAGTATAATGAAATGAATGAGTGGGTTGTTGACACTTAAGAATTTGGCGGTAAGTTATTTTAGTTTAAGTAATCTGTACCTTAATCGATAATCCTCGTTGTATCTACCAAATTTAGATATTGTAACTTGATTTACAGCCCTTAAATGAATTTTCAGGGCTAAAAATTATCTGATATCGCTGTTGCTGATAGGGGTGGTGGTGGTGGTGGTGGTATTATTATTATTATTATTATTATTATTATTATTATTATTAGGCAACTATTATTACCTCATGTTCTCTCAATTTGGCAAGTACAATTTCAATGAAGTAAGCGTACATTTTAATTTGTAATTCTTGTGATTTGTAATATTGGTTCACTTACCGCTTGAGTGTAACTTCTAGCCTTATATTATTTTGTCATTATTATTTAGTATGTTCGCATTATTTTACTCGACTTGTGCTTGTATAACTGTATAAATTTTTATTAGTGTTCTTTAAATATTATTCTGTAAAATTGTATCAGCTTCTCTTGTTCCTGGTTAAGTGGAAGAGAAGGCCTGATGGCCTTAGCCAGAATAAAGAAATAGATATTATATTATTAAGTGTTACTAGTTACAGTAGAACCTCTATTATCCGTGGTAATGAAGGGGGTGAACTGGACGGTTAATCGAAAAAAATCGGATAATCCATACCATAAAATATTTTCGTAAATTAAGGGAATAATACTTGTACTGTCGTAATTTTCTCCGTGGTTTTATGTTTAACATGCAAGATAGTGAATCAGAAGTTCGCCCATTCAAATCTGGTTGTCAAGGGGCAAGAAAACTCCTTGCAATGGCCGTCTACAAGAAGATAGCAATAGTAGAGGTCTGATATTGTATATTTACATACTTTATACACCTTATCCTTGATTCTTTTATTAAATTGCACCCAGTTGTAACTCCAATATAGTGTTATGGTGCGAGGTGAACCACAGTTTCTCTTTTTCCAAACTGCTCAATTATTTGCATTTTTGTCGATACTTAGCACAACACGATTTCTTTTGACATTGTGGAGTACAGTTTATATAGTAGTTGAATAAACCAATTTCTGTAAGTGTAAAGGCATGTAATAATACTATCTACAAAAAAATACGTACTAATATAACGTAAAGTAGTACTTCATATGTTTCTGCAGCAAAAAAAAAAAAAAAAAAAAAAAAAAAAGGCTAGAGACAGTCGGATACTCCGCCAATCGGTTAATAGGGTGACGGATAATCAGGGTTCTACTGTATAGTATTTGTTGCAGTAGGCCTACCTATTTACAAAATGCACCAACCACTCACATGCATGTCTAAGTAAAGGCTTTACCAATAACCAAAAATGTATTTAAAAATAGGCTTAAAGACTTTACTAATAGACGGTAGTATATTCTACACATTATTTAAAGGGTGTAATTGATATTTTGTTATTTGAAGTGTTGTATCAGTGAGGAAGTGTGTTGTGTCAGCGAAGTGTGTAGTGTCAGTGAAGTCTATTGTGTAAGTGAAGTGTGTTTGTGTCAGTGAAGTGGCTGTGCAAAGTATTTGAACAGTGAAATGGTTAGAAGTGTTGGTGAAATCAGGTAGAATCAGTGCAGTGAGTGAGTTGACAGCGAAATAAGTGTAGTGCCGAAAGGTACTTGTGCAGGTATGAACCTGTCACACTCGTGGGTCTTAGTTCGAACTTAGGGTCAAGATAAAAGTTTTATTTAATTTAAATGTTATTTTAAGTGATCGTGCTTCATTTAATTTATGATGTTCCTTATTATTATTATTATTATTATTATTATTATTATTATTATTATTATTATTATTATTATTAATTATTGTTTTTTATTAGTTGTGTTTATTATTAATTGTCATTATTCAGTGTAATTAGTTACCACTGCCACCGGGTATATACCCATTTGCCGTGTGAATAAATACATACATAAAGTACCGGTACCGTTCCGTTCGTCTGCTACGTAATAAATGTTTCTTTATCTCAATAGAAGAAGATTGCTGCGGAGTCTTCAGTCCCGAAACATGGAATTCGTGTATTTATTAATTGGTCTGTACTTACCATTTATACTGTTCCAAATACATCCACAGTTGCTAACAATATAATTTCCAAAAACACTGACAGAATATGTTAAACTTTTTTGTAACTTCCACTGTTTACGATAGTTCTAAATTCTGATGCAATGTGCCACTCAATTCCTGCTGTACTTCAGCAAACTGTATCTGGCTCTGAAGTTCGCAGAAAAATTCTTCGGATGCCGAACAATCCCCTCTTCCCGAATGCAGCAACACTTCCTCCTGCAGCGGGGACTTCCGTCCTGGATTTCGGCATGCGCAGAGGGTTTGAATGTCAGCCAATGGTCACACACGTGGATGTCTCAGAGGGCGTGTCTTTTCGCTTGGTCCACCCAGCGCGAAGGATCCCCAGCTTCGTGTGCAATAAAAATACGTGTTAGCCTGCAGGTGACAATTCAGCACATCCAATCACAATGGCTGGTTATAGGTTTGCATCGTATTGATTTCTGTGTATACGGCAACTTTATTACTAAGTTCCTTTATGGCGAGGATTAAATAATATTAACTTAGTTCCATATGTAGGCCTAGGTCTATACAAAATTAGTTACATCATACCCAACAAATACAATGCTTCCTCTGAAACGTCTATTTTGCCAGCAGTGCGATGACTGGTTGGAACTTCATAATTGACACATTATAACGGGACATTGTTATTATGTTAGTGATGTAAAGATTAAGGTCATCATCATCATCATCATCATCATCATCATCGTCCTTGCAGGTATTAGGCCTAGTGGCCTGTTAGGGTCTGCGTTCATCTTTTCAGGGGCGTCCCAAAGATCGTCTTCCATGTGGTATAGGCCTATAGCGGAGAATTGAGGCGGTAGCCGGAAAAAGGGCCCATAAGCAAAAGTAATTTAATTTTTTTTTATTTATTTAATCTGGCAGAGCTAAGGCCAGTAGGCCTTCTCTTCCGCCCAGCCAGACTCTAATTCTAATTAAATACATTTGCTTACATAGTTATTACATTAATATCTAGACCATAAAACAATATGAAAGTAAATAATGAAAGTTGGATAAGTAATGTTAGTGTGACAATAATAAACATTGGTAAGAAATAGTTATAATAATAATGATAATAATAATGGTAATAATAATAGTAATAATAATAATAATAATAATAATAATAATAATAATAATGATGAGATAATTTAGATATTTATCTGTGATATATATAGCCATTAAACATTGAGAAACCTGAAACAGCTATTATTGTTAACAAGAATTGTTAGAAAAATATTTCGTTAGCCTATTCTTAAATTGGTTTGATGTCTGACAGTCCCTGACGTTACTCGGTAGGGAATTCCAAAGCCGAGGAACAGCCACAGTGAAAGAAGATGAATATGAGGATGTTCGGTGGGAGGGATTGGATAATATTGAGGAGTGTTGTGATCGTGTGTCTAGGTTATGATGGGTGGATAAATTTGAAAATGAGACGCAAGTAGTCTAATGTTTGGAAAAGGCAAAGATTGAAAGATTTATTTTTATGTAATTGCGATTTGAATGCACTTTCATCAAAATAACAATTTGCATACCTACTGTTACAATAATATTTGTCTACAAGTTTTTGCTAAGTAATGCATTCCGACTTTAACAGTATTATAAATATATTATTTTTATTGAAGCATTTTATAGGCCCTTTTCTACAGAACAAGTTTATTTTATCAAAATCCTTTCAATATGATTACATTTTAGCAGAGATTAAACGTCAGCATTGAACAGTGCACATTACAGAGGTTCACAAGTTCAAAACCATTTTAGTAAAATTATATTTCTAACATATATCTCACAGTTACGTCATAAATTGTACCGAATACGTAAAAATCAAGAATATCTGTTGGGTACAGATAACAAGTTACTTAGTATTAATATTAGAATGGATTCACACTCACTTCAAAGTTTATCTTCAGAGTGCAGTTTACACTTTAGTGCACATCCTGGATGGACTCACTCACTTTGAGGATCATCTTCACTGATGTTTGCTGAGTTCCACAACAACCAAGGGTGCATGGGTTCATTCAATTAGTTACCCTGCCCACTGTTCACAAGATATTGAAAACAAAATACGTAAGCAAGTAGATTTTAAAACGGAGAATCGAATTAAACATTCTTCCGAAAAAGGGCCTGTAGACCTATGGGCCCATTTTCCGGCTACCGCCACAATTTGTCTTGGGAGTCTGGAACGGTCCATCCTATCGACATGGTTAAGCCGTTTTTGTCTATAGTGGTTGAGATGTTCATAAATAGGTGTAATTTTCAATTCTTTTGTAATTAGTTCATTCCTTTTGTGGTCAAGCAAGCTGTAGCCGGCAGTCCTCCTCAGAAATCTCATTTCCGCAGTTGTTAGGCGTTGAACATCTGAGTTTCGGACAGTCCAGGCCTCACTACCATACATGAGGACAGGTCTTGCTAGAACTTTATATGCTTTTAACCTGGTATGTTTTTGGGTTTTCGTGGTTGTGAAAACCTGGTTGATGGTTCTTAAGGCTCCATTAAAATGTTGAATATTTTCAGATACATCAGTAACAGGTAAATATGTCAAATTATAATCTAAATATTTAAATGAGTTTACCTGTTCTAACGTATGGGTTCCAATGCAAATTTTACTCCCAACTGGCTGTTTACCTTGGAACGCCATAATTTCTGTTTTGTTTGGGGAAATTTTCATATTGAAATGCTGTGCTATTATATTCAGGTGATGTATTGCGTATTGCAGCTCGTCTTCATTTGTAGATGAAGGTAACGATTAAAAATGTTGAGTTATCTGTGATGCAACACAGATCTGTCACTGGGCCGTATTTACTTACTCAAGGACCAACATGGATCTGGTCCGAAGCGGCAAATCTTGGGGAGGGGGGAATATTTTTGGGACTAGCATTTTCTTTGTACCGTACTGGACCTGTAGAAATTTAATACACGCGTACATATCACAGAAGCATTCTACATTAACTGAGGAACTGGGTGCAAGACGGTCATTTCTGAAAAATGCTAGTTTTAAGAAAATTTATGTTGAAAATACAAGCTATAATGATTTCATTTTAATATTGATATTCATATTCATATGTCAGCCAACTTTAAAATTTCACAGTTATGGTGGATCTTTACATTTTTGCTTTTCGATCCACCATGCCTTTAATATCAACATTTTATGTTAGGTCTAATATTTATTCATTTGCCAAGTATTTCCTGATTACTTCGTATTCTTTTGTTTTCGCTGAATTGCTATCTATCCTTCCCTATCTATCCTCTTCTATTCTCTCTCATACCCAGACTGTCTCCTTTCCAATCCTCACTTTCCTATTTAATATTGCATATTCCTTTCCTTAATAATTTACATTATATTTTATTGTCTATTCTGAAATCTACCTACTTTTAATCATTCTTTTCCAGCCATTTCCTCCAAAATTATTTGTCTATATTTCCATTTTCTCTATTTTACAACACTTATGGCCGGTTTTTCCAAGTATTGTTAGAAAATTTAACGACTGTTAAACTCTAAACAGTTTGTTAATTAATAAAATTGTGTGTTTTCAACACCAGTTTGGTTTAACAGACTGTTAACAGTTTCTTAATTTTAAATGTAGGATTTCGGGCAGTTAACTCGTTTAACAGTTAGTTAAATATGGCCGATATCTCCACAGCTGTTCGAACAGAAGTGGCGAAATTAATATTTCGTGTCTCTCTGTAGGGAATGTTTAGCATATGACTGGGAATATAACATTTAAAAAATACTTTGGACTGTTTAAATACATCAGTGTTATTTTATTCCTTTCGTATTTCGTATCCATAGTAGCAATGAGGAAATATAACCTTACTTTGTAATTATTATTCAGCACGTCACCTACAACTTTCATTTGTCAACTGTTTGTTTATGGAGCGTGGCCTACTATAACAGGTTGTCATTTTATGCAAGTTTCATGACTCACTCTATAATATAGAATTTAAAGATTAATTTTAGCCGATCAAAAATTGTCTTACATGTGTAGAATCATTACCAGCTGCTGTTGAGTAGTTAAAATAGTGCTAACAGACGTTATAGTTAAGTGTTGGTTATCTTAAACAAAATTATGTTGAACAAATGGAAAATACATTAACAAAGCGTTAAAAATAAACAGACTGTTAATTTAACATTCGTTAAGCAAAATTAAACATTACTTGGACAAACTGGCCATTAGGCCCAGTTTCACCAACTCTTGTTAAATATTTAACATGTCGTTAAGACAGTTTAACAGTGAACTTAACGGAAGAGATTTTTCATCAACTGTTGTTACTGCTAAAATCATGTTAAACCCACTGTTAAATTAACATAGCATACTCCCGCAGTTAAATCCTTAACGTCCTGTTACAGCGTGAATCATGGCTGCCAGAGAACATATGTTACACGCCGCATTATTATATCGAGATATATTTGCAGTGAAAACAATTAGCTGCAATCACTACTTCAGCATTTTTACTTATTCAGAATAGATATGTTCATAAATACTAAAATGATTCATATTAATATTAGCACTGCATCCACAGTGAAGAGAAGATATATGCTTATTAATGTAACCATTTCTGTGATTATTATTTCGTATTAATACTCAGATATAATTGCAGATTTTCAAAACGATATTTCTTTATTTCACTGATTTAACAGTTCACATGTAATTATGACCAATGACTTGTGAAGATATGTTGGATATAAAGATATGAAAATAATGTTAACGCTTACCATTGTAGTATTCAGCATCACAATTATTTTCATTTTCTATTGGTTATATTTGAGCCTGGATAATTGAAAGAATCTTCGTACAAATATCAACTTTGAGAGTGAAAGTACCACCGTCAGTTTTCAAATGTTCCACTGTATCTTGTGCATGACCCGTCTTAGCATTTCTTTTAATATTTTCATAACATTGATTTGTTTCATAGTTTGCGTTTTCACATCCAAATGGCGATTGAAAATATTGGGTTAAAGAGACCCATGCTTGTTCCTTTTTCCTAATGAAAGTTTCATGACTACGTTTGAGTTCAATTACATTCATATAATTGCTAGATCTACTAAAATAATTATATTTCTCATATGAGGTAAAATTACTGCTCCTTACACTTTCTTTTTCTCGATTTCCGTTGTAATTATGTTAGTCTCCAATACTTCCATAATGTAAAAAATACAATTCTCCGCTAAAACAAATGACTACACCGACTAAAGGCACATTCAGTAAACTTTCATAAAATCACTGCTTCTTTGATTCTTGTTACATTACTCTTAACATCATGTTAGCTAAACAAAGTACCTCAAATGGTTGGTGAAACACTATTAACTAACAGGATGTTTAATTTTTAACAACATGTTAGTTAACGTGCTGTTAGCGTTATTTTAACGAAGCTTGGTGAAACTGGGCCTTAGGCCTGCATCACTTATTATTTCCCTACTATTCTATCTGTCCTCTATTTATTTACGTACTTATCTCTTTCTCTACACTTCACTCCTAAATTTCCACTTTTATTGCCTCTTTCCGTAAATTTATTTCTATAACTAGCCGTACCCGTGCGCTCCGCTGCACCCGTTAGAAATAAATATAAAGTAATTACATAATTAAAATAGGGCATTTGATCCAGGGAACATTCGTGTTTGACAGAAGGACAAATCGTTTAATATGTTACTTAATTTAAATTGTATTTAAATAATTAAAATGGAATCATTTTGGTCCAGAGTGCACTCATTTGGTGCAATGACAATTCCTTTAACATGTTTCTTAATTTTTATTACATGCATCCATAGTTCAATGAACATTGACATCATTTACATTTAATGTGTATACTTTATTTTACTTGTTATAGGTTTCCATTGAATTATGGTAATAACTTAATTTTAACTCTTTTTTTCTACGTATTCAGTAAATGGCGCTTGGCCCACTATGGTTCTGAACCCTACAAATAACTTAAATAACTTAAATTGTATTATATTATATTATATTATATTATATTATATTATATTATATTATATTATATTATATTATATAAAAAGTGTGTTGATAACGGATGTACCCCGATAAGTAAGTTTTGAATTTGTTATGGGGTTCTTGAATCTCAGGAGGAACAAATTTTATTTTACAACAGGGCAACATAATCTGCTTGGCTCATTACCCAAATTTTTTGCATTGCATTTAATGCATATGTATTTTATGTATTTTAACTCGATTCAATTGAGCATAGTTAAAATTTGGATTATAAAATAATGAAATGCTAAGCTAACATATTATTGCTGCATACTAAATCAATACACTCTCGTTGTTCGTTAATTCTCTGAGATAAACATTATTTTAAGAAATACAGGAAACGAATACACAGAATAGTCTATCAAGTTGTTTGTGCATAAGAAGCTATTTTAATCTTACCTGTCCTCAATTCACTCAGAAGTTACTGTAATAACATTATAGCATTATGTCCATACAGAGAAACTATACTTTCCAATGGTGAAATAATAATTAATTATACAAATCGGTTAATTTAGCTTCCGATATTGCTTCATACGAACACAGAAACATTTTCTGTAGGCTATGATTCATAGCTTTCGATTGTTGTTGACCAAGACCCCTTATAGACGAAGTCATTTGTTTCATTACACGGCCTTAGATGGCAGTTATTTTAATTTTAAAATTCATTTATCTCATTAAATATCAGTCCTATCAAAATTTTTCAAAGAATAAAACTTATCAGAAATCAGTTTTAAAGAAACTTTTGTTATGTAACATTTTTCACAGAAATCAATAATAAGCGAGATATTTCGATTTATTTAATTCAGGCCCCCTTATAACCCCCCTTTTAAATAATGTATTTTGAATGCCATATAGCCTATAATCTAAGTTACAACGAACTTAATTTATATTACAATTTTCATCGAAATCCGTTCAGCCATTATCGCGTGAAAAGGTAACAAACATGCATACAGACAGACAGACAGACAGACATACAAACAAAAATTTCAAAAATCCGATTTTCGGTTTCAGGGTGGTTAATTATATATGTTAGGACCAATTATTTTTGGAAAATCGAAAATTACCAGAAAAATTTCGGCTAGAGATTTATTATTAGTATAGATACTCCTACAGTGATAGGCCTAGTACCCCTGATGCTACTCCCAACCTACAACATTGAATCACATGAAACATCTAATTCACTTAATTATACACTTTCAATTTCTCTCTCTTCCACTTCTCATTTGTTCAGACGTTCTTTCACTTTCACTCAATCATTTAGTGTTATACCCAAGGGCAGGTCTTTCACTGCAAATCCAGCTTTCTCCAATCCTTCCTATTTTCTGCCTTCCTTTTCGTTTCCTCATATGATCCATATATAGTAATGTCGTCTATGATCTGATATCTTCTTCTCCCGTTCACCATTCCTCAGACTCAGACATGCTATCTACTGTCCGTCCAAGTGGTTTTGTCGCAGGATCGTAGAAAGTAAGGACATCACGTGACAGTTAATTACTTAACGAGGTCCTTTTATTTAAGTTATTCTAAACACTTTTATAATATTACGTAGACGTCCAATTCCTAACAGAAATTCATGTTTTCACAAAAGAGCTAAGACAGCCCAGCCACTAGTCTTTACAGAGGGGCGAGCAGGAGCGAGTGGGGGAAACCCGGATGTGACGTAGGCAAACGGACGACAGTTCCTGTGCGAAAATATGATTCAATATTGAAAGCTCTTTCGTCACTGGAAAACGCGAACATATTTCTGGAACGTACTATACTCACGAACTCGGTACAGTTTACTATGACCGTAAGGCGACTTTGACTGCAATGCGGCCTTGGTTCTGTGTGGAGGACGGTTGGAAGTATAGTAGTACAGGGAGTGGGAGTGAAGTACATTCAAAAACTCAGGTAAAATAAAAATAATTCCAATTCTTCCAAGAGAGAACGCCACGCGCATAACTTTATGATCACTGAGATAGTTAAATGTCTGTAGAGTGGAAGCTAACTCATTTCGCCACGTGTTCTTGTTGTGAGAAGAAGGAAAGCAAGAAGACGGCTCATTTTTCTGATATAAAATAACTGCAAAGGCATGTTAAAATTTTAACATATCCTTGAATTCGTAATAACTGTCAAACCTTTGTAACGGATATTGTAGTAAAGGTTCTAAAGTTTGTATTGTTAACAACCAACGACCTTGTTCCGCCATCTTAGGTTGCGTCACAGCACTAGGCATCTTACCCCGATACTTGAGGGAGATGCTCACTTTCTTTCGGGGTAAGATGGCAACTTGTTGCAAGAGTTTTATTTTTTGTTTTATTGCAGGGAATGCGTAAACATTATGTAAGGTCCTCTGATAGAGGTCAGTGGATTGAGGACAGTCTTCAACTTGCGATGGAACATGTTATAACAGAGTGTATGAACTGTTTTAGAGCATCGCAAGCAAACGGGATTCCTTATCGTAACCTTAAACGCCGCCTAAAAAAGAATGATGACAAAAACTGTACTGGATTGAATTCACTGTGTGCAAGAAGTGATTTCACGAGTCTTGCACACGCCAATAAAATGACTGTGTTGCTAAATAGTCATAAAAAAGTCAGAAAATGTACATGAGCTTTAGATTAAGTCAGTTTTGTTATGTACATGTATAAAATCAAGTTCAGGTAAAATACATAAATCAGTAAATGTGTTAATTGAATTTGCCATCTTACCCGACTATTGGGGAAAGATGCCTACAGTGCAGGTAAGAAGAAAACCTGTAGCTATAAACAAGGTAATTAATGTTTTCTATTTTGTACCAAAAATATAGTTTCAAAATACCTTCCAGACTTTGATATTTCAATATGAAATTCAAAACTAAATGAACTGTATCTTAAATTTTCAATCAAAGAAAAAGTGAGGCATCTTCCACCGATCCACTCTACTGCGGGCAAATGCTGTTAGCTTTAAAGTTTAAATGCGCAGAGATCGCCCAAACAACTCTGTGATGTATTTCGGGTCCTACCAAGAGCGAAGATGCTGAAAGATTTTTCAGTAACTGCAATTTAATTGTGATAGGAGAGCACGAATAACAGAACAAAATGTGCAGGTGTGTACTAGACTTCTTTCAATGGTGTCACTGATTCACGGACATGGTTATCAAGACAACAAATGATTACTATACCGATGTAGGCCTATGATTTTTTTTATTATCCAATTTAATAAACCTTATTTCATCCTGAGATATATTAGGGTTTTATTTGGCATCAAAATACATATTTTATAACCAATAAACAATAATAAAGTGATAATATAAAATAGTTACAATTCACCTGAATTATGTAGGAGAATGCACCTTAATGAAAAATGGATCCTGTTAAAGACTAATGAGATGTTTGAGGAATAATCAATGCAAAAGATATACAAGACTGTCTAACCGTTTCAGAGTAAATACACGACCTTAAAAGATAATCAATAGTAGATTAATATAACAAAGTTTGACTTTCACTTTCAAATTAATACTTAATTCATGAACAATGGAACAGTTAAGAGTAATAAAGGGATATTACAAGCAATGATTTATGATTACAAGTTACATACGTGATTCAGGAACAAGTACAATAATTACAATAATAAGACAAGTAATGACTTACGACTAACGAATAACGAAATTCTTGAAGGGCAATGTATAATAGTAGGGGTAATACAAAAGATTTAACAACAAATGTAAACAGTAAAGGAATAGTAGAAAAATTGACTTAAATTACAAGTTAAACACATTCTTTTTAAAGCAACAGGTAACAACAAAGATAAACTAATAACAATACCTGACTGTAGTTACAGATTATAATTCCATGCTAATATAATTTCCTAAAGACATCGCCTATCTTCCTATATTAACAAACCTAGAATCCATGTTTTTCTTCAAAACGGTACAAAATGTTAAATTTCTAATTTCAAATTACTAAAAGTCAGCAGTTCTACATATAATTACCATGTCATTAACAGAGCCCGGATGTTTAGGCAAATATAACAGTTAAAATAGGCAGGCAAAAAAGGCAATAAAAACCTAAAAAAGGCACTAGGCCTATAAATTTTAAAAAGGCATAATATATTTTAGAAATAAATTTAAATTATATCAACATAACTCACATATTTACTTCGTAGCTGACACATGATGACTTATAAAATACTTTTTTTTTTTTTTTTCATGATTAGCCTAACTGTCTTTTCAAAAACCTTCCATAACAAAACTGTTCCATCGGTTGAAAACATATGGGCACCAAATTCACTAACATAAGTATGAAGTTTACTTTTCAATCTAGGCATTCTAGCTAACCGATTTTATACTTTCTGTCACCCGACAATAACTGACTGTTCCTCACTCAAATTTCTTTCTCCTACAATAATAAACACGTGTAGCACAAAATTGTAACAGTAAGATTTGAAAATATGAAAGCAAACAGTTGGAAATGCTACGTGACAACTTCTATGAGAACGAGCTTAATATTTAAAATTATAAAGTTGATTGTTGGTACCGTGAAGACATGACAATCTATATACATATATAATTTGAACTGGTAATGAAAATTACGGGGAAACGGCTGAACGCATTTTAATAAATGACCCCTCATTTTTAAGCTTGGAACCCAAAGTTTTTCAGAAAAATAGTAGTTTTCAGTGAAATGTCAATTTTCCTACATCATTTTCCTATTTTCCAAAATCCATCTTTCGTCAGTTTTGAGAACTAATTGCATTTCAGAGTAAAACAAAACACACACACTACAATAAACAATAGACTATTACACGAATGCCATGACCTACAGAATTGGTGACATACTTAGAGTTCAGATGGGTCAGATTCTTTTACATCATAATGCCAATATGTCGATCTTCATTTGTGTAATTTTTGATAACGTATAATATTAATTTACAGGTCTGATTCTCTGGTCTGTAGTTTTCCGAGTACAGCTGTGTATTCGATATTAAGAACTACAAAACTTAAGAATGTTTGGTGACATTATTACCATTAAAAATGATATATTATTATAGTTAATGCAACACATAGGCCTAATGGTATACTGATGATATGAAAGTGAAATCTTTTGGGGCCTTAAGTAAGTAGACGCAGAGAAAGAAGATTTTATATTAGATCTTCATTTCTATAATATATTGAGTAACGGCTATATATATATATATATATAGCTGAAAACTATAAAACTTACGTAACAGCGTGGTCGATCGACGGATGTTGCGTCAACATTTGTTGAGACTATAAATTAGGAATGCCTATAACATCGAAATCGACGTGAAGTTTCGATTTTATGCACGAGAACGTATAATCTCATAAACTTCTTTCCATCTGACTGTAGATAATTATTTGAAGAGAAGTAATATAATGATAAAGAGATACTAAGGTTATTGTTATGAACTTAACACTACTTGTATTAAACTTGTAGGATATGTGGAAGTCAAACCACAGTATAGAGAACATAGGGCAGAGGGCACGAGGGCACGAGGGCATGAGGGCACGAGGGCAAGAGGGAATGAGGGCACGAGGGCACGAGGGCATGAGGGCACGAGGGCATGAGGGCACGAGGGCATGAGGGCACGAGGGCAGAGGGCACGAGGCCATGAGGACAGAGGGCAGAGGACACGAGGGCACGAGAGCAGGAGGGCACGAGAGCATGAGGACAGAGGGCATGAGAACAGAGGGCATGAGAGCAGAGGGCTAGATGGCTCGAGGGCACGAGGGCAGAGGGCACAGGAGAGAGGGGAGAGAGGAGAGGATATTTTCATAACTCTAACCTACAATCCACAATAACCTGAAATAGCTATTGCTTCACTCCCACATATAAAACCGACTGATCGTTCTGACATTGTTACTTGCTTTTTCGCATTGGAACTCAAGAACTGAAGATGTATAGGTTGAATAAAACGTATTTAGCATGAAGAAAACCATTCAGAGGTGTTGGCCTATGTTTCATTATTATGGAAGCAAATAACTTCCAAAATGTCTGGCATTCTTCATTGGAAATAAATGTGAAAAAATTTAATTTGAACTTCTAATGAACTTAGCAGCATTTGCTTCACAAGCCACTAGTATTAATATATTTGTAACTGTGGATTGTGGATCATTATTCATATTACACCAATAGTATTAAAGCACGATTATTAACAGATTAAGCACAGAAATAAATTACTTTTATTTACTGTTGTTAGTAAAGTTAGTCATTGTTTCAAATATTTAAATTTCATACACATTAGATTACAATTAATTAGAAAATAGCAAATGAACAAGAAATATTGCTTTAAAATGACGAAAAAGGGATTTATTAGTAAGAAACACATTAAAGAGGCAAAATAAAAATTGGCCCTATCACTTTGATTTACTCCAAATCACATTTATATCTGTGCAAATAATGATTTACTTTCACCCTGTAAAAAGGCATTTTGCCAAACATCCAGGCTCTAGTCCTTACCAATCATTACCACCATCGTAAAACTTCTCAGGAAAGAAGTAGGCCTACTTCATTTTTGCGAACCTAGTGGTGTGGTCAATATTTCATCAAATGTTCAAAATTTATTGATTTATTTTTATTTTTTATCCTTAGATTCTAAAACTAAAATGTGTTTTGTTAATCGGTTTTTACCTTTTATTTGCATTTGACGTTCCCGATGCCGTCGCTTTTACAAAACAGAAAACGAAATCAGCGTTGTGGCGTCCTCGTGACAGGATGGAGTCTGTCATCGCAGGAAGGACCTTGGCTGCACATTTGCGCTCGTGTCTTTTATCAATTGCATTCTACGTACATCGAGTGCGTTTGAGGTCGTAATATCTTCATATTTCCGGAGTTGAAGGATTTCTATATCATTAAAATTTAGGTTAACGCGATAGTAAAGTTTTATTTGTGATTCTGAAGGTTCGTGGTTTTATCTGGATACCAACTGCTTTGGTTAATTTTGTTTCGTAACTACTTTTTTTTTTTAGTGATTTTTGCATCTCTCTTGCTGACAATATCATCAGAATCGCTATAGCTTGTTTCTCATTTGAAATATTACGAATTTTATTTATTTGTGCATTATATTTCGTTGCTTTAATATCTATTCGTTATTTAATTTTACAGTGGAAGGAGCAGCAATAGGCCTACCTAGTCACGTTTTCCTATTAGATTTGTCTTTTCAGACAATGTTTGGTTTCTTGCAATTGTCCATCAGTATTTGTACAGTATGGCACTTCTGTTTTGAAGAATGACACGATGCACTTTCTGGGAAATCCAAAACTCCATACACACCCAGACTCACACACGGACTTAGGAGAATTCGTCACAATTTTTTCGTCATCGTTACAACTGTCACACTTAATTCGTAACAGATTCATATTCTCCACCGATGTAGGCCTATATTTATACAGGTGATTTATTGGTAACAATTTTAATTGGTCACAAACAATTCATTACTTGAATTGGTGAAATTGAACAGTAGTTTGCCATTTATTTTGAAGAATGGAGGAAATTGGTTCCCTGGAAATAATTCCTGCTTCCTTCTTGGACACCATGCACTCTTTCGCCTCGATTATTTCTAAATCAGCAGTATGGCTGGAATAATCCGAAGGTCCCTTATGATTCTGGTCCCATCGTGCGTCAGCAATGAGTTACACTCACCTCGTAAACCACAACGCCACACTACACCATTTTTAACGATTCTATGTTTGATAAATATGAAACCACTTATATTTAAGTTTACGGCGTCCTCTTTCGGTTTGTTTGTACCTAATTTCATCACTCATAATTTTGAAAGTACTGTGAACTTACAGTAGAAGAAGCAGTGAAAATACTTCGGATTTGGAAAGCTGTAAAGACTATAGAAACTCAATATCCTTACATTATTGTGGAAACGAAAAAAGTTAAAAATACTTATATAAACAGAATATATTATTACCAGAAGGAAAAGCTAAAAGTATATTAGGCCTATGTAAGGTAAATAAACTGATACTCTATGGTACATGGCTAAATTTTGACGAATTCCTCTGAACTCGATATAGACCTAAATGCATACAGACTGCAAGTTGTGAGGCCGGAGGGAAAAGACCTTTGGGAAGGCAGAGACGTAGATGGGAGGATAATATTAAAATTGATTTGAGGGAGGTGGGATATGATGGTATGTACTAGATTAATGTTGCTCAGGATAGGGACCGATGGCGGGCTTATGTGAGGGCGGCAATGAACCTCCGTGTTCTCTAAAAGCCGTTTGTAAGTAGGTAATTAACAGTAATATATTTTACTATATTATTATTATTATTATTATTATTATTATTATTATTATTATTATTATTGATTTATCCTTCGAAGAGGTGAAAAATTAAACTATCTTGAAGCAACAGTAACCAATATAAATGACACTCGGGAGGAAATTAAACGCAGAATAAATTTGGGAAATGTCTGTTATTATTCGGTTGAGAAGCTTTTATCATCCACTCTGCTGTCAAAAAATCTGAAAGTTAGAATTTATACAACAGTTATAGGCTATTACTGGTTTTTCTGTATGGTTGTGAAACTTGGACTCTCACTTTCAGAGAGGAACAGAGATTAAGAGTGTTTGAGAATAAGGTTCTTAGGAAAATATTTGGTGCTGAGAGGGATGAAGTTACAGGAGAATGGAGAAAGTTACACAACGCAGAACTGCACGCATTGTATTCTTCACCTGACATAATTAGGAACATTAAATCCAGACGTTTGAGATGGGCAGAGGATTTAACATGTATGGACGAATCCAGAAATGCATATAGAGTGTTAGTTAGGAGGCAGGAGGGAATAAGACCTTTGGGGAGGCCGAGACGTAGATGGGAGGATGATATTAAAATGGATTTGAGGGAGGTGGGATATGATGGTAGGTACTGGATTAATCTTGCTCAGGATAGGGACCGATGGCGGGCTTATGTGAGGGCGGCAATGAACCTCCGGGTTCCTTAAAAGCCATAAGTAAGTAAGTATTATTATCATCAAGAAAGAGATCATGTTCTCAAGCAATATTTTGTTAAAAAAAAAACAGCAATCTTCTTTTCGAGCCAGTCAGAACAGTACAATGTCGCAGCCTTAGAAAAAATCAGTATAAAAATACAATAATAGAAACACATAGGCCTATCTAGTGACAAAAGGAGATAATAGGCCTATAATATTTCCTGCACTGAAACGAACAGCCGCTAGCGAGACTTTTATGGCCGGTTTCTCCAAGTATTGTTAGAACATTTAACGAATGTTAAATTCTAAACAGTTTGTTAAATATAGTTTTTTCATTTCTTCAACACCAGTTTGGCTTAACAGATTGTTAAGTGTTTGTTAACTTTAAATGTAGGATTTTAGGCAGTTAACTCATTTGACAGATAGTTAAATATGGCAGATGACACACAGCTGTTCAAACAGAAGTTGTGAAAATAATATTTCATGTCTCTCTTTAAGGAATGTTTCGTGAATGACTGGTAACATAACATTTAAAATACAATTTGGAAAGCTAATATGGGGAAGACAATCTTCAAAAGTGAACTGATTATCATATAGGCTGCTTATTTTGGTACTGAGTTATTATATATTGAATATTTAGAAAATGTGGGATCTCAGCGTTGCAAGGTAACCAGGAATGATGATTTATATACTATGCATGATACCCAATTGGTGAAAAAATATATTTTCAAAACAAGTAGGCCTCAAAATGTTACCAGAAATTTAAACCAGATTTGAATATCCTACAAACAGAAATAGACCACTTACTCCAATTCAACATCTACTATTTACTCTTAATTCTTTTCAACTAACTGTAGCCAATGTCAATAGTGTTTGAAAATACACAGTGAGCATTATATTAAAAAGATTTCAGCAGAAATCGCTTCTTTGAGAAGTCACATGTTAGCATTAGTACTATAACCTCACTTTGTAATAATATTTTTATTCATAGTAGTAACCTACAACTTTCATTTGTCTTCTTTATCGATCATGGCCTACTGTATCTGGTTATGATTTTACACATGTTTCATGACTTACTCAACAATACAGAGTTTAAAGAATAATATCAGCCAACAAAAATTGCCTTACATGTGCAAAATGATTACCAACTGCTACTGCGTAGTTAAAATAGTGTTAACGACTGTTACATTCCCTTTCTCTCTTATACCGAATTTTGCACACCTCTACTCCCTCTTACTTATCTGTCCGATTCCACAGTCTTTCTCGGTACCATAACTTAAATACTCGGTCACAATATGCTAACACGCTAGAAATACCACTGCACACATCATCTCTTTATTCTTCATCTTTCACTGTTGCTACTTCTCGTCACTGGAATTCTCTGCCGCCTGAAGTCAAGGGCTGCTGAACTTTAATTTCCTTTAAATGTAAATTATAAAAATATCTTTTGATGAGTTGCCAGATCTAACGCGTTGAAAATATTTAATGGAATGTGTTCCACTATATTTATTTTTTTTTTTGTTTCTTATTTGTATTATCTAAATCGTGTTTATTTATCACTTAACGCCAATATGTAGACTATCCCATTCTGTTGTTTTTTATTATTAATCTATTTTTTGTGTACATTTTATTCAATTGTCGGTTTCTGGTTTAATTATGTAAATCCTACTTAATTGTAATCTAATACTAATATGTATACTAATGTGTTTATTTTTATTTTTACTGTGTACATTTTTTATTGAATTATCGGCTTCTGTTTTTATGTGATTCGTATTTGATTCTAACAACATTAATATGTATTCCACTATGTTTATTTTTATTTTAGGAGGTAAATTTTTATGTAACTACCTCTTTTCATCTCATTATGTACCTAAATTGCATCAGTATGCAATTACTTAATTCCGATCCAGTTTTATATTCAACTGTGTAAGCAAGTTTTAATCCTGGTTGAGTGTAAGAGAAGGCCTTACGGCCTTAACTCTGCCAGGTTGAATAAAGCCATTATTATTATTATTATTATTATTATTATTATTATTATTATTATTATTATTATTATTATTATTATTATAGTTAACTGTTAGTTGTTTTAAACAAAATGATGTTGAAGAAATGGAAAAGACATTAACGAAAAGTTAAAAATAAACAGGCTGTTAATTTAACACTAATTAAGTCAAATTAAACATTTCTTGGAGAAACTGGCATTAGACACAGAATCCCAGCGCAGGACTGGGTTAACAGGCTCCAAGCGGTCGCGCGCCTCAGACAGAGAATAGAGACAAGATAGAGCGAGTCCGGTGCTGTCAAGACGCTATCAGCGGAGGGTCTGCTGTCAGCCCTTATCACCAGCGACATTATCATCTGGATAACGAAGCAATTAGTCACCTCAGCCCACACACTGTCTTTCTTCCGGGACAGTTTGTTTGTGGAAACTACCCGCTGTTCGGCACCAGAGGGAGGAAGGGATGACCGCAGGGGACGTGGATACACACAAAAACATCGATAGTGGGTAGAGAAAGGGCGGAAAGCGACGCAGAGAAATCTACTAGTATTTGCATACAGCATTCCACCACTTCAGAAAGTTTTATTAAAAACTGCAAATTAAATATCTACATTTCCTTTAAACTTACTTATTTAAGGAACCCGGAGGTTCATTCCCGCCCTCACATAAGCCCGCCATCGGTCCCTATCCTGAGCAAGATTAATCCAGTCTCTACCATCATATCCCACCTCCCTCAAATCCATTTTAATATTATCCTCTCACCTACATCTCGGCCTCCCCAAAGGTCTTCTTCCCTCCGGTCTTCCAACTAACACTCTATATGCATTTCTGGATTCGCCCATACGTGCTACATGCCCTGCCCATCTCAAACGTCTGGA
The DNA here is from genome assembly GCF_040183065.1 of Periplaneta americana. Classification (NCBI taxonomy): domain Eukaryota; kingdom Metazoa; phylum Arthropoda; class Insecta; order Blattodea; family Blattidae; genus Periplaneta; species Periplaneta americana. Next base: position 187,135,331 of record NC_091121.1, on the reverse strand, counting down.
TTTAATGTTCCTAATTATGTCAGATGAAGAATACAATGCGTGCAGTTCTGTGTTGTGTAACTTTCTCCATTCTCCTGTAACTTCATCCCTCTTAGCCCCAAATATTTTCCTAAGCACCTTATTCTCAAACACCCTTAACCTCTGTTCCTCTCTCAAAATGAGAGTCCAAGTTTGAGAATTAGTTTTTCCTTAAAGTAATCTCTCGTTTTATTCCTAAGTGTACGACTTGTTTCCCGTCTTTTATTGAAATAATTATCTCTATTCTCCTCAACTGCATCCTGTAAGAATTTCAATTTTGCGTGTTTCCTTCTATCTACTATCTGGAACAATCTCCATCAAACTATAGTTTCTTCTTCATACTTTCATAATAACCTATGCTCTGCTCAGCTGCAATATTAATATTATCTCGGACATTTTCCCACACGCTATTAACATCATAGTAATCAAAATGAAAAAATTCAAAAACGATTCTCTTGATATCTGTATTTTAGAAGATATCATTGTTCGGCCCTCCATAACAAAATTTCCTACAACAATCTACTTGCTGAATTTAATTTATTGTCTCTTGGAAGTCGTAGATTACCTGCTGAGCAACTTTTCTATATAAAATATTCAACGGCCTACTGGATAATAGCGAAATATTATCACAAATCCAGCTTAACGTTAGAACATCACATTTAAGAAATCGTCAATTGTTATATTATAAAAAACTAAAGACTTCAGCGCATAAAAATTCACCAGTGTTAAAAATGTGTTCAAATTTCAATGAAATATGTAAAACATGGGATCTAGATTTCTGCATTTCTTACATGGAATACAAACATTTTCTTATTAATATACTGAAGGTAGTTGATTTTATATAATATTGCTATTTGTTGCTCTGTAATTTACCAATTATAACTACATTTTACATTTTTGGCTATGATATCTATACTTAACTATTTTTCATTTATTTTATTTTGTATTTTTCATTTATATATATATCTGTGTCTTTTATGTAGGTAGTCTCTATTTGTCTGTTCTTTTTTTTGTCCTTTTCTCATTTTTCCATTTTAATTTATATTTACACTTGTATCTTGCATTTGTATCTGTTTCATCTCTTTTTTCATGTTATATGCAATTCTATGTTTTTTTAAACGAATATCTGTACTGTCTATTGTAATTGGGGCTTTGCCCTGTTATAGACATAAATAAATAAAAATAAATAAACATCTAACTGTAAAATAAAAATTTATTATTATTACTATTATCATTATCAGGGAACGGATTTATATGGACTAAAAATATATGAAATATGTAAATATATATGTAGTTATTTTTACCAAAATATGGAATTAAATATGGATTTTTACCAAAATATGGAATTAAATATGGACTTAAAATTATAAAAAAATGACTATGTACGTTAAATATTGGTACATTTTAATCAAACTAAACAAAAAATATAATGGACGTACCTTATCTTCCAATGTAGTTTCAACAAAACACAATTTTTATTGTCTGTTACCATAACAATAGGTTACAAACATTTCTTTCAAGTGCTGAAAAGTGAATCTTCTTCTATTGTCTCTGAGGATAGATTTATACTGACTAAAAGAGCGTTCGACGTCACAAGAAGTAACTGGTACATAATTCAATTTCACAATGTCTGCTGGGGATAAGTCCAAGTTAATCTTCACTGTTGATTCACCACTCATCACAGCAACAACCTTTTGTAGTTCTTCATATCCAGGGTTTTTTGAAAGTACAGTGTCCACCTTAGCTCTTACTGCATCTGCAACTTTACCTCTACCACGATTCAGTTGTTCCACAGTACTATTTATAATTTCAAAACTTTCAGATAGTGAAAGGTGCCTATTTTGGAGACTTTTGAGCGTTTTTATGATGCATGAAAATGTATGCTGAATGTGAGCTAAGTCATTCTTCACACTTATGTCACAGGTAACTGTTTTCGCAGTATCAATTGAGACTGCATCTTCAGAGTCCAATGCAAGGAGAACATTGTTAATAGAGTCTATATGTTCGGCATAATATTCAACTGCTTCTAGCCATGTACCCCATCTAGTTAAAATTGGCTTTGGTGGCAATGGAATTTCAGGGTACATTTCTTTCAACACGTTAACTCTACTGGGAGCTTTGAGAAATACTTTTTTCACTGATGAAATCAACAAATCTACTTTAGGGAAATTGTCTCTGACCACTTCTGCCACACGATGAAATGCATGCGCCACACAAGTAAAATGAGTCAATTTAGGATATACAACAGATAATGCTTGTCCAGCTTTGACCATATAAGGGGCAGCATCGCTAATAAAGAATAACACATTATCGTACATAATACCCTTTGGCCACAGGATACCCATAGCTTCGTTGAACAGTTTAACTATAGTTTTGTTATTGCACTTTTCTAGAACATCACAATGTAAAAGAATTCGTTCAGAATATTGTTCACTTAACAAACCGATAACTACATTACCAACAAGTCTACCTTCTTTGTCGGGAGTCTCATCAATGGAAACCCAAATTGAACTATCTTTAATTTCATCTCTTATCTTCTGTATTGTCTCATCGTAGATGGATGGAGCATACGTCTTCCTAAGTGTTGACTCATCCGGGATTGTATGTTGAGTATATTTTTCAAGGAATTCCCTGAAGACCTTATTCTTTAGTTTGTAGAGAGGAATATCAGCAGAGATGAGAGAACGGCACAGGTCGATGTTAAACTCAGATCTTACATTCGATGTTGTTGGTTGTGTTAAAAACAATTGTCTCTGCTTGGAATTTAGTTGTTTGTTGGCCTGATGTTTACTAGTTGTAATGTGTTGTTGCACCAGGAACTTTTGTGTAGATGATACTGCACACTGACACAAATTACAAAATAATATTTTATTGTCAGTTGATAAACCATCTTCTTTAAATTCTGAAATGTAACTTGTTAGTTTTGATTTTAAATTGACTGAATGACGTACTTTTGGCATATTTACCGTCTTTATAGTATGATTTACAAAACTGAACCTATGTGTACTCTGACTGGCATTTAACTGTTGAGCTGCACAACTGAAGTCTGTTAAAAATTTTAAATTAAATTAATACAGTTTTGTAACTTACTTTCCCATTGTTGATAGGACTGCTAATTTTCAAATAACTCTGATGTTAAAGGGATTACTGAACATGTGTTTAAATCTCTATTGTTGAAATGTATTTTTAAAAGTTAATGGAATTTTGTTTTGTTTTATTGTTAAACCTAATATAATATGGACTGTTTTATATGAAATATGGAAAATATATGGAAATTAACGAAAATATGTACTAAACTCTAAAATATGGAAAAATATGGAAAATAAAAGTAGGATTTTTCAACCCTACACATTGTGAAACATAAAGATAATGCAAAATATAAATTATATTAGCTTTATAAGTAAATATGTATTTACATATAAATCCTTTCCCTGATCATTATTATTATCATCATCATCATCATCATCATCATCATCATCATCATCATTATTATTATTATTATCATTATTATTATTATTATTATTATTATTATTAACGAAACATTGATGAATACTAAGCATTCATAAGAAATCAGACACTCTGGCCATGTGTTCAGCATGACGCAAATCCACTGGCAAAACAATAGAAGGAAATCAGAATTCAAACACAATAGGATATTTATAATATGTAGCCTACCTAAAACTCTACTTGCCTGCTGAGCAATAAAATTCCGAGTTCTATAGATTTGTAGTAGCTACCACATATAGCCTACATAGTACTTCCTCTGTGCCACATAATATAAAATTTGTCCATACATAGACGTATCAGGAAACTAAGTCACTTGACTAATCAGTAGATATAAGCTCAGCGATTTGCTCTAAAGAGCTCTACAGTTTACACTGTATTTCTGTTACAGTTCCAACTCAAGAGCATTCCTGTTGTTTCAAGCAGAGAATTGTAACATCGTCTGAAAGGCAATTCAACAGGCGAGGCACAATGAATACTTTACGGAATGTTAATCTCGGATTTACTCTAACGTTATAAATAGCTACTGTGACGTTTGTCGAAAATATGGTACACTAACATAGTGTTAACAGTTATTCTACTGCAGAAACATTACATTTTAAAATTGTAATTGGGTTATTTTACAACGATTGATCAGCTGTGATGGTTATTTAGCTCCTGAATGAAATGAAAGTTATAATGCCAGCGAAAGTTACCAAGAATATTCTTAAAATGGGATGAGGGAAAACTTCGGAAGAAAATCTCAACCTGTTAACATGTCCCAGCCGGAATTTGAACCCTAGTCTGCTCGTTTCATGGTCACACATATTAACAGTCAGTCTATAGTGTTCCATTTTGTAGGAAAGTTATAAGCCCCTAAATATTATTAAACTATGAATCCTAAAACGCACTTTAAAGAAACCAAATTCGAGGTTTTTAAACTCTAAAAATCTATTATTCACGTCCATACTTTCCCATTTCTCCTTCCTGGCTCACTCGACCAGTGATACCAACGCTAAATTGTGAAAATTAATGTCTATGAAAGAAAATAGTTCGTGAAAATAATAGAAATACGAGTATGTTATAGAAAACATCAATTATAATTATAATAAAATAATAGGGCATATGTTTAACTTAATTACTGCTGTTGTTAGGAATATAAATAATGAGAAATAATTGTGCTATAATTCAATTTATTCAAATTTAATTTTGTATTGAATTTAACTTTCAGTTTATTTTGTTTATAATATACAAATATGTAATATGTATTCCTGTAGTTACACACGTATTTTATATGAAATTTGTCACTTAGGCCCCTTTTCTATGTTGTAATTTCTTGCTTAATCCATATTATTAATAAGATTTTTGACTTATTCCATATTCTAGCCGTAAGCAATTTATGAATAGCATGGAATGTTAATAAATACAGTACAATTTACCAAGACTTCAATGTGTTTTCCAAATACACGTTTGTTTTCTGAGCAGTTAATGAGGATTATTTTAGTATCACGGAATTAGGAAACCACTATCACGGAATCTGGATCCCTGTCACGGATTTAGGAGCCACTGTATAACAATGAAGAATCATATATTATATACCAAACTTGTGAAACTGCTGACACTGAATGTTGTAAAAACTGTAGCTAAAGGTCCAAATAACGTCATTTAGGTGTTGTTTGAAAATTTTAGTACAATTTTGGCATAAATATAGACTTTATTAAATACTAGCCGTACCCGTGCGCTCCGCTGCACCCGTTAGAAATAAATATAAAGTAATTACATAATTAAAATAGGGCATTTGATTCAGGGAACATTGGTGTTTGATAGAAGGATAAATCGTTTAATATGTTACTTAATTTAAATTGCATCCAAATAATTAAAATGCGATCATTTTGGTCCAGAGACACTCATTGGTGCAATGACAATTCCTTTAACATGTTTCTTAATTTTTATTACATGCAACCATAGTTTAATGAACATTGACATCATTTAGATTTAATGTGTATACTTTATTTTACTTGCTATAGGTTTCCATTGAATTATGGTAATAACTTAATTTTAACCCTTGTTTTCTACATATTCAGTAAATGGCGTTTGGCCCACTATGGTTCTGAACCCTTCAAATAACTTAAATTATATTATATAATATTACATATTATATTATATTATATTATATTATATTATATTATATTATATTATATTATATTACATTATATTATATCAGAAATTACTGTAATAACATTATAGCATAATGTCCATATAGAGAAACTACACTTTCCAATGGTGAAATAATAATTAATTATACAAATCGGTTAATTTAGCTTCCGATATTACTTCATACAAACACAGAAACATTCTCTGTAGGCTATCTTTCATAGCTTTCGATTGTTGCTGTCCAAGGCCCCTTATATACGAAGTCATTTGTTTTTTTTATTTCATTATACGGGCTTAGATGGCAGTTATTTTAATTTTAAAACTCATTTATCTCATTAAGTATCAGTCCTATCAAACTTTTTCATGGAATAAAACTTATCGCAAATTATTTTTAAAGAAACGTTTGTTATGTAACATTTTTCACAAAAATCAATAATAAGCGAGATATTTCGATTTATTTAATTCAGGCCCCTTATAACCCCCCTTTTAAATAACGTATTTTGAATGCCATATAGTGTAAAATCTAAGTTACAACGAATTTAATTTATATTCCAATTTTCATCGAAATCCGTTCATCCATTATCGCGTGAAAAGGTAACAAACATACAGACAGACAGACAGACATACAAACAAAATTTTCAAAAAACCGATTTTCGGTTTCAGGGTGGTTAATTATATATGTTAGGACCAATTATTTTTGGAAAATCGAAAATTACCAGAAAAATTTCGGCTACAGATTTATTATTAGTATAGATGTCACGGAATTAGGCAACCTTATTCTATAACTTCGGAATAGAGCATTAAGATAATTTTAAAATTACTTCAATAGTCTTTGAATTCAGTGTCGTATCTTGCCTGGCACTGGGATAATCAATACAGTCTGTCCCATGCTGCAGGCGCGCATGTCTACACGAGCCACTGATGAAAATGCAACATTTCACTTCACTGCATTCCTGCACATTTTCCAGCTCTCATTAGAAGCCAGAAATTCAATCATTTCAGTTTTCGCTCATCAACGTATAAGTCACTCTGTACTTTCCACGTAATGTAAAAATGTAAATAAAACAGAAAGGAAGAATAGTCTAAGTCAATTGACATAGCTGCAGATTTATCAAGAGTCTGTCTACGGCATGAATGACACTCCTTTTGGCTATAAGTTAAATCTTGCAGCTCTGAAAAGTCAAGATTTATACCATCGTCACAGCAACTGAATTTTCTTTTTCTTTTTTTTTTTTTTTTTTTGTGTTTGTTTTTGGAAATACAGTAGGTAGGCCTAGTCTTGCGTTATGAAACTTACTGGCCTGCAAAACTTTATTGTCAGTAACATTGATGACGATGATGATGATGATAATGATAATAATAATAATCATCATCATCATCATCATTATCATCTTCAATGATCATACCAATCACTGTCCAAGTAGTTTGGTCCATTTTTTGCGTATCAAAAATTAGAACAGTTTTCGGTAGCGATATTTCAGCCTTTGGCCTTCATTAACAAAACATAAACGCCGGGAAATGAAGTGTAAAATAGAGCAGAAAAACGTAGGAGAAAAAGTCACGAAAATGTTAAGAGAAGGAAAGAGCTAAATTAAGCTTTAAAGAAAGAAATCTGTAAGAAACAAAACGAAAATAAAATTAAAAGGGGAGAACAAGCACAAAGTAGGAAGCAGAAAACAAGAGATAAAAGAAGGAGAAATAACGAGTAGCAGGGAAGGAAACAGAAAATTAATATCAGGAAGGTAGGAGCAGAAAGAAAAAATAAGAAAAAGAACCAGAAATATAGTACAAAAAAGAAGCAGCAAAAGAAGTAGGAAATGAGTAGCACGAAAAAATGTGCAGAAAGAAGGCGAAATCTAAATATGCAGAATAATAGGCCTAAAAGCAGATAGGAAAGAAGTGCCGATAACTATAGCAAAAAATTAATAAGGAGAAAATACGCAGTATTATTGAAGATGGAAAGAAGTAATAAGAAATTAACAGTAGAAATGGGGAACAAAATATCCTAGGAGTAATAAATAAACTGGGAGTCAATAAGTAGAAAACAGAGAATTGTAGGAGCAGCAGAAAAATGAAGTAGAGGAGGGAACATGAAGATTAGAAAAAGGAGAAGGAACATGAAAAGTGAAAGGCAGAGAGCAGTAGCGAGAGAAGTAGCAGGAAGTGGGAGAAATGGAGAAATAGAGGAAGGAATATAAAGAGTAGAAAGAAGACAATAGTAGCACAAAATACACCAAAAATGAAAAAGTAGAGGAAGAAACATGAAGATTAGAAAGAAGAGAAGGAACATGAAGAATAGAAAAAAAGAGAGCAGTAGCGAAAGAAGCAGCAGAATTGAAGAAGTAGAGGAAGGAATATGAAGAGTAGAAAGGAGAGAATAGTAGCAGAAGAAGCAACAAAATTGAAGAAGTAGAGGAAGGAATATGAAGAGTAGAAAGGAGAGAATAGTAGCTGAAGAAGCAACAAAATTGAAGAAATAGAGGAAGGAATATGAAGAGTAGAAAGGAGAGAATAGTAGCTGAAGAAGCAACAAAATTGAAGAAATAGAGGAAGGAGTATGAAGAGTAGAAAGGAGAGAATAGTAGCAGAAGAAGCAACAAAATTGAAGAAATAGAGGAAGGAATATGAAGAGTAGAAAGGAGAGAATAGTAGCTGAAGAAGCAACAAAATTGAAGAAGTACAGGAAGAAGCAAGAGAAGCGGAATGTGAAGTATAAAATGAGAGGCGTAAAAAGCAGAAAAACAAAAGGAAGGAGAGTAGGAAAGGAAAACAGTCAGAAGTAGGAGGGGAAAACACAAAAAGAGCAGAAGAAAGGCCCAAGAAAAATAATCAGGAAACATATAAATGGAACAGAATTATCAGAAATTCAAAGAAGTACAAGACAGGAGCAACTAAAAGCGCAGCAAGAAGCAGAAGACGTCTGGAAAAAATAAAACTGAATAAGAAGCGGAGAAAAAATGTCGCAGAGGAACGAGAATAGAGGCGAAATAAAAGGAAATAATTATGCTACACTTTGCGTTTTATTTCATGATATTTTCCTTAAACTTCAATTTTTTAATTAATCCTTTCATGGAATCAACGCAAGGGCTTCTCTTAAGACTCTGACTAATTTTTCTTAACGTCTTTAAGCTGGATTATAATTAACTTCTTTTATCTTCTGCTCCTTCATAAAAGTCACCCTTTCGTGGCAGGAAAGCCCCGCAAAATTAGCCCAGCTTCATAGCAACCTTGTTGGATAAGTTTCCACTCCCCTCGATCAGAGAGGATTAGGACTGGCTTGTTATTAATTGTAAGGATTTTAAATTAAGAGATTAGACGGAACAGCCAACGGTTGTCACTAAAGATAAAAAAAAGTAAGACTTATTTATGAGGCATTGCAGAATGAGGGTAAAGAGAGGACAATGACGGGCCCTCCTGCTGAGAAGAAGACACTTAAAGAGAGGCTGCAGTCACTCCCACAGTCTGCGCAGACCGGAACTGCAGGAGACACGAAGACTAGTGCAGAATGTTGCAGTGTCAGGTAGTTGCCAGTAGAGGCTTAGTTAAATGACAGCTCTTCAATCAGGGACTGTGTTTCAAGACAGGGCTTATTTTGGAGGGTACCACACGGGGATTACAGGCCCTTGATAAAATGTTAAATTATGCCATAATTTTTAAATTTCTTTGTAACTTTTGTGAAAAAACTATATAAGGTACTTAATTTTAGTCTTTTTCGAGCTCAATTCCACAAAGGCAAATTCCACAGATGCCGGTAGTTATTATTATTATTATTATTATTATTATTATTATTACTACTACCTCTCGTCACTGGAACTCTCTGCCGCTTGAAGTCAAGGGCTGCGTAACTTTGAAATCTTTCAAATCCAAGTTAGAAAATTATCTTATGACGAGTTGCCAAACTAACACTATTATGACAAGTGTTGTATTGCTTGTTTCCACGTATTCACATTTTTTTTTCATGTTCTACTGACATTTAACTTACTTATCTTTTTTTTTTTTTTCATATTTCCCGATAATGGTATATCTATAATGTAATAACTTGAGCAATATATAATCATAATTTTCCTTACTGTGTGTACTTAAAAGTATTTTATTCATTGTATGCCTTGTTCTGCACTAATTTATTATTATTATTATTATTATTATTATTATTATTATCAACAATTGTCTTATTTTTTATACTTTGTATGTCTCATTTATTTTGACCTGCTGTTCACATTTCATAATGTTTTTTTTTCCTTTCTTTCTGTATGTTATATATTATGTCTGATTTCTACTTACTTGTTGTTTACATTTTATTATTACCAGCGGCTTGTGCAGCAAATGTTGCTAACTAAGTTCATTAGAAGTTCAAATTAAATATTTTCAAATTTATTTCCAATGAAGAATACCAGACATTTTGGAAGTTATTTGCTTCCATAATAATGAAACATAGGCCTACACCTCTGAATGGTTTTCTTCATGCTAAATACTTTTTATTTAACCTATACATTTTCAGTTCTTGAGTTCCAATACGAAAACGCAAGTAACAATGTCAGAACGATCAGTCGGGTTTACACGTGGGAGTGAAGCAAAAGGTATTTCAGGTTATTGTGGATTGTAGGTTAGAGTTATGAAAATATTCTCTCCTCGTGCCCTCCTGCCCTCTGCCTCTGCCCTCGTGCCCCGTGCCCTCCTGCCCTCCTGCCCTCTCCCCTCGTGCCCTCCTGCCCTCGTGCCCTCTTGCCCTCGTGCCCTACTGCACTCTCGCCCTCCTGTCCTCGCGCCCTCCTGCCCTCTTCCCTCGTGACCTCGTGCCCTCTGCCCTCGTGCCCTTGTGCCATCCTGCCCTCGTGCCCTCGTGCCCTCCTGCCCTCGTGCCATCGTGCCTTCCTGCCCTCGTGCCCTCCTGCCCTCGTGCCCTCCTGCCCTCGTGCCCTCCTGCCCTCGTGCCTTCCTGCCCTCTGCCCTCTCCCCTCTCCTCTTCTTTTCTTCCTGTTTTCTTGTTTTTTGCCTTCTTTCTCCATTCGCTTGCTTTCTACGTGATTCTCAATCTTTCCTACTGTATCTTAGATCCTTGTCATTGTCACAAGTTTCATATTCAATCTCTACATTGCCTTCAGCGTCATCATCAGCATCATCATCTGAACATTCATCTATGATCTGAAGAGTACTGTCGATCACCACGTAAGTTTTCATCCAGTGTTACTTTGTTAGATAAAACACACTTAAGGGAATAAATAAACTGCACTAACAGAAAATTTTCTATTAATACTATTGATACGTAAATCTGACGTACACTTCCAAATAATTATATCTCATAATAAGTTGGCCAAGCGTGTAAGTTGCAACCTGCTGTCACGACTACTATAGTCAGCAACTGAAAGACGGAGGCATAGCTAAAAGAAGGAGGTGCTCTCTTGGCGGGAAAAGTAGTGAGGATCAATTGTTTATCCATTATACGTCAAAATTACGTACGACAGAAGTTTTAAACAATGGCATTACTTCCTTGTGAGCAGGAAGAAAACAACTGTTTGATCACAATATAGAGATAAGTTCTCTATACCGTGGTTTGATTTCCACATATCCTCCAAGTTTAATACAAGTAATGTTAAGTTCATAACAATAACCTTAGTATCTCGTTATCATTATATTACTTCTCTTCAAATAATTATCTGCAGTCAGATGGAAAGACGTTTATGAGATTATACGTTCTCGTGCATAAAATCGAAACTTCACTTTGATGTAGATTTATAGGCATTCCTAATTTTTTATAGTCTCAAAAAATGTTGACGCAACATCCGTCGATCGACCACGCTGTTACGTAAGTTTTATAGTTTTCAGTAATATATATATATATATATATATATATATATATATATATATATATATAGCCGTTACTCAGTATATTATAGAAATGAAGATCTAATATAAAATTTTTCTATGCGTCTACTTACTTAAGGCCCCAAAAGATTTCACTTTCATATCATCAGTATTATAATAATATTTCATTTTTAATGGTAATAATGTCACCAAACATTCTTAAGTTTTGTAGTTCTTAATATCCAATACACAGCTGTACTCGGAAAACTACAGACCAGAGAATCAGACCTGTAAATTATTTTTATACGTTATCAAAAAATTACGCAAATGAAGATCGACATATTGGCATTATGATGTGAAAGAATCTGACCAATCTGAACTCTAAGTATGTCAGCAATCCTGTAGGTCATGGCCTTCGTGTAATAGTCTATTGTTTATTGTAGTGTGTTTTGTTTCATTCTGAAATGCAATTAATTATTTCTCAAAACTGACGAAAGATGGATTTTGGAAAATAGGAAAATGATGTAGGAAAATTGACATTTCACTGAAAACTACTATTTTTCTGAAAAACTTTGGGTTCCAAGCTTAAAAAAGAGGGGTCATTTATTAAAATCCGTTCAGCCGTTTTCCCGTAATTAATCATTACCAGTTCAAATTATATATATAGATTATCTTATTCAGTTTTGTGTGTAAAATTATAGTGTACTTTGTAAATTTGTAGTGTTTTTTGTAACGCAGTTTTACTCCTGGTAGAGTGTTAGAGAAGGCCGTATGGCCTTAACTCTGCCAGGTTAAATAAATTATTATTATTATTATTATTATTTTTATTATAATCTGCTAAACCTAGCAGAGCAGTAGTACTGCAATAAAACTGCGCAAAGCGGATGATAATGACGCATTTTCTGGTCTTATAAAATTATGAGGTCGCAATATAACTTAATAATCCGTGGCGCTACAGCCCGTGAAGGGCCTAGACTGACCAGCCGGCTGCTGGCCTCACGCCCACATGCCGAAGCAGAGGTGGACGATCATCCAATCAGAATGAAGGTATTGTGTGGTTAGCACGATGATCCCCCAGCCGTTATAGCTGGCATTCGCAACCGGATTTCGCTACCTATCGCAGCTCCCCAAGTGCATCACGATGCTGGGTGGGCACCGGTCCCACACACTGGCCGAAATTTAATGAGAAAATGTTTTCCCCCATGAGGACTCGAACCAGCGCGCATTCCATAACGCGCCTTAGACCACGACGCCACGGCGCGGGACCGCAATAGGAGTTAGTGGCCATATAATCGAGATGAAGAAAATCATAAACATGTTGCAACAATAATGTCAACAATCACACGATCTAGTGTAGTTGTTCAGTAATAAATGTTGATAATGAGGGAAAGTCTATGTTCCTTCTGTATACATACAATGATTGACTTTTGTTTCTAAATCTGTTGTACTGGTGACAGACTGCAGTCACTAATCGCGATTATCGACCTGATCGCGATCGTGGTTGTAGTGTGTCACCGTCCCGATCGCGATCAGGAGCTAAATCCTGTTCCCAGAACAAGATAATCGCGCTGAGGCACGGCCCTGTGGACGAAAGTAACATTTCAGTAATCTTTGGTTTCGAATCAACTTGATTTATATTATTTAGGAAGTCGTGATAGCTTCTGCTGGAATTTTGTTACCCCTTCCATTGTATTATATGAAATAGAAACGAAAATGAATGGCTAGAAAATGAATTTGGCTACTATTAGACGTAGTGGAGAAATTTAATGCAGATGTGAGAAAAGTAAAAAGAAATATATTAACAAATGACAGACGAATTATTCATGTTTCATATATATAGAAAGAAATAGAAGGCTGCTGAAAGATCTTTCATGTCAGTAAGTAATGGATTAGAAACTGGAACTGGTTTCTTTTTCAGATTTTCAATTTCAGTCTCCATTACGACGCTATCGTTGAGGTTAGGGTTGATTTTATGAACATGTTTTTATCAAAATAATACAAATTTTTGGTATGATAATAGAAATTTATAGGTTATAAAATCTCTTTTCAAAATAATATAAGTAGTAATGATATAAATTGTATCAGCTTACATTGTAAAGCATATAACAATTTTAACAAATAAATTCCCATATCAAGATGCAAGAAACAACAAAAAAAAAGGGGGGGGAACAATAAACAAACATCAAAAGAAAGTATGTACTTCAGGTGTTGTCCAGGAGGGGAACAAACATATACGTATGTACACAGAGAAAATCGTTTCCTCTATGGTAATTCAGCTGTTGACCAGACGGGACCTATACTTGTTTTTTTAAAAGATGGGACATGACAGGAGCGTTGCGATAGGAAAAACAACTGAATGTCACATAGCGTGGTAGGCCTGTTGCTATGGTAACAACGGTTGAGTTGCCAAACTTACAGTTCCCATATGGCCAGTGCTTAATAGCTCTCTTGGCGACATTTATTGTGCACGCAATGTTAGCATTGGTACGTTTCGTCTTTGATTCTCTGTCGATTTTTGTATTGTTTTCTTACCTTCGCGTCAATTGTCAATGAATGTTTTAACGTCAGTCATCTTAACGACAATTGCTAGCTTTCATCATCTGGCAGCGTGGTAGTCCATATTGGCAACATGGCACTGTAGTTCCAAGCTCGGCCGCTTAACTGTCATGTCCCATCTTTAAAAAAAAAAAAAAAAAAAAAAAACAAGTATAGTGTGTACCACATTTCCGGTAATCGCGATTAGCGACTGTAGTCTGTCACCAGTATTACAAGGACTGAAGACAAGGGGAACGGATGGAAACCTAACTTATTATACCACCAGAAATTTCTCGCGATTTCACCGGCATTCGAGCCGGTATATCCGGCGAGAGAAATGACTAAACTCCACTTACCGTTCGTTCTTAAACGAACAGATCGCATCAGAGTGTCGTCTGCACAGCTGAAGCTCATCCTCATTGTCCGCGTCTGAGTGGATATTTTCCGCTTGCACGACGCGCTGGGAACCGGAACCTCCCCCCCCCCCCTCACGACGTCAATCCCGCGCGTGCCACTTTTTGTCAGCATCTCATGTGTTGTAATTAGCATATTTTGCTTCTTCCACAATGGCGACGACACGTTTCAGTTTAAATAGCTCGCGAGATGTCACTAAACCTCTCCAACTGATTTCCGGGCTTTGCAATTCATAACAAAGACAGGGGATTTGTTTGAATAATGCTAATGCTATTTATTGCTGCTTCTATTATAGGCGTCATAAGTAGCAGGTACTTCAGTCCAGGGTGATTTAACTGTGCTACGAAAAGGGAAGCTGTCTGACTGGTTTCAACTTCAGGGATGTACGTAGGTAACAAGGGTACGTCACATAGTGTAGAGCAGCGTTTCTCAAACTTTTTTGAAGTGGGGACCTCTTTTTTAAGTCAGAACACTTCCGCGGACCACCTTACTCTTGTTCCCTTCGAAAGAAAATTTATCATTTTTGTAGCATAATTTAATACCAGTATATTTACATTTTAAAACAAAATTAATTAATTAATTAAATTTATTTAATGTTATATTAGTATTAACTAATTAAATTACTGTTAATAGAAAAAAAAATACATTTTCGTTTTATAATGAATCAAGGCTATTAGAGTTTGGATAATCTTTAACTTATTAACTAAACAAAATAATTAATGTTGGTACTCATATTAATGAGATGGATGAGCCTTCCGATTCTTGCACAGTTGTTCTATATTTGGACGTATGCTGGTAAGTTTAAGTCGGAGATCGTCACATACATTGAGTCCATCTCAGTACTTTGTTTTTATTAGAGTTAGTAAAAGCAAACTGAATTATGAGCTATAAAGCACCATTGTACAGTTCACTATATTCTCTTTTCACTTGTGTTAAGGTCCAGAAATGAACCACACCTTACGCTTGGAATTTCATTTTAAGTCCGGTGTCATTCGAGAGTTCAATTAACTGTTCTCTTTCACTCAATGAAAGTTTGTTATTTTCAATATTGAAAAGGAAGTGATCACGAACCCATGAAAACTCGTCATATTTACTTGGAAAATAAGTTTCAAATTATGACCTCAGAGTTTCGAGATGCGAACATAATATGTCATTGCACAATTATTTTCAAATAATGAAATCATTTTCAACCAAAAAAGACTCTAGGGTTGGAAATAGTGAAAAAAATCCTCTGTTTTTCGGAACTGACCCACAAACCAAGTTTCCTCTCGAACCCCTTTATTTTCTCATGAGCATTGAGAACAGTCAAAGAATTACCTTAACTTATAGAGAGAGTTTTAGTTCGTTTAGTTTTGAGAATACATCTGCAAGATATCCCAATGTACTTAGCCAGATGTCATCAGCTGATGTGCAGGGAAAAGATGCGAGAAACACCACGTTCATAGTGCTTTAAATCCCTCTTTTGTTGCTGAGAGTAGAGCGGGAATTCGGTAGACAGGATGGGTAATAAATTTCATAAAATGTCAGTACTGGGAGAGAAAGTGAAAGATGATTGCCATGTGTCATTTACAAACTCTGAGATTTTCAGCTACAGTGTGATATGCAATTCGTTTGAATTTTATTTTTTCTTCTGTTCTTTCTGAAGGACCACAAGAGCAGACCTCGGGGACCACAGGTGTTCCGCGGACCATAGTTTGAGAAACGCTGCTGTAGAGTATTTCAGTTGCAATCGAGGAAGAACAATCTATTCTGGGAAGAGTGGAGTCATTTTCGTTATGTTCTAGTTTCGTTAAAATGGTCAAATGTAACTTAGGCCTAACAATAAAACACCCAAATCGATCTTCTTCTGGTTTTTGTCTACTTCTGCTAAAACCTTGAATTGTCGTTTAAAGAAAACCTGCTTAATTTCTCTTTTGCTGTTGCGTTGATTTCACCTGCTTTCCTAAGGATGCACACTACACACGGGAAGCGGAATTCTCGTCACTGAAACTCTCGTCATTGTACCACCTAGTCACTGCAATTTTGTCACCCGATGTTTTGGTCACTTCGAATTTTTGTCATCCGATATTTTGGTCTCCAGTAGGCCCTATACATTTTCTTAAAAATAATAATTTATTTTGACAAGTAAAATATCCATAGGTACACTGTATAAAATGATCTGTGATTAATGTTTCAAAATTGCCACCCAAACTGTGTCCGATGGCTCTGAGGTATGTAAGAACATCACCATCTTCTTTAAAATCAAGGTATCGTTCTCCATCCTACTAATTCTTCTGTTTAAATCCTCCACTTTCTTCTTTTCACGGGGTGGGAAGTGACCTTCGCAATAACCCTGAAGCCCCTAATACTTCGAATGAATCGAACTTCCCCTTCGTGATGCTCCATCAGTACAATAAATTTGATAATAACTAAAACACGTAAGACAGTCAACTTAAACCTACAATTTCTTGCCAAATACGTATATGGGTAACCACGGAAACAACCTTACAATGACATTTAAATCTCATTATACTTATATGTGTAACCACGGAAACAACCTTACAATGACATTTAAATCTCATTATACTTATATGCGTAACCACGGAAACAACCTTACAATGACATTTAAATCTCATTATACTTATATGCGTAACCACGGAAACAACCTTACAATGACATTTAAATCTCATTATACTTATATGCGTAACCACGGAAACAACCTTACAATGACATTTAAATCTCATTATACTTATATGTGTAACCACGGAAACAACCTTACAATGACATTTAAATCTCATTATACTTATATGCGTAACCACGGAAACAACCTTACAATGACATTTAAATCTCATTATACTTATATGCGTAACCACGGAAACAACCTTACAATGACATTTAAATCTCATACTTATATGCGTAACCACGGAAACAACCTTACAATGACATTTAAATCTCATACTTATATGCGTAACCACGGAAACAACCTTACAATGACATTTAAATCTCATTATACTTATATACGTAACCACGGAAACAACCTTACAATGACATTTAAATCTCATACTTATATGCGTAACCACGGAAACAACCTTACAATGACATTTAAATCTCATACTTATATGCGTAACCACGGAAACAACCTTACAATGACATTTAAATCTCATTATACTTATATGCGTAACCACGGAAACAACCTTACAATGACATTTAAATCTCATACTTATATGCGTAACCACGGAAACAACCTTACAATGACATTTAAATCTCATTATACTTATATGCGTAGCCACGGAAACAACCTTACAATGACATTTAAATCTCATTATACTTATATGCGTAACCACGGAAACAACCTTACAATGACATTTAAATCTCATTATACTTATATGCGTAACCACGGAAACAACCTTACAATGACATTTAAATCTCATTATACTTATATGCATAACCACGGAAACAACCTTACAATGACATTTAAATCTCATTATACTTATATGCATAACCACGGAAACAACCTTACAATGACATTTAAATCTCATTATACTTATATGCATAACCACGGGAACAACCTTACAATGACATTTAAATCTCATTATACTTATATGCATAACCACGGAAACAACCTTACAATGACATTTAAATCTCATTATACTTATATGCATAACCACGGAAACAACCTTACAATGACATTTAAATCTCATTATACTTATATGCGTAACCACGGAAACAACCTTACAATGACATTTAAATCTCATACTTATATGCGTAACCACGGAAACAACCTTACAATGACATTTAAATCTCATTATACTTATATGCGTAGCCACGGAAACAACCTTACAATGACATTTAAATCTCATTATACTTATATGCGTAACCACGGAAACAACCTTACAATGACATTTAAATCTCATTATACTTATATGCGTAACCACGGAAACAACCTTACAATGACATTTAAAACTCATTATACTTATATGCATAACCACGGAAACAACCTTACAATGACATTTAAATCTCATTATACTTATATGCATAACCACGGAAACAACCTTACAATGACATTTAAATCTCATTATACTTATATGCATAACCACGGGAACAGCCTTACAATGACATTTAAATCTCATTAGCCTACAATAGTTTCCGAAATACTAAGCATAAACGCCCAAAAAGGGTGACCAAGTACGACACTCTGTGTGATAAAATTTATAAAATGTATACAGGGGAAACTTCTAAGAGTGATTCTTAAGTCAAGTCATATCTTAAGGCAATACATAGGCCTAATAAACAGAATACCAGAGACACACAACCAGTCCGTGTGCAAGGGAGAATGATCGTCATATCCCTGCCCGGAATCAAACCAAAGGTCACTATTGTCGTAGGTACAAAAGCTGCCAGTTTAGACATAGCGAAGAGAAAATTTGCAGGCAACTGATGGAATTGGTTCCAATATCTTACGTGTTTCATACCGTAGTAAGGAGTCGAGATAATTATAAGAATTAATTAATCTGTTGGATCACTTAGGCCCACAGCATTTTTCGTTAATGTTCTTGAATCTAAGTGACTGGTCAGAAAAGAAACCGACCTTTTGATCCAGAGAATGAATTACACTGCTCATTGGAAAGGCTGGATATTTTCTCAAGGAACAGTGATAATGTTGTCAAGGGAAACAGGAAATTCATACTACGAACACACTGGCCTGAATGTTGCAATGCACTGAATTTTATGTCACGAACTGATTTTGCGCTTGCATGAAATCCATAAAATAGGCTGCTGTGTAAAACTGGGGGTAGTACATACGCTTTGAAAGCGCCCATATTCCTTTTTTTATTTCTATTGTGTAAACGCCCATTACAATGGAAAATAAGTTAAGTGAACGAAGTCAGGAAGGGAGAAACGTAAATATTTCATAAGGCAATGCGTGTGAAGTCAATGACAGGCTGGAGAGCCCTTGCTGTTCGACACGCGCCCTGGTTTGTGGGAATATTAAACGATCATTTGGGGGTTGGTCCAAGGGTTGCTATCAAAAGCTGAAACGTGTATGCGGTGTCAGCTGAGGAAGGTTTGATACGACCGTCGTGAGAAATGATTCCGGTCATTCGTTTATATAACAAAAGTGACGGAAATTAGTTTGACGTGATGTTACAATCCCGTTGGAGCTAATAACAGATGTTTATCAAAGCGTGGCCGTCAGGAAGCAGCGGAGGGTGCGTACGTCAAAGAGTTTCGTGACATAAAATGCGATTTCTAAATTTTTCGGAGCATGAGAATCAGATTGCTATAGGCCCGTGTTCTCAGGAAATGTGCAAGATACATTTTGTGTAATAGGTTTGTTCCAACAAGCAATAAAGTTCAGAACGCATTACGAATAATACCGAACATCTTTCGATCATGCGCCAGTTGCAGACATTCTCAGAACTATAAGTCCCGTCACTCTAAACAACCCTGTATTATGATAATAGGGGAAAATAAACATACTGTAAGTTCACAGGGCTAACGGCTTCGAAGCTGGGTACCTGGTTCTAATGAAGTGCACTGGTAGCAATTTAAAACATGGGGGCATGAGATAGTTACCCTGCCTGCCATTAAAATTCACTTCACTAAATCCCCAAGGTAAAAAAAAAAAAAATCCGGCAGCCAATCGCGTTGCAGGTCGGCTACATTTAAACGTGTGCGTCTTGTGATTCGCTTATGGAGACGTTAATCATTTGTTACGGCTCGATAAATATTTAATATAATCACCCGCCATTTTGGCTCTTTCGTTGGCGTTCGCAGAAAGCACACGAGGACGTTATTTGCCGCTCAATTATTTGCCGCTCAATTACAGTGCGTTTGATTTATTATCATAGGAGCTACGACATGATAATGTTTAACGGTGTGGCAAATAGATTCCTCGTATGGTAGCTCGGCAACGAAAGAACAAAAATGGCGAACGATATTACTTACCTAGACTTCATAGAGCCTTCACTTCCTAAGACGTAAGCAAAGAGGAGGAGTCACGCCGGAAATAACAGCGTCGGGACTATAGTTATTTTCTCTTTAAACAGCAGACCTAATTATTTTTCCATGCTGATAATAATCTATTTTATCAGTGGATCGGTAAATAGGTAGCTATATGGATAGACTAATTCACGAACAGAGATAGACAGACAGACAGACAGTCTGAAGGAAACTAAGAAAAAAATACGTAACAAAACAGGCTAATTCTTTTTAAGAGAAAAATAACACTAAGGAGAATGAGATGATTGGAAAGCTACTCATGAAAGATTGAAAATTGTGTATACCACCATTTTCTTTTTACTTTTAGTTACTTATTTGACGACGCTATATCAACTACTAGATTATTTAGCGTAAATGGGATTGGCGATAGCGAAATGTTATTTGGCAAGACGAGGTCGAGGATTCGCCATATAATAGGCTACCTGACATTCGTCTTACGATTGGGGAAAACCTCGGAAAAAACCAACTAAGCTGGAATCGATCACAACTCCGGATCGGCAGGCAAACGCCTTAGCCGACTGAGCTATTTTCTTATTACAATCTAAAATATTTTTGCATTTCTTGAAGCCAGTAACTTCATTTTTAGATATAAAAATTATTTATCGACTTTCAAACATATCAGACTGTCACTGCTGAATATTGGTATTGTGATGTAAATGGTGCCACGTATAAAAGTGAATTCTGTTTTAAATTGAAAAGACATAAAACTAGCGATCCCCCCGTAAAGTAGGCTTATAAAAGGCTATAAACGGCAAAGAATCACGTGCTGCTTTCATTTTGTGGGGTAGAAATGACATCCAGTCATTTTTGGGAGGGTAGCTTACTGCATCATAAATATGAATCATTCTATTTGACCTCAAGAAGTAATTTTATGAAACTTAACATTCTCAGACACTTCTTTTTTAAAATGAGGAATACAACAATTTTTGTAATAGGCTATATAACTAATTATATTTTCGGTGTTGGTTACGTATCTATAAATTGCACTACTTCTACTTCTTCTTCTTCTTCTTCTTCTTTTTCTTCTTATTCTCCTTCCTCAGTAAGAGTGTAGACAGCTACTAAAGCACTTAGGTACGAATGACACCGAAGACTACATAGAACAACACAATGATAAAGACAAGCATTCAAGCCCAAGGTGGGACTTGAACCAGCGACTGGGATTTCTATGTAATGTTATGAAATTGTGTATAGTCTATATCTCGACCAAGTGAAGGATGATGATGATAATAATAATAATAATAATAATAATAATACGGCTAATAATAATAATAATAATAGGCTAATAATAATACGGCTAATAATAATAATACGGCTAATAATAATAATACGGCTAATAATAATAATCATAATAATACGGCTAATAATAATAATTATAATAATACGGATAATAATAATACGGCTAATAATAATAATTATAATAATACGGATAATAATAATACGGCTAATAATAATAATTATAATAATACGGATAATAATAATACGGCTAATAATAATAATTATAATAATACGGATAATAATAATACGGCTAATAATAATAATTATAATATACGGATAATAATACGGCTAATAATAATAATACGGATAATAATAATAATCATAATAATACGGCTAATAATAATAATACGGCTGATAATAATACGGCTAATAATAATTATAATAATACGGATAATAATAATACGGCTAATAATAATACGGATAATAATAATAATAATAATAATAATAATAATAACAGGCCTAATGATTTTATTTTGTAAAAATGAATATAAAATAATACAGACTAAAGGTTAGGCAGATGGATAACAAATTATACAGAGTGGACCGCAATGTCGTTAATTTCAGGGGGTTATTCTTTGGGATATTAAGAATAAACAATTTAATACAATTTTGCTCATTTTTGCTTCCTTTCCGAGATAAAAATTATTTTACACGAAACATTTCATAATGTGTTTTTGGAAAGCCATTGATTGAATTTCCAATATGCTTGGTCAGTTTAAGAGAACAGTGTATTAATTAATTAATTAATTCATTCATTCATTCAGTCTTCTGCAAAGGGCAGGTCTTTCACTGCAAACCCAGCTTTCTCCAATCTTTCCTATTTTCTGCCTTCCTCTTAGTCTCCGCATATGATTCATATATCTTAATGTCGTCCATCATCTGATATCTTCTTCTGCCCCGAACTCTTCTCCCGTTCACCATTCCTTCCAGTTCATCCTTCAGTAGGCAGTTTCTTCTCAGTCATTGACCCAACCAATTCCTTTTTCTCTTTCTGATCAGTTTCAGCATCATTCTTTCTTCACCTACTCTTTCCAACACAACTTCGTTTCTTATTCTGTCTGTCCACTTCACACACTCCATTCTTCTCCATATCCACATTTCAAATGCTTCTATTCGCTTCTCTTCACTTCGTTCTAATGCCCATGTTTCTGCCCCCATACAATTCCACACCCCATACAAAGCACTTCACTGATCTCTTCCTTAGTTCTTTTTCCAGAGGTCCGCAGAAGTTGCTCCTTTTTCTATTAAAAGCTTCCTTTGCCATTGCTATCTTCCTTTTGACTTCCTGGCAGCAGCTCATGTTACTGCTTATAGTACACCCCAAGTATTTGAAGCTGTCCACTTGCTCTACTGCCTCATTTAGAATTCGCAAATTCACCTTCCTTAATTTTCTTCGTATGACCATAGCAGTCTATTAAGACAAATTATTGAAATAATTTTAGTTTTGTTTTTAGAAGTACACAAATTTGATCCTAACAGTTGTAACTTTTCGGTATAGGTATTAGCCTACATTGCTTTCTCGTGTTAAATACTAGGTTACGGTACTTTGTTGACTAGTTTCAGTCTGTTGTGGGCCATCTTCAGAACTGGTTGGTGTTGGTCTTCGCGCTTTTGTTTGTGTTTCCTGTGTGGGTGTTTGTGTGTGTAGTGTAATGTAGAGTCAAAGAGTGTGTGTTCTGAAATTGAGTTGTGTGTTGAGAATTTCTTGTGGATGTGTTTTTGTGTCCTGAAGATAGCCCATAACAGGCTGAAACTAGTCAACAAGGTACTGTACCTAATATTTAACACTTGAGAGCAATATAATACATATTCCGAAGTGATATGGGTAGTGTTAAAAGTTGTGTAATCAAGATGTGTAACTTTTCGTTCTGCAAAGAAATTTAACAATGTTACATCAGCGTATAGGTAACTAAGTATGGACACTTCGCGTCGGTACCTTTGATGTAGCCGGACTGATTTCAGTGACCTTCAAGCCAGCTAGAGCGTGAGATTCTGCTTTCTCCTTAGAGTTGGCGCTGACATCACACCAGCTAGCAGTCGACACAGCGGAAATATAACACATATAATTAATACATCTAGGTACATTATGTACTCAAATAAAATAAATTGGATCCATAAAATAATAAGTCCGTCATTAACTGTAATGTCTAGACTCTAGAGTTCCTTTATAATGAGAGTTGAGACGTTGACCCCAACAACAATTAAAATATGTAATGATTTGATAGCGCTGACAATGGAAAAACAAAACTCTTACGAGAAGTAAAACCATATACCTATATTATATTATATACAAATATTAAACGAATTCGATACTTAATTTTATAATGTATTATATTATTATGTATTATATTATATATATCATATATAAAATATAAAAAAAATTATTATTACAACTAGTTTGCCACTGAGAAATAAGGAAAAGCTGTGAAATTGAATTTATTTGAAGCAAAGCGTTACTGGATTATGCAATAAGGTGGACTATGTTTGGATCCTGTGTCTCAATGTATTCTGTGCTCGTTGGTCTCAACTCTATACTCAATGATTATCTTAGCGTATACTCGATTGCACTAACCTCTAGCGCTTGAAGGTGGAACTAAACGCCGGCGCACAGAGAAACAAAACACAGGAAAATTCGCTCAGTGTCCATTCTTTATAATCCCTATTCACTGGTTACATTTGTTCGGATCAAATTTCTGCACATTTAAAGGACAAAACTAAAATTCTTTCAATCATTTATTGTCATAATACACTGCTTTTTTAAATTGACTGAGCATATTGGGAATTAATCAATGGCTTTCCCAAAACACGCTATGAAATATTTCATATAAAACAATTTTTACCTCTAAAAGTAAGCAAAAACGAGCCAAATTTTATTAAACTTTTTTGTTTGAAATATCTCAAAGAATAACCCTCTGAAATTAATGACATTCGGCCTGTATAGACCTACGGACAAACATATGAAATGCCAAAATCCACTAACAATAGGAAGATTATTTCTATTAATATCTCGCATTCTTTTACGGAACGTGACAATGCTGTACTTTCCCCATCCCTCGTGTAGTGAGGGTGCGCTATCTGCCCAGCAACTGGTGAGGAGCATCGGCTGGGATATGACGGCCACGCGCCGGTAATGGAGACCCTTATCGCGGCACTGCAGACCGTGAGGGGTGGAGTCAGGGGAGAAAATCAATTTGCTGCAGCCCCTTATCGCAGGCAACCAGTCAGGTGCCGCTCCTGTTCCCGCCTCCACCCCGTTGTCTAGCAGTCCATGTTTACTGAAATGGGGCCAATTGCCATTGTGGCTGCTGTCTAAATTCCCTTACTGCAGATCACATTATAGCCTACTTCCGTGCTTTGCTTGTTTTGTTATCCGAACCCAATGATTATTATTGACGTCATACTGTAGATCTACGTTCATACTAGTTTAGGGTCACCAGATTCCCAAAATAAAAAAAACGGGACACTTATTAAAGTTGACACGAATCAAAATGTTATCTAAACATTCATTATTACTTGTCTTTATGAGGGCCTGTACTACGACTCTCGGATAAAGTTCTAGTTTAAACTTATCCGGCAGATGGCATATTTATCCGGAAGTTGGGTTGTAATTGCGTACTACGACTTTTGGTTATGTGCAATCTGGAGGCTAAACTTCCAGATTAGCAATCCGGAAGGCAGAATGGCAGATAGGCGTTATCCGGAGGTTGGAACTCGGTGTTGAAATCAAGATGGCTGCAAGTCGTACAGCTGGTGATTTGAAGGATCAATTTAATTTTGATACTGATTCTGATGGTAAGTTCTGGAGCAGATGCTTCGTTATATCAGAACAGCAAAACGAATTAGGCTGCGTCCAAATAATTTTGAAGAGTGGGATGACGAGAAGTTTTTGAGACGGTTTCGAATAACGAAACCTACTACATGAAATCAATGATCAACTGAAACAAGACACAGATCGTAAGTACACTGTTAATAATAAGCTACACTATTTCGGTAGGTATTACATCAATATTTTGTATATAATAGCACTATAATAATTATTTTGAAGTACCTACAGTAACCTGTAATACAGTAGAAGTGAGGTTAGAATGTTGCTTCATGCAGGTGTTCTGTTGTCCTTACAAGGTATTAAGGTGATTGATATAATAATATAGGGCAATCTGCAATAATAACAGTTTCAAAATACTTTTATATAAAAATAATAACAGTATATAATATATCAAAATCCTTTATATGGTAAACTATAATTTCTTTACAATTGCGTTACCACTTTAAGATACAAATGTATTCACATATTTGGCTTCTAGTCAAGTCATATGTACCGTAAACGAAAGAAAAATTGAGTGCCGACACCAATTTCCCAAATAAAGGTGGAAAGTTGCTGTGAAAGTGGGGTCCGGTGGAGAGGTACGGGTAGGCGGTAAGGTCCAGTTTTAATTATTTTAGAGTAATAAATAGGTACTACACTGTTTATAATAACTACTAGGTAGCATGAATACTTGGTTTAAGTCATTGTTGATAATTTTTTATGCTCGACCATGCCGAAATGTAGTAATTATACACCTGGTAGCAGCCCTTTAATGAACCTCATTAAAGTACACCTATTCATTAAAGTTCAGTTTTTCCACCAATCACAAAGCAATATGAAAGCGCAAGTATCGATTATTCTCGGATATGCAATCGAAAGACAATTAGCGAAACGTCACGGAGGCTGGAAATCCAATACTGTCGCAGAAGATTATGTTCTGTTACTATAATGATTAGCGTTAATTGTAAATAATATTCAAATAAATTCAATTTGTCATCTCGTTTTTCAATGTCTAAATCAATTTCCAGGTTATATCAAGATTAATGTTCATTTTACTCTCTAGATTATATCAAGGTCAATGACATTTGCTCCTAGGAAAAAATCTATACTTTCGCGTCTGCGCACATCTCACAATTTACGACAAGGTCACTTCCGCTCTCCAGTCAGATAAGAATAACATGAATACTTATGAATAATTTCAAGTTAGAAATATGGTCGAGCATAAAAAGTCGTATGAAACTTGCCTATAATGGTAATTAAGACGGTCGTATGAAATCATGAAACTCGCGTCTTAATTACTACCATTATAGGCTCGTTGCATAATGCACTATTATATTACAATTAGTCTGGGTTAATTAAGATTATTTATTTATTTATTTATTTATTTATTTATTTATTTTGCTAATAATTGTAACATAAAATATAATATATACACAAAAACTATAGCTAGCCCCTGAAAAAGTAGAACTCGTGCTCAGGGGCGGATTCCTGAATTGAAATTAAGAAGTATATAGTACAATTTGCCTTATGTCTACTACGCAATAAGAATATATAAATTTAAATTTACAATTTTTCAATTTTTATAAAATCCATACATAACTTTTTAAATTTATACTAGAACTATTAGAATTGGCAAGATTAGGATATGTAAATATAAATTTGTTATATATTCTTGGGCCTAAATTACTACTATGATTAAATACTGTATCAGTGTTGCATTTTGGTTCAAACAATCTTAAAGAATTCATACCTTTTGTTTCATAACTATGAGAATACAATTCAAAATTATTTCGATTTTTATGTATGAATTTTATTGACACAATATAATAAATATGTCTTATGTTAAGAACATTAAAGTCTAGAAACAATTTTTGAGATGAAAAATCAATAGGTTTATGAAGACATATTTTAATTATTTTCTTTTGTAATAAATAAAGTGGATTAAATTTGGATTTAAATGAGCTACCCCATCCTGTAATTCCATACATAATTACAGATTGAAATAAAGTTAAGTATATTGTGCGTAATAAACTTTTTGACAAGTAATTCCTCAATAAAACAAAATAATATATTATTTTACGTAATTTATATACAAAGGTAATTAATGTGTTGGTTCCATTTTAAATGATTATCGAAAATTATGCCTAAATACTTAACTTCAGAGGACTCTTTAATAATCGGACATTTACACTGCATAAGACAACAAATAGAATTATGTAATTTAATACTTAATATAGATGTAGGAAATTAGTTACATTTTTCAGACAATGAGAATGGAATAATTATGGTTTTATTTTCGTTGATAGAAAGATAATTTATGTCAAACCATTTTTTTATAATTTAAGTCCATTATTTGAATTATTATATGCATCATACCAGGTTTTTCCACCAAAAAGTAAAACTGTGTATCTGCATAAGAATAGTGAACACCATTGTATTGTTGTAAGTCAATGTTTAATAAGCCATTAATATATATTAAAAATAGAATTTAACATATCTGTTTAAAAATACTTCAGGTTAATTGGACCTTACATCTTATTATTCACATATCTGTATTCTGAACTTGTTTCATAACAAAACTTTTTGTCTCGTATTATCTTTTAACTATTTTATCATTCTCCATGAAGATGAACTGTATAATCTGCATCATATTTCTTTGATGAGTGGATTTGCTCTACAAGTGTTGGCCTTTCCTTCAGGAAACTATAGAAGTCCATGCAAGACACATTTTTGAAATACATTTTGTGATAAACGTGGCCTTTATGGCTTTAACTGAAAACTGATTTCTTTCGTCAGACCAAATTGAATTCAACAATGAAAACACTCTTTCTGATGATGCACTAATGCCAGGTATTCCTAACACAAAACTTACAACCTGAATTATGTTTGTAAAACTGATGTATTTGTCTTTCATAATAAAATATGAGAAAAAGAAATAGTTTGGCAATAATTTAAATAAACAGAACGCCATTAAAAAAAAAAGGGACAGTTTGATGTCCCGAGGATACTTTTCTCGGGGCAGGAGACAAGAGGCTGAAAAAGGAGACAATTCCGTTAAAAATGGGACGTCTGGACACTCTATACTAGTTTATTTTCAATACTAATTAAATCCATGGCGCTACAGCCCATGAAGGGCCAAGACCGACCAGCCGGCTGCTGGCCTCACGTCCACATGCCGAAGCAGAGGTGGACGATCATCCAACCAGAATGGAGGTATCGTGTGGTTTTTGAGTACTAATAGGGGAATAAAACTACTAAATATAGTCCTACACTAAAGTACTATAGTGTATATTGAAATGAATAAAAGAATATGCATAAATAAAGTGAGTAAAATAAAATAATTAGCTACTTCAACATTTCAATATGGTAATTGTTATTGGGTTTCGAACCCACGCCCGAGCGCAGTCTCGAAGCCCGAGTCCCTATCGTTACCCATAAATCACGCAGGAAAACTTCTGATCGTGTTCAGTATTCACCTTCCTTTTCATAGGCTATTTTTTTTATCTTATGGCAAAGGAAATAACAAGAACGAGCTTGATACATTGACTAATTTGCAAAGATTGACAAATTATACTTAGCCTACTACAGCCAGGCAACGTACATTCCAAAGTGCGCAGAAACCAAATGCTCTTACCGGTTAAACTACTGGGTGTTCATTTCAAAGTGTGTCATGACGTCACTGTTGTGAGTCAGCTATTTGAAGCGAGTTTCAGCTTTTATGTCAGAGAAGTTGCCTATTAATCAAGGCGTTCAATCTGAACTTGAGAACGTGTACGGTATAACTTGAACGTCGTAGCAACAGATGGCGGTCTGTACGGTCTGTGTGCTACCATAACCTCTTTCGAACTGTGTTTTGCGCGGGCAAGTCGTACGCAGGGTATTTGTTATCATCGGTTGCATACCGCAACATTCCACAACACAAATCAAATGCTCCGTGTCCATGTTGACCGTCGAAGTTAATGTCAACAAATACGTAAGTAATCGTCTTAACCCTCTCCCCATATCCCGACAGTAAGAAAAGACCCACCTCAGTACATGTTTCCAAACAGTTCACATTCCTGCCACTACCGGCGTTACCGTACGTATCGGTAAGTACTCTTCAGAATGAACGCCGTACTTGCTAGGCAACTTCTCTGACACATAGATAATACACCTCTGCGGAAATGTAGAAAGATTGAATTCTCTAGGCTCATCGACTAGCCACATGACGGCATACAGCGAGCCACGACACTCTTTGAACTGAACACCCAGTAGAGTGGGGAGCAAGTCATGATGTCATGCGCGAGTCTAGAACGAAAGCGCTATGTTGAATGTTGCCCGGCTATAACTTCGTAATTATTGTTTACCTGCTTAATCCTTTAATTAGGCCTATACTTTGAGTATGACTAATTTTCTATTAAATGCTTTCTTTATTGACCTCTATAGGGATGTTAATAACAACCGTTACGTATTTTAGAGCCGCTGACACCAGTCAAATAGAAAAGTCAACTATTAGATATATTCTAATGCAGCTTACGTCACTCATCAACTGCACACGCCTTGCGGACTAATGTACTTGAGCACCAAATGACCCCTGCTTAAAAATTTTTTATTCACTCTGATTATGTAATGTGGATTTTACATCACTAATAAAAAATGTTGTAAACGCATTCGTTACCCAACTAGTAAGATAATGATACTTCCGTTACGCAACTAGTTAAGTAACGATAGGCCTACTGCTATCTCTTAACTGATTGCGTAATGTGAACCATACATTAAAATAAATAAAATGGAATTAATTTAATTTATCATAAACATTAACAACAATATGTTCGACAGACTTTCTACATTTTTCTTGAAAAACCAATCTCCCAAATTTTTATATCCCATTTCACATCTTAGGTGGGATTTCAATGGCACTAAACATTCAATTCAAGAATTTACAGCATTTTCAATGTCTGATTCTTCGTTTGAACTCATTTTAACAATAAGAAGTGTCCAGGGGAAAGCCTGCTAAGTCACATTGTACTGTTTTTACAGGAGAG
Source organism: Periplaneta americana (assembly GCF_040183065.1). NCBI lineage: Eukaryota > Metazoa > Arthropoda > Insecta > Blattodea > Blattidae > Periplaneta > Periplaneta americana. Next base: position 187,104,836 of record NC_091121.1, on the reverse strand, counting down.
CAAATTAAAAGTTTCAAGGTCCATTACATTGTATTGTCTCTGAGTTATCATTCTTCAAATATAGCCTATCTGGCTTAATCAGGTTTTTACTCTGTACAATTAAACCACAGAAATCTGTACTACTTCAAGTATTACATGGCAACCAAAACAGAAAATCGATAATTTTGGACTTAACAGGGTTTTTTCTGGACCCTTCGTTTGTTTATTTCTCCTAGTACCCTACTGCTCTTCTTCTGTTATAAACAAAAACCCATCGTGTTCAAAACTAATAAAACAAACATAAACGAATCGCCTCTCGCAGAAACAAACTAATAATAATAATAATAATAATAATAATACAATCGCCATTCCACAAAAAACATGTTGAAAATTAATGAAAACAATACAACATTACTTTTATTAAAAATTAATTTTTATCAAAGTGGATAAAACGTTGTATGATATAATTATCGTAACTTCATATTACAATATTGGACTGGTTATCAATCTCGTATTGTAATATGAAACATTACGATACTCGTATCGTAAATAACTATTATGTCGATCAAAATTATTGTATGTAGGTACGTTATTACGCAATCATACCGTATTGCATCTTTATAAAGGGATGAAATGAAATCCGAAAAAACAGAAGAATTGAGTGCACCTTATTATATATGTATAAATAATCAGAAATGTATTAAAGAAAACTTCCTAACAAAAAGCAGCGACCTTATTACCCTGTTCGATCTTCGATAAACACTTACAGTCTTACTAATAAAAACTCTTAAACAGACGTTTAACTGTCTTATACTTATACAATGAGTAGCTCGTTTATAAGTCGTGTGTAAATTCCTTACTAATAATCACTACATACGTCGTGTATAACAGTACAACTGTTACACAGCTACGTCATAGTTTCGTCATTACTTCCTTACGAAAGGTAATAGAATATCTGAGGTTCTCTATTGCATCCGGTAGAGCGCTCTAGTGTTGCGTGTTAAGTATCGATAGTACAACTGGCTCTAGTCGATTACTATATTTTGGTCAAAGAGTACAAGCTACAGTAATATTATTCTAATTATTCTGTGCTCTTTGGTTTGTTCTTCTTTGGTTACTAGGCAACCATCATCATAAAATGACAGTCGATACGAACAGCTGTTAGAGGGGCGGCCATTTTTTCCCTATATACAACGCTTAAACAAGGGGTTTCGTGTATATAACTACTACAAAGCAATTCCCATGTATAGTTGCAGACTGTTTATACGTCCATCGCTTATGCATGGTTTATTAGTAACGTTTTCTGTCTCAACTCTGCATAAGTCTCGTATAAAAACTATACACGGTTTATTAGTAAGACCGTAGGTCTTTACAACATATTTATTGTACGAGAATGTATTTAAATACTGCATATGAGCTACAATGCCTCATATCAGCACTCGGACTTTCCGCATCCCTCAATCTGCGCATCGTAAACGCGTACAGTATAAATTGTTGCTTGTAGCTAACAATGTCACTATAGTGTAGATATGGCCCTTCATTCTTCAATACAAAATGCAATGCAAAATATGTTGCTTCTCATGGAATTCCTAAGAGGGACCAAGCAGGCCTGACCATGAAAATACCTCGACTGAACACCGCAGAGTAAGAGGTACCATTCCGAGATCGACACAGAGGGAAACAGAGAAAATTTCTTTAAATAAAACGTTTTCTACTTACATTCATGTTGATCTTGATATCTCTTGTGTTCTCCTCGTACACAAATTGTATTTAGTAAATATTTATTTAAAGATTTGATCTTGTTTTTAGCGTAGTTTCACTTTTAAAGTACTCGTGTTAATTTATATTATTTGTCTGCGGTGCTGAACTGTTAGACGGATCTACGCTGCACCAAACCTGAACCTGAACATTGCCTTCAACTCCGTAACACGACCTACACGAGAAAAGTTGAAAGTGCTTCTACCAGCAATCAACTGTTTCAAACTTTAAAGTATAAACGTTACGTTTTTATTGTGGTGGTACGGATCTTTTGGAAGCTAGGCTATGAATGATCAAAAAAACAGTTTTATTGTTTTATGTAACAGCTATTTCTTTACTCTTACATTATTATTGCTAACATAACTTAAAGACCATTTCGCTACAAAGTGTAATTTCCCACAATTAAAAGGCATTTGCTGCTTATCTCAGTGATAAATGTAAATATCATCGTCATAACATAACATAACATGACATGACATGACATGACATAACATAAAATAACATAACATGAACATGAAGATGAACATGAACATAACATGAACATGAACATAACATGAACATGAACATAACATGAACATGAACATGAACATGAACATAACATGAACATGAACATGGACATAATATGAACATGGACATGAACATGGACATAACATGAGCATGAACATAACATGAACATGAACATGGACATAACATGAACATGAACATGAACATGGACATAACATGAACATGAACATGAACATGGACATAACATGAACATGAATATGAACATGGACATAACATGAACATGAATATGAACATGAACATAACATAAGAGAACAGAGCAGAACATGAACATAACGAAAAGTAACGTAGCATAATGGCATAGCATAGCACAGCACAATACAATACAATACAATACAATACAACACAACATCACAAAATACAACACAACGTAACGTAACATAATATCTTCTTTATTTTCAAATGATATCTTTCTTGTACTAATCATGTGCTCTTAACTTCATCAACTTCGGTAAAAAGATTGAAACATTTTTTCGAGAATTCAAAGTATAGGGCTAGGTCTGCAGACATGTTCCACTGCGATCTTAGTTCGACCCGCAATCTGTTTAGTTGTGAAATAGTTGATACGCAGTTACGCAAATGATCTGTTTCTCGATGAAGTAATGTCTTTTCATATGAGAAATGCTGATTACTTGACCTGCTCATTGAAAAACTGAACACGCTGTCACAGCTCAGATCGATAAGGTAACGTGAAGCAATGTAAATCAGTCCACTTTGATAACAGCAGTTTTCACAATCAACCTTCCTTCATTTGACGTCAATATTTTGCATTGAATATTAACGACCACAGATTATGACCTGATTACTGAAAGGTAAGTGTCCTCACAAACAACAGAATATGCAATAATATCTGCGCTTTGATAACAGTTGACGGAGAAGGTCACTGCTCGTGTACATTTTTGTCAGAGTGAGCACATTATGGCTTAATTTATGAAGAAAAATTTAGTTTTACTTATTGTTCAGTACGAAAGACTGTCACGTTTGGACCGAGATCCGCCAATTGATGACTGCTGTTGTCTATGCACTTTAAGATCCTGGCTTCGAAATTCCCATCTCTGCTCCTTCATCTCTGCTCCTTAGGAGTTAGGCCTAACCCGAATACTGCTGAGCAACGTAACGTGGTCCTGAGGGCCAGGGCGCTCTTCTTGGGCCTCATTTTCTTCGAAGGTCATGGGATTGAATTCCAAGCTATCATACTAGTGCATTCGAAAAGTAATGATACTAATATTATGTAGAGAAGATTAACTTCATATATACAATATATATATACAATATACAAATGGCTTTTAAGGAACCCGAAGGTTCATTGCCGCCCTCACATAAGCCCGCCATCGGTCCCTATCCTGTGCAAGATTAAGCCAGTCTCTATCATCATACCCCACCTCCCTCAAATCCATTTTAATATTATCCTCCCATCTACGTCTCGGCCTCCCTAAAGGTCTTTTTCCCTCCGGTCTCCCAACTAACACTCTATATGCATTTCTGGATTCGCCCATACGTGCTACATGCCCTGCCCATCTCAAACGTCTTGATTTCAAGTTCCTAATTATGTCAGGTGAAGAATACAATGCGTGCAGTTCTGTGTTGTGTAACTTTCTCCATTCTCCTGTAACTTCATCCCGCTTAGCCCCAAATATTTTCCTAAGCACCTTATTCTCAAACACCCTTAACCTATGTTCCTCTCTCAGAGTGAGAGTCCAAGTTTCACAGCCATATAGAAGAACCGGTAATATAACTGTTTTATAAATTCTAACTTTCAGATTTTTGGACAGCATACTGGATGATAAGAGCTTCTCATCAGTGTGGTTTTTGGCGTAATACAGTGATGTCAAAGCAAGCGCATTTTTCTGACCTTGACGTCGTGCGCGGGCATCAAGCGCTAAGTATGGAAAGAGGAAGGGTTGTGTATATGAATAAGCAGCCTGTTGGATTAAGAAAACAGTGGTGCACAAACTTCAAACGGAACGTGAAATTTTATGCCGTTATTTTTGTATGGCTTCTTTCTGTTTGATATTATTTCTATTGTCTGTAAAACAAAAGTACTAACACTGATTTCTTAATATTGCAGTTGTGTTTTAAATCTTAATAACATAATAGAGAGTTAAGAAGGAATATTCACTTAAATTCCATAGTAGTATAATATTATGCTGTATCAAGTGGATGAAACACATCATTCATAAAGAAAGTGATATTCCAAAAAAAAAAAAAAAAGAGATTGAGTATGACATCATAAGTTGTAATTGATATTCGTGGTACCTTTATCCCTATAAAATAATCAATAAACTAATCAAAATAATATTACAGTACGAAACAAATTTACCTAGGTACTGTATCTGTTTTAAGTGTAACTAATATTCCATAACAAAACTCTTATCGCATTATGCTTTTAAGGTGATATTGGTGAGCAACTTCCTATCATCAGAATATTAAATTATTTTCTCGAAATCTGCTGAAGCTATAGAGCTGACATTTTTACAACACATGGGCACGTATCTTTTGCTTATGATGTAACAGTAGTTGCTTTGTTAATTCATTTCCTTACAAACAATTTCCATGCGAATATTAAAAAAAAAAACTTTCAATACACTAACTTCAGTAATACGTATATACGGTATATTAGATTTACGAAAACATTCTGTAAGGCTACTAAATAAACAGGCCTAATCTGAAAATTTCACTTTTGTATAAAGAAAGTTGAGAAAATATTTCTTTTGAACAAAAAAATCAAACTTGTGAAAAATGAACATTAAAATTAAAACTTACATTCTTATAATGCACTTATACTTCTCAGGCAAATCTAAAAATTACCATGGATACAGTTTTAATAAGTTCTCTTCCCTTTATCTATTGAATCAGTGCTGGTCATCCCTGAATATAGTTCGACCAAGCGGCATATACCACCTCTTTCGTCTGTTTCTTTCCTTTCCGCTGTAAAGCGCTCAGGCTCTCCTGAGCTCTAAAGCGCGCGCTTGCTACTATGGGCATCAATTGACATCACTGGCGTAATAGATAGAATATTGATAAGATTTTTTGTATTCAACAGATATTGGAGAAAAAAATTAGAGTATAAGGGTACAGTATATCAGTTATTCATAGATTTCAAAAAGGCATATGACTCGTTTAAGAGAGAAGATTTATATAATATTCTTATTGAATTTCGTATTCCCAATAAGCTAGTTCGATTAATTAAAATGTGTCTAAGTGAAAAATACAGCAAAGTCCACACAGGTCAGTTTCTGTCAGACGTTTTCTCAATTCACTGTGGGCTAAAGCAAGGAGATGCACTATCACCCTTACTTTTTAACTTTGCTCTAGAGTATGCCATTAGGAAAGTCCAGGATAACAGAGAGAGTTTGGAATTGAACGGGTTACATCAGCTGCTTGTCTATGCGGATGACATGAATATGTTAAGAGAAAATCCACAAACGATTAGGGATAACACGGGGATTTTACTGGAAGCAAATAAGAAAATAGGATTGAAAGTAACTCCTGAAAAGACAAAGTATATGATTATGTCTCGTGACCAGAACATAGTACGAAATGGAAATATATAAATTGGAAATTTATCCTTCGAAGAGGTGGAAAAATTCAAATATCTTGGAGCAACAGCAACAAATACAAATGACACTCAGGAGGAAATTAAATTCAGAATAAATATATGGGAAATGTCTGTTATTCGGTTGAGAAGTTTCAGCTCTCAAAAGACTGAAATTTAGAATGTATAAAACAATTATATTTAGTGCGGTTGATCGATCAAAATATTTAATCGATTAACTATTTGAATTTAAATGATTAATCGATAGATTTCTCGAGTTTTGATCGATTTGAAAAATGTTTTAATATACTATAATACATAATTATTGCTAAATTTAACTTGTGTTCGGTGATAAACGTAAGTATTAAGTTAAATGTTGCATATCTGTATATATTGTATCGTTATATTACAACACTACTATTTTAATTATTTACCAACATATTTATTATACGGCTTATAATTTATTTTGTCAATTTGTCAGGGAATTTTTGAGACAAACATAAATAACAAAAAGTATGAAGACTCACCTAGTTAATACTGCTTCATCCATGATTTTAAACATGTGAGTGCATTCACATGCTCTGAATTAAGTGCCGCTCTACGTTTAGTAACAATGTTTCCTGCATCACTAAACACGAAAAATCTTTCTTCCTGTCAAGCACTTCTTCACGATTGTTCAATTTAAATTCAAACATTTTATCAAGTTTACTTCTGAAATTCTCATATGACATAATGGAGTTTACACTTTTCACAGACCACAGAAAACTGATTGTTTTTTCTTTATCAAACTAAACACACAACCTTCAATACAAACTCAGTACAGAAACTGCAACTTCAAAAGTACAGCGGTCGAAACAGAAGTCTGGCCCCTATTGTAATCGAATTACCAGATTTTAGAAAGAGAAGAAGATAGTTACGCTCTCACTTGCACACAGTGTAGACATGGCTATTTTATAAGGGATGAGGGGGACGAATCCCAGAAAAGTATGTGTTTCATTTGCTAGGAAGATGAGCTGACAACAAGGTGGAAGTTTTCTTGAAAAACCATAAAACTTAATAAGGGTTTCGCATTGTGTTTCAACTTTCAGTAGAGGTAGACTAGGTCACTGTCCTCATATCTCCATCTCTTTCTGAAGTGTTTGTGCAAAGATTTTCCCTATGCTACCACCTTTGCAGTTAGAAAATAACAGTACTATTGTTCTTTTAAGTAAGCAATTTCCGAGAGAGGAACATTGTCGGAATTTTTAATGTAAGTTTGTATTAACAAAATAATAATTAGTCTAATATCAACTACAACTGATTAATTTTAATAAACTCGATTATTTCATTAAATATTTTTGATCGATTGATCTTACAACAGAAATTGATCGATTAATCAATTAAATCCCACAACACTAGTTATATTACCGGTTTTTCTGTATGGTTGTGAAACTTGGACTCTGACTTTGAGAGAGGAACAGAGGTTAAGGGTGAGACGTAGATGGGAGGATAATATTAAAATGGATTTGAGGGAGGTGGAGTGTGATGATAAAGACTAGATTTATCTTGCTCAGGATAGGGATCGATAGCGGGCTTATGTGAAGGCGGCAATGAACCTCCGGGTTCTCTAAATGCCGTGAGTGAGCAAGCAAGTAAGTACTATTGGTGCCATACGTATATTTTCTTGGAATAGATTACAGGATGAGTTTGCTAAATTTATTTTTAACGGAGCTAAAAATAAACAATATTATTAATAATGATTAACACAAACAAAATATTTCCGAATCCAAAATCATAAGCTTTTTATTCATATAAGCAAGTGTAATGTTACTAAAGCTTGGTTCTACGTTTTAGATACACCCTGTATATGTTGACTCCCAATCATATCGAGATAAATGTGACTCCATGACATACATTATTGTACATAAATATTCTCATGGCGAGTGTTAACTGACAACGAGTCATACAAATTGCAGCACAGCTGTTACGTAGATTTCACACCTGACAAGTTAGTACAATTTATTGGGAAGTGTATACCAGGCGCAGCATTTTTAAATTACACATTACGATATATAAAACACTGCTTATATGGAATACGTCCATTCAGGCTGCATTCTTCGACGGACTAAGAAATCTTATCGGCAGTATAATTCAAGGCAAGTTACTATACTATATTATTATATTTATTTCTTGGTTACATTTCTTAATATTTAATTACTTACTTACTGGCTTTTAAGGAACCCGGAGGTTCATTGCCGCCCTCACATAAGCCCGCTATTGGTCCCTATCCTGAGCAAGATTAATCCAGTCTCTATCATCATATCCCATCTCCCTCAAATCCATTTTAATATTATCTTCCCATCTACGTCTCGGCCTCCCTAAAGGTCTATTTCCCTCCGGCCTCCCAACTAACACTCTATATGCATTTCTGGATTCGCCCATACGTGCTACATGCCCTGCCCATCTCAAACGTCTGGATTTAATGTTCCTAATTTTGTCAGGTGAAGAATACAATGCGTGCAGTTCTGTGTTGTGTAACTTTCTCCATTCTCCTGTAACTTCATCCCTTTTAGCCTCAAATATTTTCCTAAGCACCTTATTCTCAAACACCCTTAACCTATGTTCCTCTCTCAAAGTGAGAGTCCAAGTTTCACAACCATAAAGAACAACCGGTAATATAACTGTTTTATAAATTCTAACTTTCAGTTTTTTGACAGCAGACTGGATGATAAAAGCTTCTCAACCGAATAATAACAGGCATTTCCCATATTTATTCTGCGTTTAATTTCCTCCCGAGTGTTATTTATATTTGTTACTGTTGCTCCAAGATATTTGACACTTCTCCACTTCTTGAAAAAATAAATTCCCAATTTTTATATTTCCACTTCGTGTAATATTCTCGTCACGAGATATAATCATATACTTTGTCTTATCGGGATTTACTTCCAAACCTAGCTCTTTACTTGCTTCCAGTAAAATTCCCATGTTTTCCCTAATCGTTTGTGGATTTTCTCCTAACATTTTCACGTCATCCGCATAGACAAGCAGCTGATGTAACCCGTTCAATTCCAAACCCTCTCTGTTATCCTGGACTTTCCTAATAGAATACTCTAGAGCGAAGTTAAAAAGTAAAGGTGATAGTGCATCTCCTTGCTTTAGCCCACAGTGAATTGGAAAAGCATCTGACAGAAACTGACCTATACGGACTCTGCTGTACGTTTCACTGACACACATTTTAATCAATCGAACTAGTTTCTTGGGAATACCAAATTAAATAAGAATATCACATAAAACTTCTCTCTTAACCGAGTCATATGTCTTTTTGAAATCTATGAATAACTGATGCACTGTGACCTTATACTCCCATTTTTTCTCCATTATCTGTAAAATACAAAATATCTGGTCAATAGTTGATCTATTACGCCTAAAACCACACTGATGATCCCTAATAATTTCATCTACATATGGAGTTCATATTCTCAAAAGAATATTGGATTTAATTACAGTATATTACGAAATTTTATCCTTCTTCAATTAATGAAATATTATGAAAAGTTTAAATGTGTTCGCTTGGTCATACGTAGTTCACTAAAGCGTTGGTTTCTCTGACCGAAAGTTTTAGTGTTACATTAAAACTACCCTGGAATTTAGAACAATAGGAAGTTAGATGCGTGCAATTACCCCACTCTCCCCTACATTTTAGACCAGCCTGGGCACAAGAGGAGAAATGGAAAAGACTCAGAAATCCCCGCTCATGTCCTTTTCGCTTAATCCTTGGTTTTTCTTAACCGACACATGCGAGGCCTGCCAAGGCTTTACACCGCCCTGTAAGTAAGGCTGTGTGCATCAGGGGTGGATTTTTAGTAGAGCCGAAAATTCGTAAAAGCCTCTTACAATCCTTCACTGACTTCCCTGTCTGCTAGTACCGCACCAGAACACAACTGTCTCAGCGCCCACGCCTGGTCTTGAACTTGTCACAATTTCTTGAATGTAGGGCAGTTCTAGTTTAAATTCTCATTAAAAAGTCTGAAAGTATTACTTATGTAGCTATATTTAAATCCAATATAAATAAACAGTACATATACTGAAATTGCTACTTCTTCATAAACAAAGTTTATTTTTAAGAGTTGCATGATTTTACTGAAGATACTGAATTGTTAGAATCATAAATTAAATTTCATTGCATATTCTGAAATGCATGTTTGAAAGTTTTACAAAATAATTTAAAGTCTCATGTTAAACAGAGAGACATTTTAGAGACACAGTTTTTTTGCTCCTGTGTGTTTTTTATTGGTTTAAATTACTGTATTTAGTAATCTGTCCTTGTTATATTATTGACTAAGACGATACCGAACATGAGCCTAGCTCTTACGGTAGTGGCGAGAAACATTTTTGTTTTATAAATTTAATTTGTACTCACTAGCTAGCTAGTTAAATAAATAAATAAATAAATAAATAAATACATAATTAAATACCTAAATAAATAAAAATTTCAAGGAAAAATTGTTCCAGGGCCGGTCATCGAACCCGGGATCTTTGGTTTAACGTACCAACGCTCTACCAACTGAGCTACCCGGGAACTCTACCAGACATCGGCCCCGGAACAATTTTTCCTCGAAATTATTCAAATCATCTTTACAGGGAGTTATACCTGAAATCTTGATTTGCATAATACACGTCACTGTCCGTTAACAGAAAACCACAATTTAAGTCACACGGAGTTAGTGTGCACTCAACGTTGGTTGCTTGACGGTTGTCAGACCACTTTGAGGTCTGTGGATATAAGAGGGAAAAATTGGATCAGTGTCGGGTAGAGTTCCCGGATAGCTCAGTTGGTAGAGCGTTGGTACGTTAAACCAAAGGTCCCGGGTTCGATACATGGCCCCGGAACAATTTTTCCCTCGAAATTATTCAAATCAACTTTACAGGGAGTTATACCTGAAATTGATTTACATAAATAAATAAGTACATAAATAAATACCTAAATAAATAAATACATAAATACCTAAATAAATACATACATGAATACCTAAAAAAAGAAATACATAAATAAATACCTAAATAAATACATAAATTAATTAATTAATAAAATAAATAAATACATAAATTAATTAATAAATAAAATAAATAAATAAATAAATAAATATATAAATACCTAAATAAATACATAAATAAATACCTAAATAAATAAATAAATAAATAAACAAAATAGCGTCCAGACCTGATCTAGAAGTTATCACAATTTCTTGAATGTAGTTCAAATTCTCATTAATAAATTTCAAGGTTTTTAAGTATGTGGCTATATTTAAATCCAATACCAATAAACAGTATAGCCTATTGAAATTGTTAATTTTTCATAAACAAAGTTTATTTGTAAGAGTTACATAATTTTATTGAAGATACTAAATCGTCAGAATCATAAATTAAATTTCATTACATATTCTGAAATGCATGTTTGAAATTTTACAAAACAATTTAAAGTCTTGTGTAAAACAGAGAGAAATTTTAGAGACACATTAATCAATAGTTAACTCTGAGTAAATATTTTCTTGATTTTCAGAATTGTTAACGATTTAGGACGAACATATCTGCAGAAGCCATGCAGAAGAAAGAGCTGGGGTACGACACCAAGGCCATTGAACTGGGGTACATGCCGGAGATATCCAACAACTACAGCATTATGCCGCCCATCGGGCTCAGCACCGTCTACGAGCAGGGGGAGCCGTCAACACACAGGGTGAGCACTGAGGAACCAGCATCGACTCCCAGCTGTAGAACTTTCGCTCTGATCCGGTTACAGAAGAATCAATCTTTCCACTTATGTCGAGCTATCGGTTTATCCTTTCCTCCTGACTTAAATTGAAGACCTGAATTGAAAAACATCTGAAGTCCATTGAAGTAAATTGTTCAGAAGAGCAAGAAAAGTACATAGACTTGTGATATAACAGCATTCACAGCAATATTTGCATGATTAAAAAGCACGGGCTTAGAATAGGACTTGTGATATTCTTTCTTACATGATGGTAGCCTATGCAAAACACAACATGTCAGATAAAAAGTAAAATACGGTAAATTTTGGACTTGGGATATTTGTCAATTCAGGTCTTCAATTGTGGTATACTATTTTAAGAGTTTATTCTTTCATCAATTACTTGAACATCATTGTTGCTTTATTTAATTCAATGTGTTATTCAAGATTAAAATATTAGACTAATATTTTCCAAACAAAAGTGATTTGTTTCTCTGTGAGACGAATGCAGTTTTTCAGAGCAGCAAATTAAATTTGAAGAGTTCAGCGCCATAGTGGCCAAGAGCTAAATTAAAAACGGAGATAGCAAGGATTAAAGTAAAGTGAATACCGTAATTTCCCATAACTATGGTCCAGGCACCCAACCATGGTCCAAAACGCATTATGCACTACTTAGTCCCTCAAGAGTTCGGTGTTTGCCATTTAAGGCGCCACTGTGATGGAATTATGTTCCCCATAGATGCTTCTATCTACCATTACACGTGGCAATGATATGGATGCTTAACAAGGTCAGTGTTACAATATTCACGTCACTCGACAATCAGGTCTAACGCGCACTTGTTCACTTGAAGGTTGTTAAACTCAGACTAAAGACAGAAATCCGTTTCATTGTTGGTTCCAGTTGTTTAAGAAAGGTTCCTCTAAACACCACACTCCTAGGGCTGCCAACACAGATTTTCACGTAACTAATTATAAAACATTAGATGGCGTCATAACCTGCATGGCGTTAATACCTTCATTGTATAAACTGTCAATTTGTATCTACTCTAATTTGTGAGGCGTCTTTCTTTCTTTAAAAACACGCAGAAAAAATACGCAGGTAAGCTTCCTAGCAGAACAAAACGTTTTACTCTTTTGTTGAAACCTAATTTTCGTGCCAGCAATTCGTATAGATCACTATATTCTTGTAGGTCACTTTTCACTGCTGTATTCACAATTCACATAATTATCTAGGAACTTTCGTGAAAGAATTTCCGATTTTAGTAGAACTGTTTATAAACTGAAAGTAAAAAGTTAAATTCTATGAGGATCCGGAATTTTCGTCACCTATTTTTCCATCACTTACATCAGCTTCTTGTCTATGCGGATGACGTGAATATTTTAGGAGAAAATCCACAAACGATTAGGGAAAACACGGGAATTTTACTGGAAGCAAGTAAAGTGATCGGTTTGGAAGTAAATCCCGAAAAGACAAAGTATATGATTATGTCTCGTGACGAGAATATTGTACGAAATGGATATATAAAAATTGGAGATATATCCTTCGAAGAGGTTGAAAAATTCAAATATCTTGGAGCAACAGTAACAAATATAAATGACACTCGGGAGGAAATTTAACGCAGAATAAATATGGGAAATGCCTGTTATTATTCGGTTGAGAAGCTTTTATCATCCAGTCTCTGTCAAAAAATCTGAAAGTTAGAATTTATAAAACAGTTATATTACCGGTTGTTCTGTATGGTTGTGAAACTTGGACTCTCACTCTGAGAGAGGAACATAGGTTAAGGGTTTTTGAGAATAACGTGCTTAGGAAAATATATGGGGCTAAGCGGGATGAAGTTACAAGAGAATGGAGAAAGTTACACAACACAGAACTGCACGCATTGTATTCTTCACCTGACATAATTAGGAACATTAAATCCAAACGTTTGAGATGGGCAGGGCATGTAGCACGTATGGGCGAATCCAGAAATGCATATAGAGTGTTAGTTGGGAGACCGGAGGGAAAAAGACCTTTGGGGAGGCCGAGACGTAGATGGGAGGATAATATTAAAATGGATTTGAGGGAGGTGGGCTATGATAATAGAGACTGGATTAATCTTGCACAGGATAGGGACCAATGGCGGGCTTATGTGAGGGCGGCAATGAACCTCCGGGTTCCTTAAATGCCATTTGTAAGTAAGTATTTTTCATCACCCGGTAATTTCGTCACATATTACATTTTGCCACTGCAACATTTTGTCACCGATTCACTTTTGTCACCATCATATTTTGTCACCAATTTAATTTCCTCGTCACTATTCGTCACCACAATTTTTCCCTCCTTCGTGTCGCTCCCTTGATGATATCTACATAAAATGTTACGGATGAGCTAACCTCACTCCTCGATTACTTTGAGGATAATTACGTCACGGGTCGTAGACGTGGCAGTCCATGTTCCCTCCAAATACATGGAACTGTTACATTCGTACCAGGGAAACCTGCCCAGAACAACAAATGCTTGCTAAGCGTGGCGTAGACGTCTCAGTACTTTAATGGGTAAAGCACATCCCTGCTTTTACATGTCCTTCAGTTGCTACAGGAGGAGACTGCAAGGATGCATCAGGACATTGAGAAATTGAAAGCAGGTCAGTTTCCACCCAGCAAAAGAAGAAATACACGTCTTTAGATAACAGAATTGCTCGAACTGTCAATAGGTATGAAGGCTATAGAACAGAAAATAGTAACATCCTTGGTTACCTACGTGCCATAAGTCACAACTTCAGTGGAAATTTTGGTTCAAACTCAATAAAAACAGGATGAATGTATGAAACTTCAAAATCCATGTTAAGGGGAGAGGATGGTATTTTTGATGAAAAATGACTAAATTAAAAAAAAAATTCTTTAAAATACTCTGTGATAAGTGTGGTTCGCCATTTTTAAACTTCCTGCGTTATGGATTTTTAAATCACTAGCCCGCTTTTATTCTTCTTTCCGGTAAATTGAATTTTCAAATTTTTTTTTCTTTAAAATGCCCTTTGATATGTGTGGAATGCATTGCATAACATTTTGTGGGTATTTGTGCCCTTATCGGATGTTGAGACGTCATTTTTAAACTTCCTGCGCTATGGATTTTTAAATCACACGGCCGCTTTTATCGGCTTCCAGTAACTTCATTTTTTTTGCTACATTGCCAGACAAAATGGATATTATTTCTGAACTATTAAAGATACATACATTCTTTAGACTATTAGGAAACTTTTCTCTGTAACAGAATTTTGTTAATTGATTTCATTTTAAAAATACGTCCGTTTGTTTGCAAGAAAGGAAATCAGAAAATTGTTACTAAATTTTAATTGTTTATTTTACAAACGTAGGGACTAATATCAAAATTCTGTTACAGATAGTTTGTAGAACATACTTTTGCAAATACATTGCAAAAAACTGTTTGAATCTATCTTTAAAAACGGTTTAGATATATCGGTTTTAGTACAATCCTGCATTGGGTATATTTTTTTTCAAATTTGGGCCCCCAAATAATTATTCTTTTCAAAATAATTTTATTTGGTTGAGTTTCCACAGCTATGAGCTCTCTACATACAAAAAATTAATAATTTACACCAAATAGGAAAAAAGTTAAAAAAAATACCATCCTCTCCCCTTAATACTTACTTACTTACAAATAGCTTTTAAGGAACCCGAAGGTTCATTGCC
The DNA here is from genome assembly GCF_040183065.1 of Periplaneta americana. Classification (NCBI taxonomy): domain Eukaryota; kingdom Metazoa; phylum Arthropoda; class Insecta; order Blattodea; family Blattidae; genus Periplaneta; species Periplaneta americana. Next base: position 187,089,582 of record NC_091121.1, on the reverse strand, counting down.
GCCCTCACATAAGCCCGCCATTGGTCCCTATCCTGTGCAAGATTAATCCAGTCTCTATCATCATATCCCACCTCCCTCAAATACATTTTAATATTATCCTCCCATCTACGTCTCGGCCTCCCTAAAGGTCTTTTTCCCTCCGGCCTCCCAACTAACACTCTATATGCATTTCTGGATTCGCCCATACGTGCTACATGCCCTGCCCATCTCAAACGTCTGGATTTAATGTTCCTAACTATGTCAGGTGAAGAATACAATGCGTGCAGTTCTGCGTTGTGTAACTTTCTCCATTCTCCTGTAACTTCATCCCGCTTAGCCCCAAATATTTTCCTAAGAACCTTATTCTCAAACACCCTTAACCTATGTTCATGGCATCTTCTCCCCTTAATACAGAGCATTAAAATAATTATACAATGGTGGTTTTAGACTCATTATAAAAACAGCCTAAATGTAATTTTCAGTATTATTTTGGTGACGAAATATCCTCAGTATAAAACAAAGATGACAAAATATATATGATGACGAAATATCTTCGGTGACAAAATCTCCTGAGTAACAAAAAACATGATGCCAAAATATATTTGATGACCAAAAGTAATGACGAAAAATAGGTGAAAAACTATAACCGTAACGAAATTTCCGGTTACGAAATGCCCTAGACCCAATTCTACGTTCGGTAGTTTATAAATTATATTGCTTTTTTGCTTTGTTCACTCTTTGAAACCTCTGCCAACTGGATAACACTGAACAATAAAATGTAAAACAATATAATTATTTATAGGAAATGTTGAGCGGTACCTGTCTGCTTGTTTCAGGGCTATCTGTACACTCGCATAAACAACCCAATGAGGGACGCCCTGGAGAAGGGCATTGCAGTGTTGGAGGACGCCAAGCACTGTCTTTGTTTCTCCTCTGGCCTCAGCACTCTCAACGCTATCGTTCATTTGCTCAGCGCTGGGGATCACATCGTATCGGCTGAAGTCATATTCGGAGGATCATATCGCTACTTTGAGAAGGTATCACGAATTGCGAACCTTTTATCGATTTCATCCCTGTAAAGAAAGAGAAACTAAATCCCAACTCGCAAAGTTATAATGGTATAAATATTCTAGATGTTGACGAACAATTTGATTAATTAAATAATTATTTAATTTTTAAATATTTGTTATTATTTAATAGGCTATTATTTTTAATAAGTGTATGTTTCATTTTCCTTGCTTATTTTTTATAAATTATATCAATTGTCAGTCTTGAACATTGTAATTGGGCTTTGCCTGTTATGTTCAATAATAAATGAAAATAAATAAATGAATAAATAAATGAATGAATAAATAAATGAATTAATAAATAAATGAATAAATAAATGAATGAATAAATGAACGAATGAATAAACAAATAAATGAATAAATAAATAAAAGAAAAAATAAATAAATGAATGAATAAAGGAATGAATGAATAAATGAATAAATAAATAAATGAATAAATAAATAAATAAATAAATGAATAAATAAATGAATGAATAAATAAATTAATTAATAAATGAATGAATAAATAAATAAATGAATGAATAAATGAATGAATGAATAAATAAATAAATGAATAAATGAATAAACAAATAAATAAATAAATAAATAAATAAATGAATGAACAAATAAATAAATGAATAAATAAATAAATACATAAATGAATAAATAAATGAATGAATAAATAAATGAATGAACAAATAAATAAATGAATAAATGAATAAATAAATAAACGAAAAAATAAATAAATGAATGAATAAAGGAATGAATAAATAAATGAATGAATAAATGAATAAACAAATAAATGAATAAATAAATAAATGAATAAATAAATGAATGAATAAATACATGAATAAATAAATAAATGAATAAATAAATAAACGAAAAAATAAATAAATGATTGAATAAAGGAATGAATAAATAAATGAATGAATAAATGAATAAATAAATACATGAATAAATACATAAATGAATAAATAAATAAATTAATAAATGAATGAATAAATAAATAAATAAATAAACTAATAAATGAGTGAGTGAGTGAGTGAGTGAGTGAGTGAGTGAGTGAATAAATAAATAAATACATGAATGATAGTGTTTTTGCTGTATTTACAGCTATTGTTAGGTCTTGAAAATTATAATTCCCACACAGAAACTTGTTGCTAGGGAAACCATTCTTCAAAACATAAAACTATACTGAAATAGACCCATTACAATGCACTAAATTTTCAATGGCAAATATACTACTATATTTGCAATTTAAAAAAAATGCTATATACATTTGTAAAAATCGCTTCCTAACCTCGTATCGTAATATACTAATAGTTATGCCTATCACAGAATACAATTTTATTATATCCATATAAAAATAGTCTTAAATTAATATTTTCCGTTTGTTATGCAAGGTCATCTTAGATAAAGCAGAGTCACTTGTTTTCACTTTATTATAGCCTATTGGCCTGAGACGGCACTGACATAAACGCATTGTTATTTTAAAACTGATATATCTCGTTAAATATCAGTCCTATCAAAATTTTGCATGGAATAAAATTTGTAGGGAACGTTTTTAGAACAACTTATACTATGTAACATTCTCCTAAAAAATCAATAATTGTTGACGTAGCTTGTCGATACCCTAAGCAGTGACCAAAACAAGGACCCTCTATTAATAGTCCTCTTAATTTATGTAGTAAAAATGACGGCGAGATTTCCTGCAGACCACTGACTGTGTGTGATGTGCTTGTGTAGGTATCGCCAAGGATGGGCATCACCACGACATACGTGGAGGCTACGGATGTGCAGAACGTGGAGCAAGCCATGCAAGAGAACACGAAACTTGTGTTCCTGGAAACGCCTGCAAATCCACTTCTGTCCGTGTATGACATTGCAAAGGTTGCTGAAGTCGCCCACAAGAAGAAGGACGTCATATTCGTTGTTGACAACACATTTTTGACGTCATATTTCCAGGTGCAGTAAATGTCAAAATATTTCACGACACAGTGAACTAATCGTACATTCATGAGGCAATTATTGTAAGTGATGACGCAGTAGTTTTCATCACGCTCTTGAATTTATCTACTGCAGGGATTTAGTTGCGAAATAATAATAACGGGTATATCCATAATGCTTTAACAATTCCCAGAAGTGAGGTTCTGCTATCATTATCTGTTTCTACGAGAATTGGGGAAATCATCTGGTGATCCTCTACCAGACTTTGCATGTGGATCAACCTAATGCTTAGGGATATCCAGTCAAATTAATAAACATTATGTGGCTAATATGTTTTACCAAGAGCAACTCTAATATATTGCTTCTAACATTTGGTTCATTGAGCTGAAGGCTTTTTCGCACTTAGCTGTGAATATTACTATCGTGTTACACCACATACAGCTTCTACCAAAAATTTAAGGACACCCCTTCAAAAGTGAAGTTTCACTCCTGACTTTATACTTATGTGAAACATCCTGATTTTTAAATAGGGAAAAATATCTGTGAAAAATGAAGTTGTTACTTTAAACCCAAACTCTCTTCTTACAAACTGTGGATGTATGTATGTAAACAAACTTCCCCTAAAATAAAGGTTGCCCTGAAGGACAAAGTAAACCAAATATACAATAGTAATATGCGTTACAAGAGCGGTATGTTGACGTTTCCATGTTCGAGGAAAAGATTGAAAAAGCGAAACGTATTTGAGCTTTTTTAATTTCCGAGAATTGAAAGAAAACATACTGCTCGTGTATCGTACATTATTTTGTGCGAAGATCGTTTATTACATACCTGAAAGACGAATTTCTAATTAGTTGCAATGAAATCTCCATGTTGGTTTCAGTTTAATGACAGCAACTTCGGAAAACCAAAATATCTTTCTTGCTATAAAATGTTTTCTGTGCTTACTATACTCCAGCAGGCCGTGATATACGTCTGTCTTTTTTTTTTCCCCCAGTCTATAAATGCGAACTTAAAACAAACGGTAAGGTTATGTATAGTCGGGGGCACCGATTTTGGCAGATGACCTCGATGACATTTCCAGTAGGCGAGCCAGTATTGTTTGTGTAAGCTGCGAGAACGAGATGCGATAACATTCTGAGTCGTTCATATTTTCATAACAGCAGCTCATATCAATTATCCTTATTATGAAACACACCACGGTACAGTCCTACTCAAAGAATACCTTTAATAAATGTAAATGACTTCCGTTCGCAATGATTTTACAATACGTCTCCTACATTTTCTAAATTAAATTAATTCTTAATTAAAATGAAAATCCTACCCTTACCAGATCAATATACAAGATTTGTCCAGTAATAATCTAGGGGTCGTCTACTGGTGGTGCGACAATTCAAGTTAATAAAATTACGATTCTTCTTAATAATCAAAATATAATTTGGTTAATTGGGTAAAATTGCATGCTGCGGAAGTTAGATTTATTTAAGAGTATAATAAATAGGATTGTAATGGATATTACAAGGGCAATAATTTCTTCACACGCACATTGTGAAAAGAACAGAGAAGAAAGCATTTTAAAATATTCGAAATCGTACAAAATATCGGAGAAACCAATTTTCCCTGCACAAATTGCACCAATTGAAAAATATAATTACCATTCACAATGAGTACTGTATTTTATGGATTCTAAAAAGTTGTTTATTAATCTAGAGGTATTGGCTGATGACTATATTAAATTACAGCACAACATTCATTCAGAATATGTAGAAATTACACTTTGGATTTTATTAAATGTATAGGCCTACTATCAAAAGGTGTTACATACCCCCTTAAATACTGTACATGTGTTACCTGTGCGATATCCGATGTTTAATTTTTTTCAAATATAATTCATAGTACTGAAACTGCCATATTGAATTCGCACAAATTGTATTATTCGTAATTTTCGTCTCGAAAACCCCTAAGATATCTAATTTAATTTTTCACCCATTTTTGTCCCACTCCACCACTTTAGGGACAAAGTCGGACTAAATGATACCTTATCCGTATTCTGTGATCGCAAAGATCCCCAGATATCAACTTTCATCGAGATCGGATGACATGAGATTTCTCACTCCCTTCTGCCTTTTCATCAGTATCTTAGGATATGGTATTTAAAAAATCTAAGAATGTTTAACCAATATTGTAGAGAGTAACCTTCATTTTAAATTTTACGTCTCTAGTTAAATATAGTTTAGTGAATTTTTAAAATCGTGGACTTCTTTCTCTCTCCTCTCTGCTCGGAAGTTAAAAAAAAAATGAAGTTATTTCAAGGGAGTAGCCTACATGAAATTGAATTTTTTTACTTTCCTTATAAATAATTCTGAGAGATGAGATGAATAGTCTAACCCCATTTTATGAGTGAATCTTTGTTTTAAATTTAAAGGCTGCACGTCTGCTGGTTAAACAAAATAAATCAGTATAAATATTTTGATCATTACTGCCTCCCATTTTCCATCCCTTAATGTTCGTATTTCGTAAAACTCAGTCTTATCTATTGACTAAGGATTAACATATTTCCATATACATATATATTTCCATATATATAACAGATTATATTTCCATTTCGTACAATATTCTGGTCACGAGACATAATCATATACTTTGTCTTTTCGGGATTTACTACCAAACCTATCGCTTTACTTGCTTCAAGTAAAATTTCCGTGTTTTCCCTAATCGTTTGTGGAGTTTTTCCTAGCATATTCACGTCATCCGCATAGACAAAAAGCTGATGTAACCCGTTCAATTCCAAACCCTCTCTGTTATCCTGGACTTTCCTAATGGCATACTCTAGAGCAAAGTTAAAAAGTAAAGGTGATAGTGCATCTCCCTGCTTTAGCCCGCAGTGAATTGGAAAAGCATCATATAGAAACTGGCCTATACGGACTCTGCTGTTAGTTTCATCGAGACACATTTTAATTCATCGAACAAGTTTCTTGGGAATACCAAAGACACATATAGACTACTGTAATATTTGTTTAGTTTTTGGAGGTGTCTGTCCAGAGTGCACAAATACTCGGGCGTGCATGTTTACTCTTATGTCCTACCCATTCCACTGCGACAGAGATAACAGCCGATCTTGCAGCGGTGAGAACTCGCTCTCCAGTTCACATCAAGAAAATTCATCTGCCAAAATCCCTGGCGCGACCTATAATGATTTATTTTTCATTTTAATATTTTTAACAATATTATTTATATAACATATTGCCGTAATAACATCGAATCTGGAATCTTGTTGATTTTTTCACGGCTTCCTTAATGTTACTTGTATCAGGAATGCAATAAGTTTCGTGGAGTAGTAGACTTTACTTATTTTTGCAAATATTTAAAAACAATAATTTACATTGCAATTTAGGTGAAATTGCAGTGGTAATTTTCCAATTTATAATTATTACTATGTTAAACGTCTCTAAAAATAATATGTTAAAAGCCTAAAGCAGTAAAATGAATGTCGCGCTTAGCGGTAAGAAAAGGGAAATTGTTATGTGTGTTAGGTTGGGAATACTGAATGTGGTATTTCACACTTACCGCGTATTGGTTCTGTGCGGAAAACAAGCAAATACGCATGATCTCGCACAAATTTTATTTTAATGTACCGAAGTACATATGATATTTCCATGCAGATATTCTGCGTCATCATACGATGAAAGAGTAATGGAACGGAGAAAAATTCTCTCAGCACCGGATTTGGACCCGGGTTTTCAGCTCTACGTGCTGATGCTTTATCCACTAAGCCACACCGGATACCCAACCCGGTGTCGGACAGAATCGTCTCAGTTTAAGTTCCAACTCTTGGGTTCCCTCTAGTGGCCGCCCTTTGCACTACGTCATAGATGTCTATGAACGTAGGACTGAAGTCCACACATGTGCTGAGGTGCACTCGTTATGAGTGACTAGTTGGCCGGGATCCGACGGACGTAGTACAGAGGGCGGCCACTAGAGGGAACCCAAGAGTTGGAACTTAAACTGAGACGATTCTGTCCGACACCGGGATGGGTATCCGGTGTGGCTTAGTGGATAAAGCATCAGCACGTAGAGCTGAAAACCCGGGTTCAAATCCCGGTGCCGGAGAGAATTTTTCTCCGTTCCATTACTCTTTCATAGTACAAATATACAAATATTAGTAAATACGTAACATGTTATGGAAATGTTTTCGTGAGAAATATAATTATTATTGTGTTATTAATTTACTTTATATATATGTGATTTCTCAAAAGATAGATTGAATATTTTAGAGCTATCAAAGAACAGTCTTGGCCAAAGAGGTTTCAAGATTGAACTCTTAGCAGAAATTAATAATTTTCTCTAGCACCCACTAATAATCTAATAATTTCAATAGTTTGTAACTTATACATAACATGTAAATAATAAGGAACAGTTGAAAGTTGGACCATAAATTTGATTCTTCCATTGTTGACATTCAATTCGAAGCGGATAGTAGGATCTATTATACAGCCTGTTGTGTTGTTAAAGGCTAATATACAGGGACATCATTTTATTTTTACTTCAATTTTTATTGTACTTGAGTTTTTGAATGTACTTCACTCCCACCCCTTCTACTAATGAAGTTCCAACTCCACACAGAACCAAGACCGCATATAGTAAACAGCATTGACTTAGAGAGTATAGTACGTTCCAGAAATATGCTCGCGTTTTCCAGTGACGAAAGAGCTTTCAATATTGAATCATATTTTCGCACAGGTACTGTCCGTTTGCCTACGTCGCATCCCGATTCCCCCCACCTGCTTCTTCTCGCCCCTCTGTAAAAGCTGGGCTGTCTTAGCTCTTTTCTGAAAACATTAATTTCTGTTAGGAATTGGACGTTTACGTAATATTATACAACTGTTTAAAATAACTTAAATGAAAGGGCCTCGTTAAGTAATTAACTGCCACGTGATTTCCTCCCTTTCTACGACCCTACGACATAACCACTTGGACGGACAGTAGATAGCATGTCTGAGTAATTTTATCTGTGCGGGTCGGGCAGAAGTGAAGATTGAATTTACAGTACGTAAGGTACTCTTTTATAGAGTAGGTACAGAATTATTTCAACATGAGTTACTAGTACGAAGGACGAAACTGACAATTGGAATTAGATGCAATAGTCTATAGTGCGATAATATGCACAAAAGAACTGAAGCCTGTATCGAAATGAACGGCCACCATTTTCAAAAATGTGTTTAAATATCCATATTATGATTATTTTTCAATTTATCTTCATTCTCTATATTGTACACTAATGTGCTGTAGACAGTATAATATACACTGCATAATGAATACGTTCGCATGGATAACTCAGTTCGTGAGTAAAAACACTCATTGTTAATACTGTACTGTATTTTGATTAAACAAAAACCTAATGAAAATTATCGAACTCAAAATCGCGATATTTCCTAGTTTACGTAAATGGATGAACTACTTTTCTTCCCTCCTATATCTAGTACAGTGATTTGTTTGTATTTTACGCCAGTATCATCGAACTACAGTCGTGGAAGGGGTAGCAATCTGTGTTTCCTGTTCTCTAAAGGTATAGCCAGGTTAATATTAAAAATGTTAGTAAAAATAAAATGATGTCCCTGTATCAAACCGCTGACAGCTTCCTGTTTACGATGGACCACGGATTTCTTCATAGGGGGTAGATCCCTTGTGCGAAGAGCTTGAGCGATTGCTGACCTGATTTTGTGATGCCTGGCATTGCGTAATGTCTCACCATGCGGGCAAGACCCAAGAACGTGGGCAAGAGTTTCTATCTCGTTGAAGCAGTGGCGACAACGGTTACTGTCCATGGCTCTGCCCGGAATAGCGCATACAGCCGCAACAACCGACCATAACAATTTTTCTGTTATGAAAATTTATTGAAAAATTACATTTTTGTAGGAAAAAAATTAGGCCTACTACAGAATGAGTGTATTTAGATTAATGAATTTTGGAATAGAGTTAGATATATCTGAAATGTTTCTTGTGCAATTATCACTTTTTATTTTTAAAATTTGTGACAGCTCATTCACGCATTGTAATTCACATTTTTGCTTTATTTTATTTAGGAAAAATTGCCAGTTTCTAAAATTCTATTGAGTTTCAAATTCGCTGCAAATTGTTCAGAGACCGCTACTGCTATTTACGTCATAACAATGACAGTTGGTAAAAACTTGTCAATCAGCTTATTTCCACCATTTTTAGTAATCAGTGGATATTTATTCCTTGAAAAAGTGAAAGTGTGTCGAAATTCAGTATGGACATGAAGTGAAGATTATTGTAATGTGGAAGAATGACTTGAGATAATATCTAATTCTATTCCAAAATTCATTGATATTAGTATATTCGTTCTGGAGTAATTAATTTTTATCCCTACAAAAATGTATTTTTTTTTTTTTCAAAAAGTTTTCATAACAGAAAAATTGTTACATAATCTACGGTTTGAAAGACGGAGAGATTGGGTTTTCAGTAAAAAAAAAAAAAACTTCACTTTTCACACTTACTTCACTTACAGATAAGTGCAAGGACAGGAGTGAATCATCTATTTTGAATGGGTGTCCTTAAACTTTTGATAGAGACTGTAACAGAGGGAGAATATTATCTGGTTTATTTCCAGCATTTCTAGATCATTGTGCTGGCATGTTTCATGAGTTGCTTTATTTTCAACAATCTGAATTTTCCTCAGAGATGCCTTCGCATCACAATACAAACCATAAGTCCTCCACAGTGGAGTAACGGTTAGCATGACCGACCGGGTTGAGACAAGTTACCTAGTTGAGGTTTTTTCCGGGGTTTCCCCTCAACTCAGTATAAGAGCAAATGCTGGACTCATTTCGCTGGTATCATAACCTTCACCTTATTCAGACGCTAGGTAGCCATAGCAGTTGATAAAGCGTCGTAAAATAACGAATTAAAAATAAAGTTCGACATTGAAGGCATGGTCGTGTAAGTGAAACACATGAACATTACACTGTTTCAGAAACCGCTCAACATGGGCGCTGATGTCGTAATGTATTCGTTGACGAAGTACATGAATGGACACACAGATGTCTGTATGGGCGCTGTGTGCTTCAACGAGGATTCGTTGCTTGAACGCTTCAGACTTGTACCCTAGATCATATATACTAACAGATAGCTCTTTTATATAGGCTTTAGGGTTTGCAGTCGAGGCCGGCTTGATGTAGTTCAATAATCGTCAACAGATGGCACAACGACCAACACCATCACGAGACACGAACTCTGAACCGGTCTGGTCGGTCTATATCGATTATTTCCTGCTTACGAGATTATCTCGTATGTACTGTCGACAACTGATGACCATGGATAAATATTGGCCTATATGACCTCGGCAAGTTCGGAACGAGGGAGCTAAATATAGTTGTCACGTGGGCGAAGCGAAGAGATAAGATAAAGTACGCCTTTGTATTGACCTAGATCATATATAAAACAGATTGATCAAGCTTATATTAAATTTAGACGCAACTGGAAAATAACGGACGCTATGCGTCGCTAGTGTCGAGAAATGAGCTTGCAATAACAAACACTAGATGGCAGAGTACCTGAACAGTACATAGAGTAATACGACTTGGGATGACTTTTTTTACGTCATGCCACCTCCAAATTTCTTTCTCATTGTAATGTGAGGTTATGTTACAATAAGACTTTGATGTGTCGCTAAATTGTAGTATACAGAAGCTTGTTTTATCCAAATTCATCAACACACATAGATGACATTTTGGTACATGGCTGATATAATGTTGTTTGCGTTCAATATATAATCTGTCATCATTTGATGTACGAAATCTAATTGTTTTTAATTTCAGTATACAATACCTCCCTAGCAACAATTATCACAAAATACTAAAAAGATCAGATTTGTCAGCGTTTGTTGAATGCACATCATGATGCTCACGAAAAGGCACTAATTTATTTTGTGTGAACAAGATTACAATTTTTTAATATGAAGGAAAAGCAGGTATCCCTCTTCTGAAATTTATCCGAAAGGGGAAGAATTACAACTCCCTCCCCCCCAAACTTGTTTCCTCTTTTTCTAGGCCTATATGTTTTCATTTTACAGGTGTATTATATGATGCGATATGGAAGCAGATAAATAATAACTGTACGTTTCTCGTCCGCATTAAATTCAACGTGTTCATAACGTAGACCTGATATATTGCTTCATGTAGGCTACACAGCTGGCAGTGTTCTTTTTACGAATAAGCGGTCGTACTAATCATTTTCTTTTCATCTGAACTATTGCTAGAATATGCGTTTGCGTTTTTATTTGCTCTGTATGTTGTTAAATAACTACTGAACATCGTCTTTGGTTAACAAATTGTTCTAGTATTCGTTTTATATCAATCTTACGGTATTGAATTATGTCCATAACGTGGGCGAGATATTATCAGGCTGGAAAATTCGCTCTGAATGCATTTTTTTACACAATTTTCTAATTTTCAGCAGATTTACGATACCCTGTGCGGTTTCTCTGCCAATGCAGAGTTAATTGCAATATACGGTAATTCTGTTATTTTCCTGACACTTTTATATCCGTTCTCAAACGTACTGATTTAGATTCTTTACCCTACTGTAGGTATTTTGCTCTCTACAAATCATCGTTAGTCAAATGAAATAGCCTATAATAGTTGTTTGCAACGAATTAGTAGACAACCTCAATCCCTCCTGACCGCCTCCCTTACGAATTTCTTTCTCACTTTAATCAAATTTACTTTATACTGGTCCTTAAATTACTGAAACTAGTGCTGAGGTAGTTACGGTGATTTCTGAAGTGAAAATCGTTCAATTTATAAGGGTGAAATCAAAAATAACTTTTGTAGCCTTTCCTTGTCCTTAATTGGAAATTTGAGTAACTTCATATGACGACAATATTTCTTCCTTCTTCTACAGTTAACATAATCGCAGATGGGCATTTCTAAATGAAGTTTGTTACACAGAAACCTTTGAGACAATATTGACACTTGAAGTTCTTTATATAGTTCATCTATAAGAGTTAAATTAGCGCTGAGGTAGTTTCCTTCATACTCAGCTTATTCACCTTACATACATGAGTCTGTAACAGGTTAGGTTTGGTCAGTGCTGTCATGGTAATTTTTTTCTTGGCCATACACCCCACCCCTTGTTTTCTCCCTTGAAATATATTTTACTCTCCTCTCTCTATTTCTCCAATTGTAATTTAATTATTTTTTTTTAATATTAAAGAAGAAGTAAAGAAATTGTTTTGCTTTACAATTTAATTGTACAAGTTTGATTTAAAGAATACACCATGTAGCACCACCATAGATGCACACTTGTCTCGATGAATCTTGGAGTGTATATTTGCAGCACTTCTTGTTTTTCAACCATTATTTTATATAATTCTGGATTCCAGTGCTGAAGAGGTGGATAATTTTTGTTTATGAACATCAAACAAAATAGGCGGTAGGTACAGTAGAAACAGGAAGAGATGATCTAGGATCTGTATAGATCTCCACGTACAAAACTTAGGCACCCATATACCGTATGGCTCCTTACAGACAAAATTTTCATTTCCCCATACGATTAATTAAAAAAAATTGTAGGTTCCATACGATATATGGCCTCGTGTGGCCTCCATGACAGCACTGGGGTCAGTTAGTTTAGGCACTTTTACACCTTGCATATACAATCAAATGCATCTCCACAAAAAAATTCCTTATAAATTGAACGGTTTTCACTTCAGAAATCACAGGAACCGCTTCACCCAGGTAAGTAGTTAGCAGTTAATCATTTCAAAGCTCTTGTTATATTATGAAATAGCATCACACAATGCTGCCAAAATAAATGTTCCGAGTGTTAAAATTACAGAGTGTAAATTTCGCTTAGGACAGTTTTTGCTCTGGAAAATTAAAGGAAACAAACAGTATATCAAATCAGCAGCTGAGACACAAAGCACCTGAAATTCGAAAGTGGTTAAAAATGTTTATATTTCGTTCTTTCTTATTTACCAGCAACAGATTTTTTGCAGAGCTAATATCAGAGGCCCCTCCTATTAGAGAATGTTTTGAATATTATTATATTCTGGAAAACTACATTGGCACATCAACCTCCCCTCCCCCCGCCTGAATTCTGGGCTGAAGCACGAAAATTTCGAAATGTACAAACTACAGATGCGGCAGAATATTACCACAATGGTCTTCAGCAAGAATTTTGTAAGACATATCCAAATATCTTCATGGTCATTATATGTATTAAAATAAAATATATACTACATGTGAAGTACCTACTAAAAATGAGAGAAATAGAAATGGGAAGGACAATAAAAAAAGTGGAATGGACAAACACTAAGAAACTATTCATCTTGAATCAGTATGAACAATAGGACACTTTTTTTTTTTTTTTTGGTGTTAGTGGTATAGAATATGAAATTAAGTTGCATCAATAAGTTTTTCGAGTTTAGCATTACTTTAAGTATTTATTGTCCCCCTGTTGGAAAGATGGAATTACTTTGTTTGAAACTTGAAATTTTATTGTACCTTAACTCAATTTATTAAGGTACAATAAAATTCAAAATAATAACTGCAGGCCATTTTAAAATAAATCTGTTGGATGTAAATTATTTCTTAATTTATTAGGACCATAAAGGTATTGTTACAAGCGATAGATTGAATCATTTTTATCTTAATAATTTAATGTAGGATGATTATTTCGGGAATTGTTATGCTCTAAATTGTGAGGATATTTTAATACTTTTTTAAAATATAAATTTGGAATATGTTTCCAGTTAGTAAAGAGTAATTCAGAGAGACAGAGGTCTCAAGCATATTTATTGACACATGCCAGAATTATTAAATATGAAAAAAAGAGTTCTTGCACTAACATACTGTTTATAAAGTAACCAAATCTTAAGAAATACAGTATATGTACTGGTATTCTATATAAAGGCATAGGAGTGAATATAAATCTGTTTTAAGGAATTCCTATTTAATATTCCTGCTATAGGAACATGACAAAATAAATACAACGCAGCATGGAAGCTAATTCAACTTTATCGAGTATTGTTGATGAGATGTGTTATGAAGGTAGACCGAATCATTCAATATAAATGTATAAATAGGACGAATAATAATAGATTAATTTCAGTGTATGTAGTATCAAAACTGAAAGCGGTAACTAGTCTATGAATGATGTCTTAACAAGTATAAATAAAATGGACTCTTGACAAGAGACACACATTTGGCTTCAGTAATAACTAGGACTTCAAGGAATTTATGGTAGCTCACCTGTCAGGCAAAACTCTGAATAGTCAGCATTGTCGAACTATAGAAGCGCGATTAAAAAGTATTTTTTTCCCCACCCATTACATATGATTGCTTTTTTCAAGTCCCAGTAATAACATTATTAAATTAATTATCCCACATATTTGGGTGGTGCCTTTCTTTGTTTCTGACATAATTTATGAGAGTTTCTCTTTTACACTTCAATAGAGAAATACAACTTTCAGTGGACAATGAACGTGTAACTCTAATGGAACTCTAAGAACCACAGCATTAATGTTTTCTTCTTTTCTTTCATGCCCTTTAGTTTTTGTTGCAGATAATATCATGCTATTGGATAATTATACATGCACCTTTCTAATAAAATTGGCATATATTTCACTGGTCTCAGAAGTAAAATTAAATGTATAATAGCTTCTCGGTGCAAAATATTTACTGGAAATTATTGTAGGATTTGAATAGAAATGTCACTTCTCAGGCAAGGTTATTCGTGGATGACTGTATAATATACAGAAAAAATTAGTGATAAATCTTATATCACCGCCTTGCAAAACTAGCTTGACATTATTGAAAACTGGACTACAACAAATAAAATTAAAATCAATGTGAGCAAAAGTAAATCAATATGTATCCTTCTGTAAAACACAAAATTAAATTCGTCTCATATACCAATTAAATGGATCACCAGTGCCACAAGTAAACACTTAGGTACTGTATATATTTTAGTAACAAACTGGTTGAAATAAGTCACTAATATTACAAGGATAGCCTGGAAAACACTACATTTCTTTATGCGTATTCTTAAGAAAGCTAACCGAAAGTCAAAAGAATTAATGTACATAACCCATGTTCGGTCCACTGCTGGAGTAATGGTAGGCACATCTGACCGTGAAATGAGTGGGCCCGGGTTCAAATCCTGATTGGGGCAAGTTATCTGGTTGAGGTTTTTTCCGAGGTTTTCCCCAATTGTAAGGCGAATGTCATGTAATCTATGGAGAATCCTCAACCTCATCTCGCCAAATATCATTTCACTATCATCAATTCCATCGAGGCTAAATAACCTAGTAGTTGATACAACATCGTTAAATAATCAATTTAAAAAAAGACGTCAGATAAGCAGAGGAAGTTACAAAAGCTTGTAGTGGCGAAGAATTTAAAGCGTCTGTGTTGTTAAAAAAAGGGAAGTACTACAAATGGCAGAAAAAGTGGATAGCCTATATTGATGTATTTGTTACGTGACATTACACAGGAGATATCACCACATATAGTTGTAAACAACCGTGGATATTTTAAATCTGAAAGTGTACTTTAGTGTAATTTTTTTATTGGGTTATTTTACGACGCTGTATCAACATCTAAATTATTTAGCGTCTGAATGATATGAAGGTGATAATGCCGGTGAAATGAGTCCGGAGTCCAGCTCCGAAAGTTACCCAGCATTTGCTCGTATTGAGTTGAGGGAAAACCCCGGAAAAAACCTCAACCAGGTAACTTGCCCCGACCGGGATTCGAACCCGGGCCACCTGGTTTCGCAGTCAGACGCGCTGACCGTTACTCCACAGGTGTGGACACTTTAGTGTAATCAAGTGTTGCTTTGTATAATAAGAACTGTAGGCACAGTGTATACGGTAAATCTCTATATGCATTTGAAAAGATTAGTAATCAACTTGACAGAAATGTTCGTGTGTCACAATATAATTTGTAATATTTTATTTGTTAATGGCACTGTTATTTTTATTAAAGTATGCGATTTAGTAGTTACATGTACTTCACAAATGCCTTAATTGTTTAAAAAACAACTAAATGCATTTATGACATTTGGCACAATAATATGAACATTTTCCATTTTGGTAATAAATTAAGTGGCAAGAAAATGTTCATGTGTCACACCATATAATATTTAATATTTTTTACATTATTAATTATTCCTTTTCATTATGATTTTCTGTTTATATTTTGGAATGCTTACGTTAAAAAACAGTGATGTGTCTTTCATGAACTCCTAAGTATTTGATTAAGTATCATGTGAAGATCATAGTTACTTCGAAAATGTTATGTGTGTGACTATGGAATGACCCATCAGTATTGTTAGTATTATTACAAATTACAAAACCTGAAACTGTTAGAATGGGATCAGGAGTAGTGACAAAAAATGTAATGTTGTAGGCCTACATCAACATGACTATTTTAATCCAGTGTCTAATAGTTTTTAAGGTTTGAAGGCCTTTTGAGGTAAACAGTATTGAACATGTGAGGGAAGGGCTATTTCTTGGTAATGGATTAGGCCTGTATATTTTATAATATTATTAATTATATATTGTTAAAGTACCTAGTAAATATCGTAATATGTATATTATATAATACTGTAAACGAGACAATATCACAGGCTGCAAACTAGATTATTCTTGTTTTTGTATAATTATACGAACATATCTGAAATAAACAAGACTACCATTGGTTAGGTTAGGATAGGATTACTTATATATTGTAATCAGGCTATAAGCACAAATTTTCCAATATACTACTATCATAACTAAATAGGTAATGTTAACATTAATTTTCATAAGTTTTTGTGGTGCAAATTAAAATAATTCAAAGTAAAGTATAACAAAACTCCGACAACATTATAATTATGAACGTCAAATTATCTTATTTTATTTATTTTTCAGTGTTTAGTCCCTTATTTCCCATTGTTCTTTGGATTTATCATTAGTGAAATATCAATTAACGGATAAATTATGTTATACATTCAGTTGATAATATAAATAATATTCACGACAAATATATAAAAACAGAAGCGATAACGAATCATAATTTAGCCCACCGATAACTTTATAACATGGTCTAAAAATTCTAGGTAGATTGGCTTTGCGCGAGACTCTGCATTGTATTCTATTCAATACAAAGGCGTACTTTATCTTATCTCTCCGCTTCGCCCACGTGACAACTATAATTAGAACTGCCTCGTTCCCAACTTGCCTAGGTCATATAGGCCAATAATATTTATCCATGGTCATCAGTTGTCGACAGTACATACCGAGATTATCTCGTAAGCAAGAAATAATCGATTTAGAGTTCGTGTCTCGTGATGGTGTTGGTCATTGTGCCATCTGTTGACGATTATTGAACTAAATCAAGCCGGCCTCGACTGCAAACCCTAAAGCCTATATAAAAGAGCTATCTGTTAGTATATATGATCTAGGGTATTGAATAGAATGCAATACAATCTCTCGGCGCAAAGCCAATGTACCTATATAGAATATAGAATATGTAGACCATGTTATAAAGTTATCGGTCGGCTAAATTATGATTCGTTATCTCTTCTGTTTTTATATATTTGTCGTGAATATTATTTATATTATCAACTGAGTGTATAACATAATTTATCCGTTAATTGATATTTTACTAAGATAAATCCAAAGAATAATGGGAAATAAGGGACCAAACACTGAAAAATAAATAAAATAAGAGAATTTGACGTTCATAATTATGTTGTCGGAGTTTCGTTATACTTTACTTTGAATTATTTTAACTTGCACCACAAAAACGTATGAAAATTAATGTTAACATTACCTATTTAGTTATGATAGTAGTATATTGGAAAATTTGTGCATATAGCCTGATTACAATATATAAGTAATACTATCCTAACCTAAGCAATAGTAGTCTTGTTTATTTCATACATGTTCGTATAATTATACAAAAACAAGAATAATCTAGTTTGCAGCCTGTGATGTCTCGTTTACAGTATTATATAATATACATATTACGATATTTACTAGGTACTTTAACAATATATAGTTAATAATAATATAAAATATACAGGCCTAATCCATTACCAAGAAATACCCCTTCCCTCACATTTTCAATACTGTTTACCTCAAAAGGCCTTCAAATCTTAAAAACTATTAGACACTGGATTAAAATAGTCATGTTGATGTAGGCCTAAAACATTACATTTTTTTGTCACTACTCCTGATCCCATTTCAACAGTTTCAGGTTTTGTAATTTGTAACAATACTAACAATACTGATGGGTCATTCCATAGTGACACACATAACATTTTCGAAGTAACTATGATCTTCACAGGATATTTAATTAAATACTTAAGAGTTTATGAAAGAGACATCACTGTCTTTTAACGTAAGCATTCCAAAATATAAACAGAAAATCATAATGAAAAGGAATAATTAATCGTGTAAAAAATATGAAATATTATATGGTATGACATATGAACATTTTCTTGCCACTTAATTTATTACCAAAATGGAAAATGTTCATATTATTGTTCCAAATGACATAAATAGTTGTTTTCCAAAGAATTAAGACACTTATGTAGTACATGTAACTGCTGACATACTTTAATCAAAATAACAGTGCCATTAACAAATAAAATATTACGAATTATATTGTGACACACGAACATTTCTGCCAAGTTGATTACTATTTTTTTCAGATGCATATCGAGATTTATACACAGTGCCTACAGTTCTTATTATACAAAGCAACACTTGATTACACTAAAATACACATTCAGATTTAAAATGTTCTTGGTTATTTACAACCATATGTGGTGATATCTCCTGTGTAATATCATGTGCTGAATATACCAATATAGGCTATCTATTTTTCCTCCCATTTGTAGTACTTTCCTTTCTTGAACATCACGGAAACTTTAAATTCACCACCACAAGCTTTTGTAACTTCCTCTGCTTATCTGACGTCTTTTTTTTAAATTGATTATTTAACGATGTTGTATCAACTACTAGGTTATTTAGCCTCAATGGGATTGGTGATAGTGAAATGATATTTGGCGAGATGAGGTTGAGGATTCGCCATAGATTACATGACATTCGCCTTACAATTGGGGAAAACCTCGGAAAAAACCTCAACCAGGTAACTTGCCCCAATCAGGATTTGAACCCGGGCCCACTCATTTCACGGTCAGATGTGCCTACCATTACTCCACAGCAGTGGACCGAACATGGGTTATGTACATTAATTCTTTTGACTTTCAGTTAGCTTTCTTAAGAATACACATAAAGAAATGTAGTGTTTTCAGGCTATCCTTGTAATATTAGTGACTTATTTCAACCAGTTTGTTACTAAAATATATACAGTACCTAAGTGTTTACTTGTGGCACTGGTGATCCATTTAATTGGTATATGAGACGAATTTAATTTTGTGTTTTACAGAAGGATACATATTGATTTACTTTTGCTCACATTGATTTTAATTTTATTTGTTGTAGTCCAGTTTTCAATAACGTCAAGCTAGTTTTGCAAGGCAGTGATACAAGATTTATCACTAATTTTTTCTATATATTATACAGTCATCCACGAATAACCTTGCCTGAGAAGTGGCATTTCTATTCAAATCCTACAATAATTTTCAGTAAATATTTTGCACCGAGAAGCTATTATACATTTAATTTTACTTCTGAGACCAGTGAAATATATGCCAATTTTATTAGAAAGGTGCATGTATAATTATCCAATAGCATGATGTTATCTGCAACAAAAACTAAAGGGCATGAAAGAAAAGAAGAAAACATTAATGCTGTGGTTCTTAGAGTTCCATTAGAGTTACACGTTCATTGTCCACTGAAAGTTGTATTTCTCTATTGAAGTGTAAAAGAGAAACTCTCATAAATTATGTCAGAAACAAAGAGAAAGGCACCACCCAAATATGTGGGATAATTAATTTAATAATGTTATTACCGGGACTTGAAAAAAGCAATCATATGTAATGGGTGGGGAAAAAAATACTTTTTAATCGCGCTTCTATAGTTCGACAATGCAGACTATTCAGAGTTTTGCCTGACAGGTGAGCTACCATAAATTCCTTGAAGTCCTAGTTATTATTGAAGCCAAATGTGTGTCTATTGTCAAGAGTCCATTTTATTTATACTTGTTAAGACATCATTCATAGACTAGTTACCGCTTTCAGTTTTGATACTACATACATTGAAATTAATCTATTATTATTCGTCCTATTTATACATTTATATTGAATGATTCGGTCTACCTTCATAACACATCTCATCAACAATACTCGATAAAGTTGAATTAGCTTCCATGCTGCGTTGTATTTATTTTGTCATGTTCCTATAGCAGGAATATTAAATAGGAATTCCTTAAAACAGATTTATATTCACTCCTATGCCTTTATATAGAATACCAGTACATATACTGTATTTCTTAAGATTTGGTTAATTTATAAACAGTATGTTAGTGCAAGAACTCTTTTTTTCATATTTAATAATTATGGCATGTGTCATTAAATATGCTTGAGACCTCTGTCTCTCTGAATTACTCTTTACTAACTGGAAACATATTCCAAATTTATATTTTAAAAAAGTATTAAAATATCCTCACAATTTAGAGCATAACAATTCCCGAAATAATCATCCTACATTAAATTATTAAGATAAAAATGATTCAATCTATCGCTTGTAACAATACCTTTATGGTCCTAATAAATTAAGAAATAATTTACATCCAACAGATTTATTTTAAAATGGCCTGCAGTTATTATTTTGAATTTTATTTTACCTTAATAAATTGAGTTAAGGTACAATAAAATTTCATCAAGTTTCAAACAAAGTAATTCCATCTTTCCAACAGGGGACAATAAATACTTAAAGTAATGCTAAACTCGAAAAACTTATTGATGCAACTTAATTTCATATTCTATACCACTAGCACCAAAAAAAAGTATCCTATTGTTCATACTGATTCAAGATGAATAATTTCTTAGTGTTTGTCCATTCCACTTTTTTTATTGTCCTTCCCATTTCTATTTCTCTCATTTTTAGTAGGTACTTCACATGTCATATATGTTTTATTTTAATACATATAATGACCATGAAGATAAAATGGATTTGAGGGAGGTGGGGTATGATGATAGAGACTGGATTAATCTTGCACAGGATAGGGACCGATGGCGGGCTTATGTGAGGGCGGCAATGAACCTTCGGGTTCCTTAAAAGCCATTTGTAAGTAAGTAAGTAAGTAATGACCATGAAGATATTTGGATATGTCTTACAAAATTCTTGCTGAAGACCATTGTGGTAATATTCTGCCGCATCTGTAGTTTGTACATTTCGAAATTTTCGTGCTTCAGCCCAGAATTCAGGCGGGGGGAGGGGAGGTTGATGTGCCAATGTAGTTTTCCAGAATATAATAATATTCAAAACATTCTCTAATAGGAGGGGCCTCTGATATTAGCTCTGCAAAAAATCTGATACCGGTACTTCTGTTGCTGGTAAATAAGAAAGAACGAAATATAAAAATTTTTAACCACTTTCGAATTTCAGGTGCTTTGTGTCTCAGCTGCTGGTTTGATATACTGTTTGTTTCCTTTAATTTTCCAGAGCAAAAACTGTCCTAAGCGAAATTTACACTCTGTAATTTTAACACTGGGAACATTTATTTTGGCAGCATTGTGTGATGCTATTTCATAATATAACAAGAGCTTTGAAATGATTAACTGCTAACTACTTACCTGGGTGAAGCGGTTCCTGTGATTTCTGAAGTGAAAACCGTTCAATTTATAAGGAATTTTTTTGTGGAGATGCAGTTGATTGTATATGCAAGGTGTAAAAGTGCCTAAACTAACTGACCCCAGTGCTGTCATGGAGGCCACATGAGGCCATATATCGTATGGAACCTACAATTTTTTTTTAATTAATCGTATGGGGAAATGAAAATTTTGTCTGTAAGGAGCCATACGGCATATGGTGCCTAAGTTTTGTACGTGGAGATCTATACAGATCTTAGATCATCTCTTCCTGTTTCTACTGTACCTACCGCCTATTTTGTTTGATGTTCATAAACAAAAATTATCCACCTCTTCAGCACTGGAATCCAGAATTATATAAAATAATGGTTGAAAAACAAGAAGTGCTGCAAATATACACTCCAAGATTCATCGAGACAAGTGTGCATCTATGGTGGTGCTACATGGTGTATTCTTTAAATCAAACTTGTACAATTAAATTGTAAAGCAAAACAATTTATTTACTTCTTCTTTAATATTAAAAAAAGATAATTAAATGGCAATTGGAGAGATAGAGAGAGGAGAGTAAAATATATTTCAAGGGAGAAAACAAGGGGTGGGGTGTATGGCCAAGAAAAAAATTACCATGACAGCACTGACCAAACCTAACCTGTTTACAGACTCATGTATGCAAGGTGAATAAGCGGAGTATGAAGGAAACTACCTCAGCGCTAGTTTAACTCTTATAGATGAACTATATAAAGAATTTCAAGTGTCAATATTGTCTCAAAGGTTTCTGTGTAACAAACTTCATTTAGAAATGTCCATCTGCGATTATGTTAACTGCAGAAGAAGGAAGAAATATTGTCGTCATATGAAGTTACTCAAATTTCCAATTAAGGACAAGGAAAGGCTACAAAAATTATTTTTGATTTCACCCTTATAAATTGAACTATTTTCACTTCAGAAATCACCGTAACTACCTCAGCACTAGTTTCAGTAATTTAAGGACCAGTATAAAGTAAATTTGATTAAAGTGAGAAAGAAATTCGTAAGGGAGGCGGTCAGGAGGGATTGAGGTTGTCTACTAATTCGTTACAAACAACTTTTATAGGCTATTTCATTTGACTAACGATGATTTGTAGAGAGCAAAATACCTACAGTAGGGTAAAGAATCTAAATCAGTACGTTTATGAGAACGGATATAAAAGTGTCAGGAAAATAACAGAATTACCGTATATTGCAATTAACTCTGCATTGGCAGAGAAACCGCACGGGGTATCTTAAATCTGTTGAAAATTAGAAAATTGTGTAAAAAAAATGCATTCAGAGCGAATTTTCCAGCCTGATAATATCTCGCCCACGTTATGGACATAATTCAATACCGTAAGACTGATATGAAACGAATACTAGAACAATTTGTTAAACAAAGACGATGTTCAGTAGTTATTTAACAACATACAGAGCAAATAAAAACACAAACGCATATTCTAGCAATAGTTCAGATGAAAAGAAAATGATTAGTACGACCGCTTATTTGTAAAAAGAACACTGCCAGCTGTGTAGCCTACATGAAGCAATATATCAGGTCTACGTTATGAACACGTTGAATTTAATGTGGACGAGAAATGTACAGTTATTATTTATCTGCTTCAATATCGCATCATATAATACACCTGTAAAATGAAAACGTGTAGGGGGAGGGAGTTGTAATTCTTCCCCTTTCGGATAAATTTCAGAAGAGGGATACCTGCTTTTCCTTCATATTCAAAAATTGTAATCTTGGTCACACAAAATAAATTAGTGCCTTTTCGTGAGCATCATGATGTGCATTCAACAAACGCAGACAAATCTGCTCTTTTTAGTATTTTGTGATAGTTGTTGCTAGGGAGGTATTGTATACTGAAAATTAAAAACAATTAGTTATCGTACATCAAATGATGACAGATTTATATATTGAACGCAAACAACATTATATCAGCCATGTACCAAAATGTCATCTATGTGTGTTGATGAATTTGGGTAAAACAAGCTTCTGTATGCTACAATTTAACGACACATCAAAGTCTTATTGTAACATAACCTCACTTTACAATGAGAAAGAAATTTGGAGGTGGCATCACGTAAAAAAGTCTTCCCACAGTCGTATTACTCTATGTACTTTTCAGGTACTCTGCCATCTAGTGTTTGTTATCGCAAGCTCATTTCTCGACACTAGCGACGCATAGCGTCCGTTATTTTTCAGTTGCGTCCAAATTTAACATAAGCTTGAGCGATCTGTTTTATATATGATCTAGGCTTGTACAAAACAGTGAGTAGCACCCAACGAGTTAGAAAGAGAAGACTATAGAGTGGCCATGTTGTCCTGTACAGCGCTCTTTGCGGTGCCACCGCGAAACACGACAGATCTGAGCTAAGCGCTCACCTTTGTAAAAATTCGTCTGCTTACAATGTTGTATAACGGAGGTAAGAAGTACAAAAAAAAAAACGAAGCAAAAACATGCCTGTTGTGTGTGCTGCATATAACTGCAATGTCAAAAGGAAAAAGACAACTGATATATCATATTTCACGAAAATTTTATGAAGTTAAGTCCATAGTTTTGTTAATTAGCAGCATTTTTTTTTCATGCATAAATGTGTAACAACGCCCGGCGTAAACAAAATAAATGGTTCACTGGTAATGTAGTTAAACTAAATACGGATAAAACCAATACAATTCCGTTTCAGACCCAGTGAAAAACAAATAGGAATACAATATTAAAACTGAATTTCGACACCGGCATCCTTTATTTCTGCTCCTTCTGTCCTTACTGCTTATACAAGAAGACGATGAGCTGTAGCTTATAAGAAGTAGGCCTATTTCGAAGACAAACGATTAATCAAATATATGGTTCACTAGTAATAAAGTTAAACTAAACACGGATAAAACCGCTACAATTCCGTTTCAAACCTAGTAATAGCAATATTAAAATTGTATTTCGACACTCGCATCCAAAATAACGCAAAACACTGGGGTAGGTCGTATTGTTGTTAGTATTTTGACTGGAAGGACATGAAAGAACATAATTGAGCACCCACGTGCAATAATGGGGTAAGTATGAATATATTTCGTAACTACTTACCCCATTATTGTACGTGGGTGCTAAATTATACATTAATAATTATCTGTGGTGCCACAGCCCTTGAAGGGCTCAGACAGACCAGCCGGCTGTTGGCCTCACGTTCACATTTCGATAATAATTATACAGGGACATCATTTTATTTTTACTAACATTTTTAATGTTAACCTGGCTATACCTTTCCATTAACGATTGAAACAGGAAACACCGTTTGCTACCCCTTCCACGACTGGAGTTCGATGATACTGGCGTAAAATACAAATCACTTTACTAGGTATAGGAGGGAAGAAAAGTAGTTCATCCATTTATGTAAACTAGGAAATATCGCAATTTAGAGTTTGATAATTTTCATTAGGATTTTGTTTAATACAGTAATGTATTAACACTTAGTGCTTTTACTCACGAACTGAGCTGTCCATTCGGACGTATTCATTATGCAGTGTATATTATACTGTCTACAGCACATTAGCGTACAATATAGAGAAAGAAGTTAAATTGAAAAATAATCATAATATGGATATTTAAACACATTTTTGAACATGGTGGCCATTCATTTCGATACAGGCTTCAGTTTCTTTTGTGCATATTATCACACTATAGACTATTGTACCTAATTCCAATTACCAGTTTCGTCCTTCGTACTAGTAACTCATGTTTAAATAATTCTGTACCTACTCTATAAAAGAGTACCTTACGTACTGTAAATTCAATCTTCACTTCTGCCCGATCCGAAAGATAAAATTACTCAGACATGCTATCTACTGTCCGTCCAAGTGGTTATGTCGCAGGGTCGTAGAAAGGGGGGGGGATCACGTGACAGTTAATTACTTAACGAGGCCCTTTTATTTAAGTTATTTTAAACAGTTGTATAATATTACGTAAACGTCCAATTCCTAACAGAAATTAATGTTCCCAGAAAAGATCTAAGACAGCCCAGCTACTAGACTTTACAGAGGGGGAAACCGGGATACGACGTAGGCAAACGGACGACAGTACCTGTGCAAAAATGTAATTCAATATTGAAAGCTCTTTCGTCACTGGAAACCGCGAACATATTTCTGGAACGTACTACACTCACTAATGTACTGTTTACTATGACCGTAAGGCGACTTACACTGCATATGTAGCCTTGGTTCTGTGTGGAGGACGGTTGGAAGTTTACTAGTAGAAGGGGTGGGAGTGAAGTACATTCCAAAACTCAGGTACAATAAAAATTGAAGTAAAAATAAAATGATGTCCCTGTACTTTACTGTAACAAAAAAACTGAAAGCGTGTTTGGTCATGTTTCACCCACGTTACAAGCTTGGAGGAAAAGGTTGTTTACTACAGACAGGGCCTACTTTCATTCTATATCTTATGGTATAGTAAATAGTTTTGCAACGTGTAGAGATTGGGAAAACAATTTAATAAAATCATCCGAATCATACTCGTTCATTTTATAGGCAATCTTGCAGGTCGCATTTAAAAGAGCCTAGGAATATTAACATTTTCTTCAGTATATTTGCTAGGACTTCTTGTCATACTACATGACAATTTTGCTTAGGTTATTCTTTTAAGCATTCCTTCTAGGAATAGCTCAAGTGTTTTAAATTTAGCGTATATAAGTTTAGATTAAGTTCCTAGCACGTATTTGACGAAATACTAGGTTTTTCCACTTCAGTTTAACTGATTTATGCAAACGAAATTAAGACAGCTGGCGATTCTAATGTCACTTATCGCCACGCCCACTTTGTTTTGGGCGCATAAGTTCATTACCGACGGTCGTTCAATTTCTTCAAACATGGCGGCGCAATGACCACTCTATATCTTCCTCTTTCTAACTCGTTGGTAGCACCAAATACAATCGATATAAGTACGAGACACTGCGATATATCGCTGGACAGTACGTTATTGAGCATCTTGTGTCAGGACGCGGTAAATTTATATTTTTCAATTAATATTGCTGTGAACCTGTAAACTTTTGCGGATGATTTATATTTATTTAGCTATATATACTCAAATAGTATAATATATTACATTTTGTTTTACCCTTAAAATGCTAACTATAAAGTTTCGTTGTTATGGGTACAACGGTTTAAAATTAAATCAGTTCTTTTTTTAATTCCTGAACACTGTTACTTTTCAGAGATATGCCCTTTTGGAAATTTCACATTCAATTAGTCATTACACTGCATTTTAATTGCATTTTAAGGATTGAACTAATGAACACTGTTGAATAGTGACCACATTGCGTAACTGTTTGTCATCATCATCTTAGTTTTTCCTGGGATGACCCATACTTCGTCGTCCGCTTGGTTGGTACTGCAAGATAATTTTAGGTATTCATATTTCTGTCACGCCTGTAATATCAGTGAATAGGGATTATAAAGAATGGGCACTGAGCGAATTTTCCTGTGTTTTGTTTCTCTGTGCGCCGGCGTTTAGTTCCACTTTCAAGCGCTAGAGGTCAGTGTAATCGAGCACACGCTAAGATAATAATTGAGAATAGAGTTGAGACACAGGATCCAAACATCGCCTACCTTATTGAATAATCCAGTAACGCTTTGCTTCAAATAAATTCAAGTTAACAGCTTTTCCTTATTTCTCAGTGGCAAACTAGTTGTAATAATATTTTTTTTTGTTTCAGATCTAATAAGTTATATTATAAAATAATATAATAGGGCCTACATTATAAAATTAAGTATCGAATTCGTTTAATATTTGTATATAATATAATATAGGTATATGGTTTTACTTCTCGTAAGAGTTTTGTTTTTCCATTTTCACTGCTATCAAATCATTACATATTTTAATTGTTATTGGGGTCAACGTCTCAACTCTCATTATAAAGGAACTCTAGAGTCTAGACATTACAGTTAATGACGGATTTATTATTTTATGGATCCAATTTACTTTATTTTAGTACATAATGTACCTAGATGTATTAATTATATGTTTTATATTTCCGCTGTGTCGACTGCTAGCTGGTGTGATGTCAGCGCCAACTCTAGGGAGAAAGCAGAATCTCACGCTCTAGCTGGCTTGAAGGTCATTGAAATCAGTCCGGCTACATCAAAGGTACCGACGCGAAGTGTCCATTCTTTATAATCCCTATTCGCTGGTAATATGTTCGTATCACTGTTGTTTCCTTTGTGTTATAAACTCATATAATGAAATCATCTTTAACCCTTAAATTGGCAAAACTTCATTTCTCACACTAGTTTATTAAACTTTGTCGGACCGTAAAGAAAACAACTATCGCAATGTCCATATGTTTATATATTGTACAATATTATAGTATTGTGAAATTTTAATTTTCCTACCAATTTCTTTTCAATTGTTCTTTTAAAATTAAAGCATATAGCCTATTAACCTGTTGTATCCTATAGGATACTTTGTAAATTTAAGGATTAATATGCGTATATGACCCAGCCGTTTTGTCCAGCCACATACCTAAGAAGTTTCAACTACACTCATCACCCTCATTTGTCATCGAGTCATTGGAGATAATTTTATCCTCAGGCGCGGGACTCGGTTCAACGCCGTTCGACTGTTATCTGGTTTTCCGCGGTCTCAAAACGCTGCCTATACGCATGCGTCAACACATGAAAACCAGCTTGAAGATTGCTCAGTTTCTGGAGTTTCATCCCTTCGTTTGCAAGGTGTTGCACCCCTTGCTACCCAGTCACCCGCAATACGAGCTCACTCAACGACAGACATCTGGGCACAGCGGCATGTTGACGTTTTATGTCAAGGGTGATCTGAAGGAGACTTGCGACGTGTTGAAGAAGTTGAAGGTCATCAGGCTAGCCGCCAGTCTGGGAGGCGTTCAGAGCATCGTCTGTGTTCCGTAAGTGTCCAAAGTTAAGATAAGAAGATGATGATGATGATAATAATAATAATAATAATAATAGTAATAATTAGTGTTGTAGGATTTAATCGGTTAATCGATCAATTTCTGTTGTAAGATTAATCGATCAAAAATATGTAATGGAATAATCGAGTCGATTAAAATTAATCGGTTGTAGTTGATATTAATCATTATTTTGTTAATACAAACTCATACTAAAAATTCCGACAATATTCCTCTCTCGGAAATTGCTTAGTTAAAAGCACAATAGTACTGTTATTTTCTAACTGCGAAGGAGGTAGCATAGGGAAAATCTTTGCAAAAACACTTCAGAAAGAGGTGGAGATATGAGGACAGTGACCTAGCCTACCTCTATTGAAAGTTGAAACACAATGCGAAACCCTTATTAAGTTTTATGGTTTTCCAAGAAAACTTCCACCTTGTTGTCAGCTCATCTTCCTAGCATATGAAACACATACTTTTCTGGGATTCGTCCCCCTCATCCCTTATAAAATAGCCATGTCTACACTGTGTGCAAGTGAGAGCGTAACTAGCTTCTTCTCTTTCTAAAATCTGGTAATTCGATTACAATAGGGGCCAGTCTTCTGTTTCGACGGCTGTTGTTTTGCAGTTGCAGTTTCTGTACTGAGTTTGTATATGAAGGTTGTGTGTTTAGTTTGATAAAGAAAAAAAATCAGTTTTCTGTGGTTTGTGAAAAGTGTAAACTCCGTTATGTCATATGAGAATTTGAGAGGTAAACTCGGTGAAACGTTTGGATTTAAATTGAACGATCGTGGAGAAGTGCTTGACAGAAAAAAAAAGTTTTTTTCGTGTCTAGTGATGCAGGAAACATTGTTACTAAACGTATAGCGGCACTTAATTCGGAGCATGTGAATGCACTCACATGTTTAAAATCATGGATGAAGCAGTATTAACTAGGTGAGTCTTCATACTTTTTGTTATTTATGTTTGTCTCAAAAATTCCCGGAGAAATTGACACAATAAATTATAAGCCTCATAATAAATATGTTAATAAGTAATTAAAATAGTTGTTTTGTAATATAACGATACAATATATACAGATATACAACATTTAATACTTATGCTATCACCGAACACAAGTTAAATTTAGTATTACAATATATTAAAACATTTTTTCAATTCGATCAAAACTTGATTAATCTATCGATTAATCCATTAAATTCAAATAGTTAATCGATTAAATATTTTGATCGATTGACAGAACTAATAATAATAATAATAATAATAATAATAATAATAATAGTAATAATATCTAAGAATTTGACTAGGATCTGAATCTGTGCTTTCTGATTAGGCCTACCTAGTAGCATTTATTCTAAAGTTTTCCCTAACTCTATGGCAAATGTCACGTAATCCCATGGCGAATCCTCGGGCTCATCACACAAAATAAATTCCTATATAAATAATTCTAGCAACGTTAGATAACCTGGCAGATAGTGCAACGTGAAGAAGTCGACGCTGTTTGGGTAAGGCAGATAAGTCATAAAAATTAGTTTTGAGATGAATCAAAATTTGAACTTCGAGCCCTTATTGCAAATAATTTAATAATTTAACTTTAGAAAAGTCCAAGATAACAGAAATGGTTTGGAATTGAACGGGTTACATCAGCTGCTTCTTTATGCGGATGACGTGAATATGTTAGGAGAGAATCCACAAACGATTAGGGAAAACACGGGAATTTTACTTGAAGCAAAAGAAGAGATAGGTTTGGAAGTAAATCCCGAAAAATAAAGCATATGATTATTTCTCGTCACCAGAACATAACACGAACTGGAAATACAAAGTTGGAAATTTATCTTTTGAAAAGGTGGAAAAATTCAAATACACACTGGAGCAAGAGTAACTAATAAAAATAACGCTCGAAAGCAAATTATACGCTGAACAAATATGGGAAATGCTTGCTATTTTTCGACTGAGAAATTTTTGTTATTCAATCTGCTTTAAAAAAAATTGAAGGTTAGAATTTAAAAACAGTTATATTACAGGTTGTTTTGTATGGCTGTGGAACTTGGACTCTCACTTTGAGAGAGGAACAGAGGCTAAGGTTTTTCGAGAATAAGGTGCTTAAGGAAATATTTGGGGCTAAGAGGGATGAAGTCACAGAGAAACGGAGAAAGTTACAGAACACAGAACTGCACCTCACATAATTAGGAACATTAAATCCAGACATTTGATATGGACAGGGCATGTAGCACGTATGGGCGAATTCAGAAATGCATAATATAGAGTGTTAGTTGGAAGACCTGAGGGAGAATGCTTTTGGGGAGGCTGAGACGTGGATGGGAGGATAATATTGTCCCAACCAGGAATGATAATGATAATAATGATGATGGCGGTGATGATATTCTTTTGAACTGTAGGATGGGTATGGGAAACTATTTATTTAAATAGAGTAAATATTTGAAGAAGGTTGGAGCAACAATATTATAGTTACAGATGCACTACTTTCAGTGAAATCCAATTGAAGGCAGAGCATTATGAATTGAATTGCTGTGATTATGTTGTGTGTGCAGAGCTGTGCTGACGCATGCGTATATGCCACGAGAGGAAAGACTTAAGATAGGGATTACTGACAACTTGGTGAGGCTTTCTGTTGGACTGGAGGACGTCGACGATCTAATAGAGGATCTGGATCAAGCTCTGCGTGCAACTGTAAGTTTAGCAACAAAGAATATGACAAAATCTAACTGAATAGCAGAAACACAAGTTTGTTTTTAAAATCTCAAGCAATAAAATATTTAAACAAACATTGAAATTAAATTGAAACATTTCTGGAAGTTACTGGTTTCCGAGAAGAAAAACGCAATGAATTTTTGTAATTACAATGTTATAATTCTTTATTTGACATCCCTTTTATGTATTTCAATTATAACTCTCTCTGATTCTAATAATAACTAGAGATCTTTAGAGAGATTTTATTAAACAAATAATTACACCAAGACCAAATTTAAAAACAAAAGAGTTAGAGAGACAATCATAAGGGTCTTTCCTGTAGTGAGTGGAGGGAAGCAATCAAGATGAATGCGAACGTGTCAGCTGTGCGTAGTGTACCTGGCAGGTCTTCGGGCAGTAACCTCTGTCGACGTTGCGACAGGGAGGTTGAAACCCTTGCCCATGTCCTGGGGGCCTGTCCACACGGTGAACTACGAAATACGCGGCATCATACAGTAAGATCTATAATAGCAACTGCCTTAAGGAACAAAGGTTATTCAGTATATGAAGAAGTACACGGCATATCCAGTGAGGGCAGTAATCGAAGAATCGACATAATTGCATTTAAACCTCCCTCTCTTGAAGGTTACATCATAGACCCTACTGTGAGATTCTAATCGCACCAACACCAGCCAGAAGAAGTACACGAGGAAAAAAGGAATATATATGAACCTTCCATCAGTTTTTATAAGGACAAATACCATCTGGAATCCATCGTCATTACGGGACTAATGATAGGAGCCCGTGGGACCATACCCCGGTTCCTAGTCGACTTCTGTAAATCTTTTGGCCTGCATAAAAGTATTTTAAGAGATCTAACAATTGCAGCACTCAAAGGCTCAATAGCTATTTTCAGGCATCATACATACGGACCATGACTAATTCGCATCTCCTTGACGTTACTTCGTTTAACATAATGTGTTTCAATATAATTCAAATTGTTTATTTTTCACTCTAACAACAATTTATCACTAAGCCTCAAGGCTTTTACTCTATTGTATCATGGTACTCTTTGTCGATGGCAACCTGTAGTGATTACAGGAAGAAATTAAATTAAATTAAGTAACTAAATCACTGAACAATCCATAGTTGCATGGAGTGAATATCATATTACTGGTTTTAACATCTTAAAATTTACCTTTACAGAATATATATAATTTTGAATAATTCCATCCGTCCATCCATCCATCCAATCGCTCGCTCACATATTCATACATTCATTTCACTTAAAATTCCACTCTGAATAAAACTTTGTCTTTTACATCTATGTCCATTTTTTCTCTAGAATGGCATTCTATATTTCTGAAGTACCTTACAACCTACAAGCAAGAGAAATGAAATAGTTAATAAGTCGCGTTCAGGAGATTATTCTTGAAAACATATGTACAGTTGAGTAAATGTAAATTAAATTTTTCAATAATAAAACAATTTAACACTTTCAATTTAATCCTCCATAAGTTTTAATATAGGAATAAAAAATGTTTCGTTTATTTAAAGTCTATTCATTTATGACCTTTGAAACTGGAACTGTAATGCCTCTTCGGATGTCCTGATCTGCATCTCGTTTAGTGCTTTTTCGAAGAATACTGCAGCTCAGCAACTTCAATTCAATTTGTATATTTATTTCTAATCAATAGATGCAGAGGTGTGAAAATTATTAGAATAATCTTAATTTTAAAGGTTTTTTAATAGTTCCTTCACAAATATTAATTGAATTGATGAATATTGGTATATACTACTATACTGATGTAGGATATATTTACTACTAGCAATGCCGGAAAGCATTGTTGTACAATGGTATTTTTCTTATTTTACAATTGTTATGGGAATTCAGAAATTATTATATTATGTTGGCGGAATTGGAAACATAAAAAATTATATGCACAAAACAGATGTATACGTTCATTTCAACCTTCACAACAATGTAAACGCAAAGAACAATTTGTTTAAAGCATTTCTTAATTAATTTTTTATGTTTCCAATTCCGCCAACATAATATAATAATTTCTGAATTCCCATAACAATTGTAAAATAAGAAAAATACCAATGTACAACAATGCTTTCCGGTATTGTTAGTAGTAAATATATCCTACATCAGTATAGTAATATTATATACCTATATTCATCAATTCAATGAATATTTGTGAAGGAACTATTAAAAAACCTTTAAAATTAATATTATTCTAATAATTTTCACACCTCTGTACCTACAAGAATGTCCATTACTTCATAAATTGTGAAATGTGTTTCTTTGCTCGTCACTTTCAACACGCACTTAAGTTCACAGCATTTACTGTATAATAACTATTTTATCATTTGAGCTACAACGGCAACTTTTGTTGAATTTGAAAAGATAATCAAAATAATTGTTACTGTTTATTGTTAGTAAAATGACATGTACAAAAATACAAACTTAATTCTTCCCTGAAGGAGTAAAAACTCGTGTGTACTTAACAAAAACAAAGATAAATTATTTGTCACAAAGTGGGCCAAGGAAAAAAAAATTATAGAAATGAATTAACTTTAAAAATACAATTTCAATTTTAACAATTTAACTCATACAAATACATATATATATATATATATATATATATTAAATCAATATACAGGATGTATCTAAATTGATGTCAAATATTTCGGGGACGTGTTCCTAACATCAAAACAATTAGAAAAGTTAATAAGAACATGGGTCTGAAAACCATTCGTTAGGGAGTTATTAAAGGATTTGTCCCTTCATTGACCGCTGATTGTTTGATGGTTTTTTGTTTGTTTGTATTTTGTGGAGCGAAGAAATCAGAAGAAAATGTATTCTGTGAGTGGACAGAACGACATGATTTGAATCATTTAATTCATGATGTGATTCTGGACGTCATCCAACGAATGTGTTTTAACACGATGCTGCTCCAGTTCATTTCAGTCTGATAGTTCGTAATTTTTTAATGATCGATTTCCCCAAAGGTGGATTGGTCGAAAGGGATTCACTGCATGGCCTGCTCGATCGCCTGATTTGAATCCAATGGATTTCTTCGTTTGGGGACATTGAAGTCCCTGGTTTATGCGACTCCTGTACTTAATGTTGATATTCTGAGAGCGTATCCAAATGGATTTCACGAAATACGAAACACTGCAGGAATTTTCAACAGAGCACGCCAGAGCATGTAACGCAGGTTTAGGGGACACATCGAAGCAGGAGGAAGCCACTCCGAGCAATTTTTGTAACATTAAATTTTGTCTTGTAACTCTGAAGTAAATTATTTTGAGACCAATGTTCATATGAACTTTTTGTAATGTTTTGGTGTTAGGAACATGTCCCCGAAATATTTGACACCAATTTAGATACACCCTGTATATTCTTTAAAAATTAAATTCCTAATGCAATTTGTTAAATTTTTGATACTAAAATTTTCCAAATTGTTAACTCGTTATATTACAGAGGATTTTCTTTAGTAATTTGGAATTGTTATATTTTTCAGCTGGAATGAAGACAGCATATACGGTACATTATGCAACATGAAAAAATGAAAATTCTGTATACATCATCGATATCGAGCCGTCCAAATCGGAGACCGTGTTTATGAATAAAAGTGAGTAGAAGGTGAAACGCAATGAAGAAAAAGTAATTATTAATACAGCTCCACAAATATGTACGTCTTGTCACAATATATAAGAATTAATACATTCATACATTTATTTAAACAAAATGTTTGATATTTTTGCAAAAATAATACATTAATAAACACAACATAAGCAACCTGTTGCCTTCAGTGATATTATAATTGCCAATTCAGAAGGTAACATATAGAGGGAATTTTCACATTAGAAATTTATTTAAATATTTTGTAGTGAAGCGAAATCGCTGAAACAATTGCAAATTATAACATTTTTAAACCTGGGTTCCACTATAAGCAAAACTATGGAAAAATATGTGGCAGTGGAAATTCCTTCTATTGTGCGAACTGTCTTTATTCTTGGTATGTGATGAAGTTCACATGTTTTAAGTTTTGTTCTACCACATCCTCTTACATATGTTACAAATGTAACCAAGCTATTGTTAATAAACTGTTTATTAAAATAACTTTATAATATTGTCTTTTTCAATATTGATCATATTAATAATTTGCGCATTTACAGTAGATGCAGATGTTTTATTTATAGCTACTACGTTTCATATATAATAGTAATATGCGTTACAAGAGCGGTATGTTGATGTTTTCATGTTCGAGGAAAAGTTTGAAAAAGCGAAACGTAGTTGAGCTTTTTTAATTTCCGAGAACATGAAAACAAACATACCGCTCGTATATCGTACATTATTTTGTGCGAAGATCATTTATTACATACCTGAAAGACGAATTTCTAATTAGTTGCAATGAAATCTCCATCTTGGTTTCTGTTCAATGACGGCAACTTTTAAAAACTAAAATATCTATCTTCAACACTGTTGCTATAAAATGTTTTCTGTGTTTGCTATATTCCAGCAGGCCGTGATATACGTCTGTCTTTTTTTTCCCCCAGTCTATAAATGTGAACTTAAAACAAACGGTAAGGTTATGTAATGATTTATTTTTCATTTTAATATTTCAACAATATTATTTATATAACATATTGCAGTAATAACATCGGCATCTGGAATCTTGTTGATTTTTTCACGGCTTCCTTAATGTTACTTGCATTACAAATGCAGTAACTTTTGTGGTGTTGTAGAGTTTACTTAATTTTTGCAAATATTTAAAAACAATAATTAACAGTGCAATTTAGGTGAAATTGCAGTGGTTAGTTTCCAATTTATAATTATTACTGTGTTAAACGTCTCTAAAAATAATATGTTAAAATCCTAAAGCAGTAAAATGAATGTCGCGCTTAAGCGGTAAGAACGTTCATAACAAAATACCGACTCTTGTAAAAGAGGCTTATAGGCCCGTAATAAATTCATCATATTTTTTATTTTGAGTGCCTAACTTACGCTTACGTAAGCTAAACGATCCTACAAACACAAGGAATTAATATACAGAGTGAATCAAAAGTCTGGAACCATATAAATATCTTCCATATGCTTTATTTTCGATTACTATACAGTAGGTGTTACCAGTATTTGTAAGACCAAATGCTCTACCAGTGACACATTCGATTCTAGCCCTCAGCTATCTGAAAAGACGCCATTTTGAATGCAACTTTGAAATTTTAAATAGAAAGGTCATGTAGGTACTCAAAATCGTGTGAAATTTTCTGAGAAAAACAATGGTGCAATCCGTTTTGACATATCTCTAATCATTTTCAAGTTATTTAAAGATAACTGTCATAATGACACAAACATTAGTTACTGCATCTACAGATATTTTGTAACATGGTACAGTACTAAGGAGGCTTTGGAAAAGGTATTTTTATGCAATTCTGGTAATTAACTTTTCCTGCTTTACTGTTTGGTTAATCTGTGACAGTTTCAATGCATTGTTGCGATTATTTGAAGCTTTCCTGTAACAAATTTCTTATTTTTCGTGATGACATTATCGAAAGAGGAAAGAATTGATATCATTCTTCATTCTGGTAGGTTAAGCCACAGAAATATTGCAGCAGACTGGACGAACAATTCCCTGGACATTGGATTGGTCGACCTGGACCAGTAGAATGGCCGGCCAGGTCTCCAGATTTAACACCCCTTGATTTTTTTCTTTTGGGATTACATAAAGAGCTCGGTATATGAAGAGAAAATTGAGAATTTGGAACATTTAAAGAACCGTATCACTGAAGCCTCTGCTAAAGTCACCCCGGAAATGCTACAAAATGTTCTATCCATTGTTTTCCCAACCAGATACCGTGGGACAAACATAATCTTCAAGCATCTCATGGTAGCGTTCCGGGTTCATGGACAGGCAATTCTTCCTGCGTCCTTAACCGAACCTGTAGCCATTAGCTTCCTATAATAATTCTTTATTGTCTCTGAACGCATTGTGGCAATCCTTCCCTTCACCGTACGCCACCATCTCTGTACAAAAACAACGGAATTCCACACTTCATAGCGTGCAGCAATCTGCTCTCGCTTAAGAACACACATGCCATCCGCAGTCTTTGCTATTGTTGCGCGTACTTCCTCTCACGGCACTGTCTGTACTACCGACGCGCGAAAGTTTTAATCCTATTTAACGACCTATATTTAAACACTATTTCCATTACGATTACATCTACATTAAAAATTCTAAAGCCATTTAATAATATCTAGTTACTTCCCGCCCACAATGTATATTCCACTGATTATCATATCAGCCATGATGATGCAATTAATGTAGAAAAATATTAAGACTTTCAACAAAAGTATTCAAGTTACATTAATAATTTATCTAAACTCTATTTACTGAAACGCTGCAACAGTGTCCACATTCCTATAGCAACGTGCGATAAGTAAATTGGCTTACAAAAAGATTGCGTGCAGCCAGTTCTCAGTGCATTAAAATATTATCTATATATAATTTGAACTGGTAATGGAAATTACGGGAAAACGGCTGAACGGATTTTAATAAATGACCCCTAATTTTGAAGCTTGGAACCCAAAGTTTTTCAGAAAAATAGTAGTTTTCAGTGAAATGTCAATTTTTCAACATAATTTTCCTATTTTCCAAAATCCATCTGTCGTCAGTTTTGAGAAGTAGCAAAATTAGTTAATTGCATTTCAGAATAAAACAAAACACATACTACAGTAGTCAATATTACAGAAGGCCATGATCTGCAAGAATGCTGACATATTTAGAGCTCAAATTGAATTGGTTATTAAAAACTAAAAATAATTTACAGGTTCGATTCTGTGGTGTGTAATTTTCTGGGTACAGCTGTGTATTGGATATTAAAAACTACAAAACTTGAGGTGGTTTGATGACATTATTACCATTAGAAATGAAATATTATTGTAGTTAATGCCATGATGTGACTATTTTTCATTAATTATACATATTAATGCTATATTGATGATATGAAAGTGAAACGTTTTGGGGTTATATAAGTAGATGTAGAGAATAACTTAAATTAGATTTTGATTTCTATATTTTATTGAGTGGCGGCTATATAGTATATATGATATATGTTACTGAAAGCTATAAAACTTACGTAAGATAATAATATTATTAAAAATCAAATATTTTTATAGTTATTAATCAAGTGGGGTTGGATCATTTTCATATATTTAATGGCGGTGTGGTGTAGATATTTATATGCGTGGTTCTCTTCAGTATTGGCTCGAGAGAGAGAGTATGTTTCATTATTATGGAAGCAAATAACTTTCAGAATGTCTGGTATTCTTCATTGAAAATAAATCTGAAAAATGTTTATTTGGACGTCTAATGCACTTGGTTTGCAGCATTTGCTGCACAATTCACTAGTAATTTTTATATTTTCGTACAATATAATTTAAAAACTATCTGCATAAAATTTATTTAATTAAATTATACTACTAATACTGTATTACGTTCCGCGCCGTGGCGTCGTAGTCTAGATATAATGCCTGGACTCGCGTTGCAGAATGAGCTTTGGTTCGAGTCGTCATGGAGGAATAAATTAAGTTCATGAAATTTTGACCACTGTATGGAAACGGTACCTATCCAGCATCGTGATCATTTTCGGTAGCTACGCTGGGTGCAGTCTGCACAATGTATCATGAAGTACTAAACTGAAACTTCAATATTTTTCTCCCATTGCTTGATCAGCTACTTAAATTTAGTGATTTTCTGTTAGCTTCACTTCTGGTCGAGTTGGGGTAGAATAAACTGCGGACGTTCGCAACGAAAAGAAGTAATTCTGTTTACATTATGTTATTTAATTCCTGTTAGCAAAATTATTTTTACATTAATGTCAACTCGACTGTCTTACATAAATATATCATGAAAAATCGTCTCACGATTTTTGAATTGGAGTACCAGTGTGGTGTATGTATGAAATCAAGATATATAAATCTTTAATGCACATTACTACATCTCAAAGGTAAAAACAAGGTAAAGGTATCCCCGTAACATGCCATGAAGGCACTTGGGGGGCATGGAGGTAGAGCCCCATGCTTTCCATGACCTCGGCACTAGAATGAGGTGGTGTGGTCGGCACCACGCTCTGACCGCCTTTTACCCCCGGGAAAGACCCGGTACTCAATTGTATAGGAGGCTGAGTGAACCTCGGGGCCGTTCTGAAAGTTTGACAACGAGAAAAAATCCTATTACAACCTGGGAGCGAACCCTGGACCTTCCAGTCCGTAGCCAGCTGCTCTCTCAACTGAGCTACCCGGCTGCTACATTACTATATCTCACGTGCATTATTTACAGATATGACGTTGCCTGAGAGATACTGATTATGAAAAAAAAAAATCCGTTTAGAAGCTCAGAAAAAATATCTCTTGTGTACACAAGTAAACAAAGAGACAGATAAACAGTGAGCACGTCAGAACCACTTTATCGATATCAAGTACGTTGAAAAATGTACACCGGGTGTCTAAAAAAGAAAGTGCCACTTTCAGAAATGTATTACACTGCTCCGCCGATTTTGTAGAATGTTTTAGAGTCTAAAGAACCCAGAAAAACAATACAACGTGGTCTGTTGCTGTGACGACAATCTAAGCCCCCTCATACCGGTAAGGCATCATGTCACAAACAAGTTCACGTCTGAGTATTTCTGACAAAGTAAATATTATTCAACGCTTTGAAAACGACACGTATACTAAGGATATTGCTGTAGAGTTTAAGGTTTCATTTATTTATTCATTCATTTAGTTATTTCTGTATTTTATTCATTTACTTTATTAATTTCATTCATTCTTATTTACTTACTTATTTATGATTATTAGAGAAGAAAAATTCGTTCCGGCGTCGGGGATCGAACCCGGGTCCTTGGTTCTACGTACGCAGATACCTATTCCTTTTTGGGGAATTCCTCTACATATCAATGATAAAATGCGGTAGGCTATAGGCAGCTACTGAAAATGTGAAAACTACAGAGAACTAACTTAATTATCAGCAGCCACTAAGCTACATGCCCACACATTAAAAAAATAAGTTAAATAAGTATGCAGAAAAACAATTACATGAAAGTCAAAATGCTTTCAGGGAAGGAAGAGGATGTATAGACCCAGTTTTTACCTTAAGGCACATCATAGAAAAGAGACGAGAATTTAATTTACCGGTATATTTGATATTTACAGACTATGAGAAAGCATAGGACAACGTTAAGACACAGAAAACTTTGGAGAATATTGGAAGAAAACGTTAATTGAAAACATTAAGAGTCTATAGCCTACATGAACTAAAAAATTAAAATAAAGTTACAAAATTCAATTTCATAAACAATAATGACAAAAAAAAAGGAATTCGACGAGGATGTTTTCTAGCACCGCTACTGTTTAACACATATATCAATGGCGATCTTACTCGTGTTAATTATGTCAGCATGTGTGGCTTACAGCTGTTTCGGTGTTACTTGACACCATCCTCAGAGCTAATAGATCTCGGCGCTATCTCAACTTCGCTGCCTGT
Source organism: Periplaneta americana (assembly GCF_040183065.1). Taxonomy (NCBI): domain Eukaryota; kingdom Metazoa; phylum Arthropoda; class Insecta; order Blattodea; family Blattidae; genus Periplaneta; species Periplaneta americana. The sequence goes on along the minus strand of NC_091121.1, from coordinate 187,048,646 downwards.
TGTGTGGGTGCGTTCGTGTGATGAAGAGTTGTGTGAAATAGTGTGTGTGTTCTGAAATTGATCTGTGTGTTCAGAATTTGATTAGGGTGTGTTTTAGTGTGTCTGTATATTTCATATTGTTCTAGTGTGTTGAGTTTTTGGTTTTTGGGTTGTATGTGTAGGATTTCCATGTCTGTATTTATGTTATTGTGTGTGTGGTTAGCATGAGTTATGTGTTCGGTATATGTAGATGTATTGTGTCCTCTGGTTATTGCTTTAATGTGTTCTTTGTATCGAGTTTGGAATGATCTGCCTGTCTGTCCAATGTAGAAACTGTCGCAACTATTGCATGTGAGTTTGTATACGCCTGTGTGGTTATATTTATTTGTTTGTGTGTTCAGATGTCTTTGTAGTGTGTTTTCTGTTCTGTATGCTATGTTGTATTTCTGTTTTCTGAATGAGGATGCGATTTTGTGTGTGTTTTTGTTTTCGTATGTTAGTGCGATGTATTTCTTGTGTTATTTTGTTTGTGTTGTGTTTTGTGTGTTTTTGTGTTTGTTGAGTTTTTGTTTTGTCTTCCTTATGATGTTGTCTATTATGTTTGGATTGTAACCATTTTCTTTTGCTATGTATTTCATCGTGTTCACTTCTTCATTGTAGTGTTGTTGGCTCATGGGTATGTTGAGTAATCTGTGTACCATTGTCCTGAATGCAGCATGTTTGTGTTGTGTGGGGTGGTTAGATGTGTTGTGTATGTGTGTGGTGGTGGTGGTTGGTTTTCTGTATATTTTGAAGGTGTGTTTGTTGTCAACTTTTGTTATGGTGATGTCTAGGAAATTTATGGAGTTGTTGTTTTCAAGTTCCAGTGTGTATTGGAGTTTTGGGTGTAGTTTGTGTATTTGTCGTTCGTTTCCTTTGTATAGTATGAGTATGTCGTCTACGTATCTGCGCCAGTATATTATGTTGTCTGCATATTTGTTGTGTTCATTGTTGAGTATGTATGTTTGTTCTATGTTGTGTAAAAATATCTCTGCTATTATGCTAGATGTAAGATCGCCATTTAATCAATTATTTATATTCAAGTGTTAAAAGTAGTGTACGAAAGATTCAACATGGATTTTCGTAATGTTTCTTTCTCAAACTTATCATACAGTGAATCGTGTCATCAGGTTTCTTTTAATAATAGACTAGCCGTACCCGTGCGCTCCGTTGCACCCGTTAGAAATAAATATAAAGTAATTACATAATTAAAATAGGACATTTGATCCAGGGAATATTCGTGTTTGATAGAAGGATAAATCGTTTAATATGTTACTTAATTTAAATCGTATTTAAGTAATTAAAATGGAATCATTTTGGTCCACAGACACTCATTTGGTGCAATGACAATTCCTTTAACATGTTTCTAATTTTTATTACATGCAACCATAGTTCAATGAACATTGACATCATTTAGATTTAATGTGTATACTTTATTTTACTTGCTATATGTTTGCATTGAATTATGGTAATAACTTAATTTTAACCCTTGTTTTCTACGTATTCAGTAAATGGCGCTTGGCCCACTATGGTTCTGAACCCTTCAAATAACTTATATTATATTATATTATATTATATTATATTATATTATATTATATTATATTATATTATATTATATTATATTATATAAAAAGTGTGTTGATAACGGATGTACCCCGATAAGTAAGTTTTCAATTTGTTATGGGGGCTCTTGAATCTCAGGAGGAACAAATTTTATTTTACAACAGGGCAACATAATCTGCTTGGCTCATTACCCAAATTTTTTGCATTGCATTTAATGCATATGTATTTTATGTATTTTAACACAATTCAATTGAGCATAGTTAAAATTTGGATTATAAAATAATGAAATGCTAAGCTAACATATTATTACTGCATACTAAATCAATACACTCTCGTTGGTCGTTAATTCTCTGAGATAAACATTATTTTAAGAAATACAGGAAACGAATACACAGAATAGCCTATCAAGTTTTCTGTGCATAAGAAGCTATTTTAATCTTATCTGTCCTCGATTCACTCAGAAGTTGCTGTAATAACATTATAGCATTATGTCCATCTAGAGAAACTACACTTTCCAATGGTGAATTAATAATTAATTATACAAATCGGTTAATTTAGCTTCCGATATTGCTTCATACAAACACAGAAACATTTTCTGTAGGCTATGACTCATAGCTTTCGATTGTTGTTGACCAAGGCCCCTTATAGACGAAGTCATTTGTTTTTTAATTCATTACACGGCCTTAGATGGCAGTTATTTTAATTTTGAAACTCATTTATCTCATTAAATATCAGTCCTATCAAAATTTTTCAAAGAATAAAACTTATCGGAAATTATTTTTAAAGAAACGTTTGTTATGTAACATCTTTCATAAAAATCAATAATAAGCGAGATATTTCGATTTATTTAATTCAGGTCCCCTTATAACCCCCCTTTTAAATAATGTATTTTGAATGCCATATAGCCTATAATCTAAGTTGAATGAAATAGCCTTTGGATTTCCCGTGAAGGGCTATGGCCTCCTAAAAAGGGGAGCTCTTTAGAGATCATGCGGTGAGCTAATCCGCATGACGGTAGATTCAGTTCTATATAAGTTTTGTTCGTCGTTTGTGTGTGTACACTTGCACTCTCACTCGATACTGGCAAACTGTAGCGATCTCCATTCTTCTCGGTTCTTGGCTGTTCTGGACCACAGGGGTCCAGCTAGGCTCTTGAAGAAGTCCGCCCATCTGGTCCCAGGTCTTCCTCGGTTTCGCCTCCCGATGCGTGGGTCCCACGTGGTGGAAATATGCGCCCATCTGCAGCCTTGAAGTCTCGACACGTGGCCTCCCCATTTCCATTTCAGGCGCTCCCCTTGTCTCTGGTGTTTGTCATCTGCTTGAGTCTGGTGTTGGAAATCTTGTCTCTGAGGGAGAGTCCTAGGATTTTCCTCTCCATTTTGCGTTGGCAGACCTGAATCTGCGTCTTCTGGTTCACGGTCAGTTTCCAGGTCTGACAGCCGTACAGTAAGGTTGGGAAGATACAGGATTGCAGCACCTCCAGCTTTAGTTTGCGGTTCAGTTTCTTGTCAAGGAGTACGAATTGCAGTGACCAGAAAGCTCTCCATGCTGATGCAATTCTTCTTTTTAGTTCTCTCGTCATGCAGCTTTTGAATCCGACCAATTGGCCCAGATAATCTAAGTTACAACGAACTTAATTTATATTCCAATTTCCATCGAAATCGGTTCAGCCATTATCGCGTGAAAATGTAACAAACATACAGACAGACAGACAGACATACTTACAACTTACTTACTTACTTACAAATGGCTTTTAAGGAACCCGAAGGTTCATTGCCGCCCTCACATAAGCCCGCCATCGGTCCCTATCCTGAGCAAGATTAATCCAGTCTCTATCATCATATCCCACCTCCCTCAAATCCATTTCAATATTATCCTCCCATCTACGTCTCGGCCTCCCTAAAGGTCTTTTTCCCTCCGGTCTCCCAACTAACACTCTATATGCATTTATGGATTCGCCCATACGTGCTACATGCCCTGCCCATCTCAAACGTCTGGATTTTAAGTTCCTAATTATGTCAGGTGAAGAATACAATGCGTGCAGTTCTGTGTCGTGTAACTTTCTCCATTCTCCTGTAACTTCATTCCGCTTAGCCCCAAATATTTTCCTAAGCACCTTATTCTCAAACACCCTTAACCTATGTTCCTCTCTCAGAGTGAGAGTCCAAGTTTCACAGCCATATAGAAGAACCGGTAATATAACTGTTTTATAAATTCTAACTTTCAGATATTTGGACAGCAGACTGGATGATAAGAACTTCTCAACCGAATAATAACACGCATTTCCCATATTTATTCTGCGTTTAATTTCCTCCCGAGTATCATTTATATTTGTTACTGTTGCTCCAAGATATTTGAATTTTTCCACCTCTTCGAAGGATAAATCTCCAATATTTATATTTCCATTTCAGACAGACAGACATACAAACGAAAATTCCAAAAAAGCGATTTTCGGTTTCAGGGTGGTTAATTATATATGTTAATACAAATTATTTCTGGAAAATCGAAAATTACCAGAAAAATTTCGGCTACAGATTTATTATTAGTATAGATTACGGGAAAAGTTAATGAAGCTACAAATAAATCATGTTGTTAGCATGTACCAGAAACAAGATCATACAGATTTTATACCTTGGAGATAAGAGGATCATGTTCATATCTGGTCCTAGCTAATGGATATATTCTGTTATATCGATACCAGACGACTAAATCATGATAAATATAACTTCATGACTTGCATCATTCTGCATAAAAACACTGATGTCACGTAAGAACAGAATGTAAACTGAGAGACTCAATTTGTGGTACAGCTGCCGCGTGACCTTCAAGTTATCAGAACTTGAATATTTTGCGCAGACTCTTATGTCACACCACGTAACGTTTTAATCACCGTACTGACACAGAATACGTCTACTCAGATTGCGTTCTTCGAGGGACGAAGACATCTTACCGGCTACAGTACATAATTCAAGGAAATACAAATCGAAGGTTAGTCTGAAGAAAATTATTTCTATAGTTCAGTATTATTAAGTTACGAAAGCTTCAGTATAACTGTAAAAGCAATGGAAATACAGTAATAAAACACTTTGACATATTTCAAATATAGTAAATTCAAAATCAAACCACTAGAAATATATTTCAGAATTAAGAATTTGATTAAGGAGAAATATAATATAATATAATATGACTGAGGCTGTACGTCTAAATTAACATTACATTTTTATAGTAAACTCGAATGACACAAAAGAAAACATGTACTGTATTATACTGAAATCTCAACAACGAATGCATTTTCCACCTTTAGGTGATTTCGGGGAACCAATACAGTACCTGATCACATTAATAGAATCATCTACAATTTTTTTAAATACTATATTTTAATTCTATCATTACTGTAATTTTATACATAAAATAGAACTATATTATCTTCACTGCATATTCAGAACAAATATTGAATAACATTTGCATTTTCAGCTGATCAGCACAGATTAAAATCAGATTAACTTCGTTTCAATTCTATTGGAACCCCTTCATACGAATTATACACTAAAGGTAAAAAATATCTGACTCTACTAATCGATAGTGATCGATAATTCGTTGGTGTAAGTGTGACTTCTTTAGTTATTGCTTCTATGGATAGATGGCAAAGATAATAGTCAGTGTTGCCAATAGTAGGCATAAATATACCCGCATTATAGAATTCAATTTTCATACCACTCTACTGATTGTAAATTACTGATGTAGCTGCAAACCGATATTGTCAATTATGAAAATAATTTATGCCTAATCTACCTAATCATTTTACTAAGCCAAGATATACATATACATATATATGCACAGAGTGGATAGTAATTTAAGAGGTGATTCTTCATATTAAATATAATGAAACTTTTATTAGTCTACACTTTTCCTTCGATGAAGCAACGTTAAGCAGAAAAAAAATAGTCTTTGCCCATTGCTAGGAGCGCTCAATTGAGGTAATGGCCCGAGAAAAATGACTGATTGTCATTCAGGTAGATAGTAAAAATAAGCTGTCTTGAATCTCTTTTTGCAAATTAAACCGTTTAGCCATGAATTTAAATTCAATAATAGCGAAAATATTTGAAATAAGTCTTGCAACTCAGTACACGTCGCGTGTTACCGACTGAGTACAGCAGAGGGGGAGGGGAAGGTAAGGAGTGCAGGTCGCGAATGCTAGAGTTATTGCAGTAGCCGTGATGTTTCCAAATGCTTCATAGAAACATACGACTTCCTCTGAAACGGTGAATGTTAAGGCTGGTTCACAATAAACCGGGAACGAGAACCAGAATGAAAACGAGAAGCAGAGGACGTGAATGTGACAATTTTTGATTCGCAATAAACCGAGAACGTAGACGACTATGCATATCGATATGTATGTCAATAACGATATGTAAAGTCGATAATACGCATTCTGATGTTATTTGTGTATAATTGACAAATGGCGTTCTCTCATGAGTACAAGGCAGCCAACATAAACACAGGTTAACCAACTTCAAAATTTCAACTGAAACATTTCATTAGGTACGGTACTATAAATATGCCCATGCATCTTTATTATCACAACCTATTTTAAGTCTACCATAACGTAAAATAATTAGAGAAGAAACATTTGTAATAGAACAAAAATGAACACAACAGTAGTTATTGAATTGAAGCGTGAATATGTAGTATGTAATACAACCAATACAATAATAAAATATGATTCGCTTCCGATCGGTGTTCAAAGATGCAGCTATTGAAAGCCACGTATTCTCCTTCATTTTCTCATCTTTATACGAGGCGCGCCGCTTATCGTAAACGTGAGGATTTTCCTCAACACTCGATATTAGAATCTCATCAAATAAAACTTGCTCCATGATGCACAGCACAGAACAAAATAATGCATAGGTTATGTCACGGTCTTCTTGCTACAAAATATACGACGACAAAATAGCTTTTAGATGGCAATAGAATGAATCTAGTGGGCTGTGATCGGAAACGTGAACGCCAAAGTTGAAACTTGGCCAACTCTCCGTTCCCGATCCCGGGCTCCGGCAAGCTTTTCGTTAATTGTGAATGCTCACATTTAAATGTACACATTTAACAATTTTACCCTTTTCGTTTTCGTTCCGATTCTCGTTTCCGGTTTATTGTGAACCAGCCTTTAGAGAAAAAACTTGTTAAGATTGTTCAAATCTCTCCTCATGATCTATTACCAGTTTCATTTTGGTGCAGAGGTTATCGTCCAACCTACGTATATATATGCACACACACATTTACCAACAATTTTCCTCAAAATTAATTCTGTAAAAATGTTCTCTTAATTTCCAGACTCTTAAATATTTAACGACTAAGATGTCCGGGGAAGCCACACAGAAGAAAGCGCTGAAATATGACACCAAGGCCATCAAGCTGGGATTCAAGCCTGCAGTGACCAACAACTACAGCATAATGCCACCCATCGGGCTGACCACTTCCTACGAGCAGGACGACCCGGCGACGGACAAAGTGAACATTCCATAAATATAACACTAGATCATCATCAATCTCCACCTTTAGAAACCATAGCCTGGAATACACAAGATGAATCTTTCCATTCTTGCCGTAAAATAAATCTTCATAAAATAATTTTCGTTTTTCTCTCTACGTCAGTCAATTTAAGAGAGCAGTGTATAATGGTAATGAGTAGGGCTAGGATTTTGATGACCTATAAATCATGAAAAACTGTCCTAAAAACAATGCATTTATGACCTAAAAATCTTTCAAAAATGCCCTAAAAATTGATCTTACATAATTGCCTTAGTAGAAAAATAGGTTTTGTACTACTTAATATTTAGACTAGTAATTAAATTAAATTTTACATAATTTTTTCTAAGTAGTACACTTTAATTAATTATTTTACCTGATGTAGTTTCCATGTATGATCGTCCACCTCTGCGTCGGCATGTGGACGTGAGGTCAGCACTCGGCTGGTCGGTCTTGGCCCTTCATGGGCTGTAGCACAATGGATTTACTTTACTTTTAGTATCCACGTAGTCCACCACAAGGCCACTCTTATCCGGAATTAGCAGGTATAGAGGAGTCTATATTGAAGGGGTGGTTGGACTGATCTATTACATGGAGTGTACTATGTTAAAATGGCAATATTTGTGTAGAAAAACGATTAAAATATTATACAAAATAATAAGTATTAATGGACAAAATATGTAAAGAAAATATCAAAGGAAATAGACATTATTTTACATTAATAACGGGGATTTATGGCCAAAATTAAATGAAAATGCCTAAAAAAAATGACCGAATAAAACAAAAGATGCTCTTATGAGTTGAAACAGGCAAAAAATGCAAAAAAATTCCCTAGCAAATATGTCTTAAAACACTCAGTTTATCACATAACACATAAATACTAAAGCGGCTATGTTTCTGGCTTACTAGAAAAAAAGATGCAATTTCATCAAAATCCTAGCCCTAGTAATGAGTGATTGAAAGAAATTTTATCCGAACAAATGTAACTTTTCGTACTGAAAAGGAATTTTAAAATGTTACATTTGCTCGTATCAAATTTCTGCACATTTAAAGGACAAAACTGAAATTAACCTTGCTCATTCTTTTGAAAGAATGTCTCGGTATGAAAGTATAAGTCTTCAAATATATTGAAAATCCTTAGTCACTGACCACGAAATGTTTAGATTGACCATTTCACTCTGTTTCAGGGCTATCTGTATATCCGTAAAAATAATCCAATGAGAGAGACCTTGGAAAAGGGCATCGCCGAGTTGGAAGACTCCAAGTACTGCCTTTGTTTCTCGTCCGGCACCAGTGCTTTGAACGGCATCGTGACTCTGCTCAACACCGGAGACCACATCGTGTCAGCTGAGGTCATATTCGGAGGATCATATCGCTACTTCGAGAAGGTACCAATGGAAATGCCTTGTAATGAAAAAGAAGTTTGTGCGAGATCGTGCGTATTTGCTTGGTTTCCGCACAAAACCAATCCGCGGAAGGTCTAAAATTCCACATTCAGTATTCCCAACCTAACACACATAACAATTTCCCCCTCCTTAATGCTTAAGTAACATATTGATTTTACTGCTTTAGGCTTTTAACATATTATTTTTAGAGACGTTCAATATAGTAATAATTATAAATTGGAAACTTACCACTGCAATTTCACCTAAATTGCACTGTTAATTATTGTTTTTAAATATTTGCAAAAATTAAATAAACTCTACAACTCCACTAAAGTTACTGCATTCGTGATGCAAGTAACATTAAGGAAGCCGTGAAAAAATCAACAAGATTCCAGACTCATCTTAGACTGGGGAAAAAAAAAAGACACGTATATCACGGCCTGCTGGAGTATAGTAAACACAGAAAACATTTTAAAGCAACAATGTTGAAGATAGATATTTTTGTTTTGCAAATTTGCCGTCATTGAACAGAAACCAAGATGGAGATTTCATTGCAACTAATTAGAAATTCCTCTTTCAGGTATGTAATAAACGATCTTCGCACAAAATAATGTACGATACACGAGTGGTATGTTTTCTTTCAATTCTCGGAAATTAAAAAAAGCTCAACTACGTTTCGCTTTTTCAAACTTTTCCTCGAACATGAAAACTTCAACATACCGCTCTTGTAACGCATATTACTATTTTGGCTGATCGTGTTTTTTAACAATCTTACCGATGTTGTTGGTAGGCCTTGTAAGTTAAACTTAAAACAAATACCTTACTATAATACAGTAATACCGGATAGCTGTATACTAGCAGCATTGATGTGAGTGCGAAATTTCAGGGACCTGACATCTAGCGGAGAGGCGTGGAATTGCGTCCACAAATACAAATATTAACATAGCGGGAATCGGATTATTGTTTAAAAAGTGAGGTACTAACGTGGAATAATATAATATGAGACAATTAAGAAATGTTATATTATTTAATGTAACATTATTTTATATCAAAACTGCATATTATGAGAAATATTACTTTATATACGCATTGGTGATAAATACAAAGATAAAATTGGTAGTAATCTGATGCTTGTAATAATTAGTAAAGGCATGTGGACAACAATAAAACTTAATTTGTTAAAATCTTAAAATTTTCAATACATTTTAACTTCTATTCATTTATTAGGCCTAAATAAAAAACTATTTTTTATTGTTCTATCAATACAGAGACAAAGGCATTAGGCCTAATAAAGAATTTTGTTGACTCACTTTTTATGATCTCTCGGAAATTGAAAGTGCGATTTGGAGCAATTTGTAATGCTGCAATTGTCACAATTATAAACAGCTCATATGCACCCTGACATTTTAACACAACACTAATTAATAAAACTATTAACTAGCCCAGCAACAATATACATTGCAGTCGATTACAGTTTTTTTCGCGAGTCACACCGGCCGCCTAGGTAGCAGCACCAGCGTCGTTCGTGCGTAGAACTGCTGGCTGTCCGGTATTATTATAGTGAGGTATTTGCTTACAACACACCGATGAGTGAATAAATCTAATCAACTTTTATTTATTCACTTAAAAGTAACGAATTATCAGTGTCGGCACCACTATGTGCTGTGAGGAAATAACTAAATGTCTTATTATACCTGCACTCTTTCTAAATTAATTTATTGGAGTGGAGATTAGTAAGAAAACAGGAATTAATGTAGATAAGTCATAAGCGTGAAAACCATTTCTGACGACTTTCGTTTCTTCCTCGTGGGGACATGGCTGAACGCGAAAACATCCCTGGAGTAAAATACGTATTCAAGCATTAACCTACACCGGTATGCAATTTATTTACACTGATGTATAATTTATTTATATTAATGTATGATTAGTGTTTCACCTACCTACTTCTTTGAAGACAAAAACTAAACTTTCCATAATATTTATTTTATTACAACATATTATGTTAGTGGAATATAATGATTTTATGTTTTTGTTGTGCGTTGAAAGACAGACAGATTATCTCCCAACATTCTGCCTTTTCCTTATTGGTGGTACCGTCTGTTTTTTTTGTTTTCCACTGTATTAATATATATTTTCACTATTTTGAGCAACAGATGCTTGTGCCTCTCGCTGAAATTCTTGCTTCTGCTTCTTTTGTGCTCCATAATGATATTTATAACAAATAAACACGACAAAACAACTGCTACATTTAAATCGATGTTCACTTTTTATTCATGAGTTGTCACGTTGCCACACTACGAAGTCCAAAGATTCGATATTAAACTTCCAGTTACTAATGGTCCGTTAAATGTTCCATCTGCAACTCGCGAATCCGATAACTATAATGGTCCACTAACTAATGAAAGACTAACCTATTTATAGGTTTGTTTTCTTGCAACCCACCATTAGAGTATTAAAAGCTGATCCGGGCTATAAAAAAGGACAATGCAACGCAATATCACTCGCGTCACAAAAAGTATGACCCACTATCAAAAGGGTTTTTAATATAAAGAAGCGAAAAAAATCAGCAGGGGAGGCCAAGCTTTCCGATACGTCACTGACTGTACGTCATGTGTTTGTTCAGATAACTGCAAGGATGGGCATCACTACGACATACGTGGACCCTACGGATGTCCAAAACGTGGAGAAAGCTATTCAAGAGAACACGAAACTTGTGTTCCTGGAAACGCCTGCAAACCCACATCTCTCCGTGTACGACATCGCAAAGGTTGCTGAAGCCGCCCACAAGAAGAAGGAGGATGTCGTAGTCGCTGTCGACAACACATTTCTGACGTCATACTTCCAGGTATAGTGAACATTGTACTTAAAAATTGATTAGAGAATCACCTACTGGAACATACATACTTATAGCTTTTAAGGAACCCGGAGGTTCATTGCCGCCCTCACATAAGCCCGCCATCGGTCCCTATCCTGTGCAAGATTAATCCAGTCTCTATCATCATATCCCACCTTCCTCAAATCCATTTTAATATTATCTTCCCATCTACGTCTCGGCCTCCCCAAGGTCTTTTTCCCTCCGGCCTCCCAACTAACACTCTATATGCATTTCTGGATTCGCCCATACGTGCTACATGCCCTGTCCATCTCAAACGTCTGGATTTAATGTTCCTAATTATGTCAGGTGAAGAATACAATGCGTGCAGTTCTGTGTTGTGTAACTTTCTCCATTCTCCTGTAACTTCATCCCTCTTAGCCCCAAATATTTTCCTACGCACCTTGTTCTCAAATACCCTTAATCTCTGTTCCTCTCTGAAAGTCAGAGTCCAAGTTTCATAACCATATGTTTTTTATAAAGCCTAAATGAGGCACTGAAAGAACTTATTTTAGACACATAAAACACATTTTTAGGACCTAAAACTCAGTGGTCTGTAATGATGACTCACTGTTTCAGAAACCTCTCAGCTTGGGCGTTGATGTTGTTATGTACTCGTTGACGAAGTACATGAATGGACACACAGACGTCTGCATGGGCGCTCTGTGCTTCAACGAGGATTCCTTGCTTCCACGCTTAAGATATATACAGAACAGTGAGTAGCATCAAATACTGTGGATGTTACATGCGAGACGCTGAGATAGCAAAACCTACCTTGTGGCAGGACCTGGTGGGACTTGTCTGCCGCTAGCGGTATTGTGAACTGAATGAATAAATAAATAAATAAATAAATAAATAAATAAATAAATAAATAAATAAATAAATAAATAAATGCATAAATAAATGAATGAATGAATAAATAAAAAATAAATAAATGAATAAAAAAATAAATAAATAAATAAACAAATGAGTGAGTGAGTGAATGAAGGAATAAATAAATAAACAAATGAGTGAGTCAGTGAGTGAATGATGGAATAAATAAATAAATAAATAAATAAACAAGCAAATAAAAAAATACATAAATAAATAAACAAATGAGTGAGTCAGTGAATGAAGGAATAAATAAATAAATAAATAAATAAACAAATGAGTGAGTCAGTGAGTGAATGAAGGAATAAATAAATAAATAAATAAATAAATAAACAAGCAAATAAAAAAATACATAAATAAATAAACAAATGAGTGAGTCAGTGAGTGAGTGAGTGAATGAAGGAAGGAATAAATAAATAAATAAATAAATAAATAAATAAATAAATAAACAAGCAAATAAATAAATAAATACATGAATAAATAAATATAAATAAATAAATAAATGAAAATAAATAAAAATAAAGAAATAAATAAAAATAAATAAATGAAAAAAAAAATATATATATATATAAATGAGTGAGTGAATGAATGAATGAATAAATAAATAAATAAATAAACAAATGAGTGAGTCAGTGAGTGAATGAAGGAATAAATAAATAAATAAATAAATAAATAAACAAGCAAATAAAAAAATACATAAATAAATAAACAAATGAGTGAGTCAGTGAATGAAGGAATAAATAAATAAATAAATAAACAAATGAGTGAGTCAGTGAGTGAATGAAGGAATAAATAAATAAATAAATAAATAAATAAATAAACAAGCAAATAAAAAAATACATAAATAAATAAACAAATGAGTGAGTCAGTGAGTGAGTGAGTAAATGAAGGAAGGAATAAATAAATAAATAAATAAATAAATAAATAAATAAATAAATAAATAAATAAACAAGCAAATAAATAAATAAATAAATGAATAAATAAATATAAATAAATAAATAAATGAAAATAAATAAAAATAAAGAAATAAATAAAAATAAATAAATGAAAAAAAAAAAAATATATATATATATATAAATGAGTGAGTGAATGAATGAATGAATAAATAAATAAACACGTAAATAAATAATAAAATAAATAAATAAAAAATAAATAAATAATATATATATATATATAAATGAATGAGTGAATGAATAAATAAATACGTAAATAAATAAATAATAAAATAAATAAATAAATGAACAAATAAATAAATTAATTAATTAATTGCCTAAAAATTATAATTGACACTTGATGCAAAAACAATTTTCTTTTTTTGTTTTATTTCAAGGTAAGAGAAAGTGTTTTCTGATAATTGAAAAAAATTGAAACAAAGACACAAAATAAATAGTCTGCCATTACAATAATTAAAACCATCAATTAATTCATTTTTTAAATGTAATAAGTAATTTTAGGTGCAAACAAATTTTGAATTTCCTTATGTACTGTATATAGATTATAAAAATGCACAACTCTGTAAAATTTCATAACTATTTTTAACAAATAATACCCCAGATAGTCCGGGGTTCGATCCCAGGGGCCGGCAATCCTAAGTGAGGTTTTCCATGGTTTCCTCAGTTATTTCCAGGCAAATGCCGGGATTGTACCTCTCGAAAGTCCGGCCATGGACGGCGATCCTTCCCTTAATCCTTTCATATGTGTGAGTGAATGCTGTGTAATGTCTTAAATGTTTGTGTTGTATCGGAGGCGGCCCTGGCATTGAGCTGATCCCTCGTCCGGGGAGGCCCTCCATGTCCTTGTGTGGTCAAAAAAGTATGTATGTGATCCATTGAGTAATTCCTCTCCCGACAGGTCGCGGCCCTGTAAGGCCCGGGTGGCGTGGGTCATGTAAATGTACCTACAAGGGAGAGGTTAAACTGAGAGAAAGAAAGAAAGAAATACCCCAGATAAGTAGCATGAAATTCTATAGCAGCTAGGTCGCGAGGGTTGATTTAGACGTGTACACCGTCTGTGCTTGAGTTCGTACTTTAATAGTCATAAAAATGTGGCCTATATATTTTATTTCGTTGTGAGAAACGTAGGACTAAAAAATCTGGATATTCCGTCTCGTTTGTTTATTACAAAACTCTATTGCATGTTTCTTATATAGATGAAATAGTCCGGCCAATAGGGGTTGCTTGTGACTTTCCTCCTACTACATGAAATCCCTAAATGTCATGGGCCTGCTAATCCGACCGATATAAAACTCTGTTTATCGTCTTCATTTGCTTCCCTGTCATTTGAATAATTCATCTTATTTTCAGACGCGGGACTCAGTCCCTCGCCGTTCGACTGTTACCTGGTTTATCGCGGCCTCAAGACGCTGCCCATACGCATGCGCCAGCACATGAAGATCGCCTTGAAGATCGCGCAGTTCCTGGAGTCCCATCCCTTGGTGGAGAAAGTGTTGCACCCCTTGCTGCCCAGCCACCCGCAATACGAGCTTACTAAACGACAGACCACGGGGCACAGCGGCATGGTGGCGTTTTACGTGAAGGGGGGGCTGAAGGAGACCAGCGACCTGCTGAAGAAGTTCAAAGTCATCAACTTGGCCGCCAGTCTGGGAGGCGTTGAGAGCCTCGTCATGGTTCCGTAAGTGTCTGATGTTCAGGGATGATGATGATGATGATGATGATGATGATGATGATGATGATGATTATGTCGACGGATAATAATACAGTAGCGTGCAAATTAATCCGAACAACGTAATTACTTATGCAAAAACACTAAAACGGGATAAAAAAAAAGGATCTAAGACATAACTCAGTAATCTATGTGGCCTTCCTTGTTCCTAATAACAGCTCTGAGACGATTTGGCATGGATTCCATTAATTTCCCACAAATATTCTTCATTTCTTAATAGCGAAACCATACGCCAATGAGGGCAGAAATCATCATCTCCTTTGTAGAACAATCCATTTTTTGCATTCTTCTTTTGCAAATTGACCACAAGTTCTCAATGGGGTTGATGTCGGGTGAGTTGCCTGGCCAGGGGAGTACCTGAATATTCTTCTTGTTGAAGAATTCTGTAGTTTTTCGAGACGTATGGCATGGTGCCAGGTCTTGTTGGAACACACCTCTGCCATCCGGAAATGATTTTTGCAGCTGGGGTACGATTCTGGTTTCCAATAAGTGAATATATTTGTCAGAATTCATCATTCCCTTGATAGGTATTAATGCTCCAGGCCCTTCATGTATAAAACAACCCCAAAACATTACTTTAGGGGGGTATTTGGGTGCTTGTTGGAGATGAGCTGCTGTTACTTTTTCGGATCCTTTCCGTACGTAAGAAACACGGTGGCCGTGGACCTCAAAATGAGACTCATCGGAAAAAAGTACATTCTTCCAGTCATTCACTGTCCAGTGTTGATGTAATTTTGCCCACATTAAGCGTTTTTTGCACATAACAGGGGTTAGCAGTTGCTTCTTAATAGGCTTACGAGCCCTTCGTCCAGCTTCCAAAAGCCTACGCCGCACTGTTGTGACGTGAATATTCGCCCCAGTGGTAGCCCTTAACTCGCGGGTTAAGTCGACAGCAGTTAGTCTAGGATTTAATTTACTTTTCCTGACAATTAAACGATCATCTGCAGGTGAAGTCTTCCTTTTCCGGCCACAGTTTCCTTTTTTCTGGGGTGTGATGGATCCAGTCTCCCTGTATCGTTTTATGATCGAATTAACAGTAGCCAAACCGATGTGACATTCTGCAGCAATTTGCCTCTGTGTCATAGAAGAATGCTCTGCTATTGTTATAATTTTAGACCGTTTTCGTGGAGTTGTATCCATTTGTGAAGACGACAGAATGTACACAGGATTGCAGTATTAAGTCTTCAACACAACTGAAATGCTTATAAGTACAAAACGACAGGCAAAATGTCACATATTATAAAAAAAAATAATGACAGACCTTCAATAATGGAATTACACGTACTACAGATGTCAATTAAAGCGGTATGAGCAGCTGTGAGGCCAACAATGACAGAAAATGTAAAAATATGTCGTGTTCGGATTAATTTGCACGCTACTGTAAGTAGAGCCCAGTGTTTGGTGAAACTGAACTACAAGTTTAGTGAACACATACCTATGCTCCCAACAGTTTTGTGCGGCAATGACGCAACTATTGATCAGGGGCGTCTTCAGAGGCAGTGCCATCGTGGCATGGCACTACCAGAACACAAGGGGGGGGGGAAAGGGGAATGAATATTTTCCGCGCAAAACCGGAGTGAAACAAGTTACGCTTGTACTCGCAAACTCTACCGCCAATATTATCGTCGCCGCCAATCACGTTGCACCGTCTATGTGCAACAATGCTCTTGATGAAACCTCACAGCACATTGTCACAGATTTCCAAACGCTGGGCCATCTATCTTACCAGCTCCTCTCGACTGGCACCTCGTAGCCCTGACCTCACAACCCGTGTAGTCAGTCCAAGCGGTATTTAAGTTCAGAGATTGGGTACACGATTCTCACCCCCTCCCCCCAGAACACCTTACTACTACTACGATGGATATTCTGATCACATTCAACTCCGTAATTCCATTCCAACAATATTTGAATTCCACTTATACAAAAGTTGGCGACATAGAATATTCTGATCACATTCAACTCCGTCATTCCATCCCAACAATATTTGAATTCCACTTATACATAAGTTGGCGACATAGACAAACTCTGTTATTAGTGCAAATAGAAAAAAAAATGGTAAGAGGGGAATGTTGTTGCAAATAAATAGTTTTCAATCTAATGTGCTTGAATTTTCAACGTAGAATGGACCATTGAGGCTGTAGCCTATATTAGTACGACAAACTCGCTAATCATAGTGCTGCCAAATTAATGGTTTTTCCGCTAGTTCTATCGGATTTTAGATTTATCGGAGAAAAGTTGGTCGACATGAATAGATTAACGATTATTTAACTTGTCACAGTACAAAGAAACATTTCTTTTAATTGATATAAATATTCAGAGGAATTTCATTCTTGCCTGGTGGGTTTCCCTGAACTTGTGTTGGCAACACTGATAATTATCTGTAGTAATGTCACGAGAGGTCTGAGATCTCCCGATAAATCCACGAGCGAAGCGAGTGGATTTATCTGGGAAATCTCAGACCTCGAATGACATTTATTAGGATTATTTCGTGAATAAAATAAAAATTTAAATAATATATCCCTAAAATTCGATCACAAAATGTTAATAATTGTATATTAACGAATACTTAACCTATTCAGACATTGTGAAGTTGAAATACTCGTAGATGAATATCGATTATTGCAATAAAGAAATTCGATATTATTATTAAGTAATGCCAATTGCGAAAAGCGAAATACAGGTTTTTTTTTATTTCAGTAGGTTATTTTACGACGCTTTATCAACAGCTTAGGTTATTTAGCGTCTGAATGAGATGAAGGTGATAATGCCGGTGAAATGAGTCCGGGGTCCAGCACCGAAAGTTACCCAGAATTTGCTCATATTGGGTTGAGGGAAAACCCCGGAAAAAACCTCAACCAGGTAACTTGCCCCGACCGGGAATCGAACCCGGGCCACCTGGTTTCGCAGCCAGACGTGCTAATCGTTACTCCACAGGTGTAATACAGGTTTAACAATGTTAATTACATGTACTGCACTTTTCTCTTATTATTATAACAAATACATTTTCATTATCTGCTGAAATAATAATTTAATTTAACAGTAACAGTGGGGACAGCTATATACCAATGCTTATGTGTTCACAGCGAGACATATTGCTACACAGTGAAGCCACCTCTGTATAGATAGGCCTAATTAAAACACGAATTTTATTACGCCATACGAAAGGCAGTTTGATCAAAGACATTATTACTATGCAAGGTCTTTGAGTTTGATATGCGATGATGTTACGTAAATTTGAACGTCTATTAATTGTTTAATTTCAATACAAATGTCATAGGCTACAATTTTATAGGTTACGTTAGGCCTACCTGTGGAAGCAGGACCAATGTCAGCTGTGCCTTGTTTCGACCGTTACTTACAATGAGTGCTACACGAAAGCATTTTTTATAGCTCGACAAACGCATTCTCGCTGTAGTGTGTAACGGAACTAAAGCTGCATCTACACAGTTCAATATTCCAATCGCGTATGCGTGCAATCTGGGAAGAATATTGGAATAATCAAGTTTAAAAGGTACGTTCAATTAAGATGCATGAAGATTTTGTGTCTACATGGTGCGCCGTTTTGAAAGTCGTCTTCACTGCGTAAATATATTAATTAATATTAAATATGAATCTTGCATTCATTGCTTTAAAGTTGAAAGAAAAGTTTAACCGTGTAGTTGCATCTTAATGTATTCATGATCATCAATTTACTGGGAAACAGTTGGCGACAACGACTAAACAAAAGAAGGACCATGCGATAAATTGATAGCGATAAATCTAGCTGCAGAAATTATCGCAAAGTCTGACTGTGATTGGTTGGAATTCAAAATTTAATTACACTTCATTGGTAGAAAATGGAATGACGTCATATAAACGAAATAGTCATCATAATTTCGTATCTTGTCCAGTACACTATGGTGACTGTGATGACGTAGGACGAAGAGTGGGGCAACAGAGCACTTTCCATTCTCACTCAGGCTGGTGCCAGTATACAATCTGAACGTTGGCAACCCAAGCTATCTGCACTGAAACTGAGTTTGTTTATATCGCCGGACGAAGTACGAAAACATAATTGCAATAGGATAAACTTTGGTACAAACCTATGTAGAGTTACTGTTTCATCATAACCATTCTTTTGAAATGTAAGAAATGTACTGGCAATTATAGATTTAAATAGAGAAATGGCACTGAGTACATAATATTATGACAATAACTGTACTGAATGTTGTCTTGCAGAGCTGTGCTTAGCCACGCGTCATTTCCACAAGAGGACAGACTTAGGTTAGGGATTACAGACAACTTGGTGAGGCTTTCTGTTGGACTGGAGGACGTCGACGATCTGAGAGAGGATCTGGATCAAGCTCTGCATTCAACTGTAAGTAACAAAGAATATGGTATCTAAGTGTGAAATAGAATGACAAATTTGTCAGATCTTCCGAAGAAATGTATTTATTTATTTATTTATTTATTTATTTATTTATTCATCTATTTATTTATTCATTTATTCAGTTAGTTATTCATTTAGTTATTTATCTATTTATTTATTCATTTATTCATTTAGTTATTCATTTAGTTATTTATTTATTTATTTATTCATTCATTTAGTTATTTATTTATTCATTTATTCATTTATTTATTTATTCATTTATTCATTTATTAATTTAGTTATTTATTTATTTATTTATTCATTTATTTATTTATTTATCCATTTATTAATTAATTTATTTATTTATTCATCTATTTATTTATTCATTTATTCAGTTAGTTATTCATTTAGTTATTTATCTATTTATTTATTCATTTATTCATTTAGTTATTTATTTATTTATTTATTTATTTATTCATTCATTTAGTTATTTATTTATTCATTTATTCATTTATTTATTCATTTATTCATTAATTAATTAATTAATTAATTTATTTATTTATTTATTTATTCATTTATTTATTTATTTATTCATTTATTAATTTAGTTATTTATTTATTTATTTATTTATTCATCTAGTTATTTATTCATTTATTCAGTTAGTTATTCATTTAGTTATTTATCTATTTATTTATCCATTTATTCATTTAGTTATTTATTTATTTATTCATTCATTTAGTTATTTATTTATTCATTTATTCATTTATTTATTTATTCATTTATTCATTTATTCATTTAGTTATTTATTTATTTATTCATTCATTTATTTATTTATTTATTTATTTATTCATTTATTAATTTAGTTATTTATTTATTTATTTATTTATTTATTTATTCATCTATTTATTTATTCATTTATTCAGTTAGTTATTCATTTAGTTATTTATCTATTTATTTATTCATTTATTCATTTAGTTATTCATTTAGTTATTTATTTATTTATTTATTCATTCATTTAGTTATTTATTTATTTATTTATTTATTTATTCATTTATTAATTTATTAATTTAGTTATTTATTTATTTATTTATTTATTCATTTATTTACTTATTTATTTATTCATCTATTTATTTATTCATTTAGTTATTTATCTATTTATTTATTCATTTATTAATTTAGTTATTAATTAATTAATTAATTAATTAATATATTTATTTATTAATTCTGGTGTAGTTAAGGCCATCAGGCCTTCTCTTCCACAACACCAGGAATACAAATACAATAATACAAATATACAGAGTGAGAGTAAAATTCTTACACACATTTCGAAAGTGAATTCGTAATGAAAGCTAAGAAGAAACTTGTCCAGAAATGTTGATCTTCGAGGAATAAGTGAAGAATTACAAAGCAACAAGTATTATGCAATGTTCAAA
Organism: Periplaneta americana; assembly: GCF_040183065.1. Taxonomy (NCBI): domain Eukaryota; kingdom Metazoa; phylum Arthropoda; class Insecta; order Blattodea; family Blattidae; genus Periplaneta; species Periplaneta americana. Next base: position 187,027,949 of record NC_091121.1, on the reverse strand, counting down.
TGGTTTAATTCTTTATTTAACTTCGTTTTTAATTTTCCAATTATAAATATGTGTCCTGGTTAACAGCCTGAAATGTTCAACATAATTCATTTGGATATTTCAATGACTCATTCACTTAACCATTCATTGACTTCGAAGTCCATTCAAAACTCCGTTCTGATTTTAGGCTATAACTTTTCTTTGTTTTCTATATCTCTCTTTCCCATAGATTGATGGTCAATATTTTCCAGATCACTTTACAAGAAGGAAACATTGTAATAACTAGGCTTGTAACATTGGTGACCGATAGGATGCGTTACGTAGTTTCAAGTTTACTATCTGCTCACCAGTTAGTACTCTAGCATACGTAAACAGTGTACCTGCTGAATATACCGGTATACCCTTTCATCGAATAATGCTGAAGGTTAAAGGTTCTCAGGCGCATATTTTTGCAGCGGAATTTGGTCAATGTTTTGAAGTGAATGACGGGAACATTACATGTACAGAGGTGTGAAAATTATTAGAATAATCTTAATTTTAAAGGTTTTTTAATAGTTCCTTCACAAATATTCATTGAATTGATGAATATTGGTATATAATATTACTATACTGATGTAGGATATATTTACTACTAACAATGCCGGAAAGCATTGTTGTACATTGGTATTTTTCTTATTTTACAATTGTTATGGGAATTCAGAAATTATTATATTATGTTGGCGGAACTGGAAACATAAAAAAATTAATTAAGAAATGCTTTAAACAAATTGTTCTTTGCGTTTACATTGTTGTGAAGGTTCAAATGAACGTATACATCTGTTTTGTGCATATAATTTTTTTTGTTTCCAATTCCGCCAACATAATATAATAATTTCTGAATTCCCATAACAATTGTAAAATAAGAAAAATACCAATGTACAACAATGCTTTCCGGCATTGTTAGTAGTAAATATATCCTACATCAGTATAGTAATATATACCAATATTCATCAATTCAATTAATATTTGTGAAGGACCTATTAAAAAACCTTTAAAATTAAGATTATTCTGATAATTTTCACACCTCTGTAAATTACGTAATACAAACATACGAGGTGACAAGCGATATTATATACAGAGACATTGTAGTACAAGAAAAGAGACGAGGAAACTCAGACTCATGAATAACTCTATGATAATTCTGCACATAACGAAAGGTAGTAACAATATATCTTTGTAATGCTATGTAGCTTATATTTACTTTTAGAGCTGTCCAGATTTATTTATGTCATTCTTGTAATCGATCAATGTCCTCGTACTAGCTCACGTCCCCAGGTTATATACCACGCTACAGTCAACATTTGTAATCGGTCGCCAACATTACAAGCCTAATAATACTGTATTTCGAATTTCTTCAATTTAAGCTTATATAAGATTTAATACAGTCATAGGAAGTATTTGGATTATCTACATTTATTTATATTTAATCTTTGAAACTGACTGCTCCAGTGTGTTTGGAACGTCCGTCCCGTGGCTCTATTCCATTTAGGTGTGTGCTCAAAGAATACTGTCTTTCACCTACTTTTATTCGTATTGTCTGGTTTTTGGTGAAGTCCATATTTATAACCCTTACTGGACTACAGACCCAGAAACAAAAAATTTGGGCCACCTACCTGAATTTTGTTTCTGAGTCTGTAGAAAAATGACCAAAACTTTACAAAATTTAAGACCTGAATTTATTTTTTCCTTGTTTCAACATACGTTTGGATGTTCAACACATAGGATTCAATTTATCTTTTGATATAGGTCGTCAGCTTCATTAACTTTGAGACTATAACGTAAGTAACTCTGTGGCCGGGAGGAAAAAGGTCTTAAGTAAAAATGTTATACTTTTCAGGAGAGCAGTAGAAAGATTGAAATTGGTGTCAATTATAGAGTTTTTTTTTAATTAACAGGTTTTTCCTGGAAATTATTTGTTTATATTTCTTCTAAAATAGGTAGTGTTGCTCATTTAACAATTTTCTTGATCTTTTCCAAAAATAGCCGCACTTAAGCCCTTTTAGACTAGAAGCCAAACTGAGTAGAAGGGACTATTAAACATAAGACCTTTCTCATGTCAAAATAAATGAGAAATGTAAATTATTAGGAATGCAAAATGAGTCTTAAACAATTATAGGACTGTTTACCCTGGTGCTTAAAGTTTTAAAAGGAAAGGACATCAGTATGTGATAAAATGGCTAAAATACAAGTTAGACCTTTTTAATAGGGAAGCATGGAAAGTAAACATGTGACGTTTGTAAGGAATAAAGTATTAAATATTCTTAAGTCCTTTATTCTGTGTGTGCTAGATTCAAAAAGTACTTAGGACATTTGGTAACGCTCTATAAATCCAGTCAGAAGTCTTATTTGACTTTAGCCGTTTTACCAGATTGTAGACAATTGTTTCCGCTTTCAGAATATACAAAAACCTCATTTTCACAAAAAAATTGACTTAAGACCTTTTTCCTCCCGGCCACAGAACTAAAGAACTCGTTCCGTTACACGATATTAATCTTATTAATTTGAAACTGTTATATTTTTCAGCTGGCATGAAGGCAGCACCTGTGGTCCATCCATACAACATGAAGAAACTGGAAGTTTGAACATATTTTTGTCTAAATTAGGGACCATATTTTTTAGTAAAACTGAATAGTAAGGGTAATATAATAAATAAAATGACATTCATACAGATACACAAAAATGTACTGTCTTATCACATTGTACAGCAATAAATAAATAAAAACATTCACATTTAAAAAATATTATGAAAAAAGAAAAAAAATGAACACCCTCCTTTCTTCTCGTAATCATTTTACTCGTGTGTTTGATAATTCAAAAGACAACTCATGTTAAAATATTAAAATACTTTTGAATGAAGAGAGATCAGTGTAAGCTAAAAAATCTTAGACACATATACTACTTTTTACTTACTTACCTATCAATTTTAGCTTAATCATCCTTCTTACTGCTTAAATTTAACACAACTTTCGAAAATACTTTTATCATTATTTAAAAATATATTGTAAGTTTAGATAAACAATGTAAACTGTCATGATTTTTTCAATCTAGTTCCTTACACACAAACAACTCTCTGGGGGAGAGAGCAATTTTCTAGCATTCAAAATAAAGTGTTAAATGTTCATTAAATTGTGTACATTTTTATGGCAAAAAGAGGTCATTGGAAAAGTTGCTAAATCTTACTCAATTTTAATGTATTTTCAACCAAACCTTTACAGGTGATACATTAAGCATCTGTGTGTATCCCAATAGCTTTACTTCATTGCTCTGTACATGGCCAGATTTATAGCACCGTATCAGAATAGTCCTGTAAGTTTATCACAATTGCCAACACAGGAGGTTATTATGATACACTGATTTTGTTTTAATTTTATCCATTATTACAAAAAAAATTATAAATTGAACTCCAAATCCTTCATATAGGGTAATATCTCTAATCCCGCGATAAAATTTCGATTGAATGCCATGGAGTTCTGGTCTCTGACTTTTAAGTCTTTTTTTTAAATACCTAACAGATGCCAGGAGATGTCTTCTTTTCAATTCTATTGACTACCCGCCTTCTGAATAGAATGAGTCGACTGCAGAAGCTTTTGTTCAGTGAAAGGTGGTTGACCAGTAAGTTTTTCTTTCCCTTGTAACCGCTCCTGAAGAAACATTTTATATTTGAGCTAACAATTAATATAGCACTATAAAAATGATATATTACTGCAGATTATAGTCAGCTGAATCAATGTGTGTGATTATTTAAACATTATGAGACAATAACAATGCTACAGGAGCTTTCCCATTTCTCCTTCCTGGCTCATTCGACCAGTGATACCAACGCTAAATTGTGAAAATTAATGTCTATGAAAGAAAATAGTTCGTGGAAATAATAATAGAAATAAGACATAGAAAACATCAATTATAATTATAATGAAATAATAGGGTATATGTTTAACTTAATTACTGCTGTTAGGAATATAAATAATGAGAAATAATTGTGTTATCGTTCAATTTATTCAAATTTAATTTTCTATTGAATTTTACTTTCAGTTTACTTTGTTCATATTATATTAATATGTATTCCTGTAGTTACGCAAGTATTTTCTATGAAATTTGTCACTTAGGCCCCTCTACTGTGTTGTAATTTCTTGCTTAATTCATATTAAAACAATTTACCATGACTTCAATGTGTTTTTCCAAATACACGTTTGTTTTCTGAGCAGTTAATGAGGATTATTTTAGTATCAGGGAATTAGGAAACCACTATCACGGAATCTGGATCCCTGTCACGGATTTAGGAGCCACTGTATAACAATGAAGAATCATATATTATATAGCAAACTTGTGAAACTGTTGACACTGAATGTTGTAAAAACTGTAGCGAAAGGTCCAAATAACGCCATTTAGGTGTTATTTGAAAATTTTTAGTACAATTTTGGCATAAATATAGACTTTATTAAATATGTCACTGAATTAGGCAGCTTTACCCTACTATATGTCTGAAGTAGCACATAATTTCATTTTTTCAAATTTGTATATGCTTTGATAGAAAAATTACAGCAAAAGATTGATTTTTTGTACCATAATAGCCCTACTTGCCCTACATTACACTATAGGCCTAGACCTAAAGAATGAAGACATAATCACGCATCTGTAAGTATTTCTTCCAACTTCTTTGTAATGGAGCAATTTGTTTCCATTCTGCCTCTATCTTCCTTTGTGAGGTGAGAACATTTTGTCATGTAATTAATTCCACAGTTCTAATAATAGCTCTTAATCTCATGTTTATGACGTAACATTATATTTTCCACTACATCGTGAAATAACTTTCTTTATCCATGACCATAACGAAAAGCATGCCTTTACTAAATACTTTAGCGTTTGTAAAGTAGGCTTTTATTCAACATTACTTTATTCCACTAGTGAGATAAAGATTTTACCTCACAGTTTGAACTTTATCTCACAGTTCATTAGTATTTTCCTAGTACCCGGGTACACACGTATAGGGTAAACGCGGGTGAATCGGATTGGAGGACGAATCGGATCAGTTAATATAAATTGCTGGTCCTAGAGTGCGCTAGTGAGTTCTTGCTGATACCATCCTCTGAAGTCAAAGAATGCTAGTATTTGAGTTCGATGACCATAAGAAGTTGGCGTGTGTACGACCTGCAGGTGATAAATAGACTACTTTTTATAAGTTTGAGGTACGTAGATGCTCTGAATTTGCCATTGTGTTATTTTTAGCTCTGGATTAAACAATTTTTTGAACACACATTATTAAAACTTACGCAACAAGTTATGTAGTAGGAAAGAGCAGTCTGTCTTGATTCTATAACCTCACCTGATGTTCTCATTTATTTGCTGCCAGTGCTGCCAATTTGCAAATATGTATTTCTGTGCATGTGCGGGCGAAACGGATCAGTGAATGGCGGGTAGTTTGAATTGCTTATTTTATATAGAAATGGAAATATTGTTTTTCTTTTTAAATTCCGGATAGGTAGACTTCAGCACGAGGAAGACCCAGACAAATTGCTTGTCTTCTCACTTCACCAGAGAACATAGCACAAATGAAGAAAAAGCAAAAATTAAAAAAAAAAAAAAAAAAAAACAACGAGAAGATAAATAGTAAGAAAGGATGCAGAATGAACAGAAAAAATGTGCAAAGAGAAAGTGAGGACATGATTGAGGTTGACGACGACGACGATGACGATGACGATGACGATGACGATGACGATGACGATGACGATGACGATGACGATGACGATGACGATGACGATGATGATGATGATGATGATGAGGATGTGGTTGTAGAAATAGACAATGAAGGGAGTGATGACTTTTGCCAATTTTGTATGTTGAAATATTCTGATCCCAAGTCTGTGAAGAAAGGAGAATGGATCCAGTGCAACGTAAGGGTGAATGGTACCACGAGGGGTGTGTGGGAGCTAAGGGGAGAAAGACGTTTATCTGTGGAAAATGTGTTTGAAAACAGAGAAACTAAGAAATGTGATTTTCCTATTACTGAGCTTCTAATTTTGTATCTTACAGCATGAATAATAGGTTTCCACTGCTTTTTCTTTCAGTCAGATTCACCCGCAATACCAATCCTATTCACCCGCCACTGGAGGATGATTCAGATCAATTTTAACAACCAATTAAGTTGAAGAAAAATAAAACATAATAACTATTTCTGACAGACTGTTGCGTCAGACTTAAAGTTAATGAAATTATCTTTCACCGGACAGTAAGAGACGCAAGAATTGTCAGCGTATTACCACTTTTATTTATAATTATTTTAAAAATGATCCGATTCACCCGCGTTTACCCTACTTTTCCATTGAACTATTCTATTACTCAAGAAGGTAATATATTAGTTACTAAATGTCACTACCTCTACTTCTTTATTACCATTTCTTATTTATTTATCGCTGCTTCCTCAAATCAGAGGCTGCCATTAGACAAAGCATACAAAACAATACAAGAACAAATAGATGATGAGAGCTAAAAGAGTAAGAAAAAAGGCAAACAAATACACAAACAATGGCAGTTTACAGAAGAAAAAAAGTTTCAAGTAAAGAATCAATGAAAGCTAAGAAGGAAAAAGAAAAATGATAATGGTGCGTCAATTTTTTCCATACGCTGAATTGGAGTCCATATAGGTCGTTCCGTAATAGTTTGACTGAATCTCTAATTATGAGGAGGGCCAGTTCATTCAAAAAAGATTTGTGCAGTCCTAGGGTCTTACAGAATTTAGAAGAGAAGTTGGGTATCGTTCCTCTTGCTCCAAACATCAATCCCCTAACACTGATATCGTGAAGTTGGTACTTATCTTTATAATACGGGATGGTTGGAACGTAGATTGCTCGTTTCTCCTCATGTACGTCTTCGGGCTGTCCTTTGTACGTTTCAAACCTGATGGTGGGGTCGATTATCATACCCTGAGACAGGGATTCGCTAATGGAGATTATGTCAATTCGTCTGTTACTGCCATTGTCGGCGGTTCCGTGGACTTCTTCATAGACGGTGTATTTTAGTTTTCTAAGGGCATCGGCCAATTTAGTTCTAATTGCATGGTGCCTATATATACGCAATGTTTCGCCATAAGGGCAGGCTCCCAGGACATGTCCATTGTATCTCCTTCTCTTTTCTCTATCTACTACGTCGTAATTTGTGTATTGCATCCATATCTAATATGTATTTTTTTTTAATTTGTAATAATTTACCTTTTGGGATGCGAGAAGACTTGAACCTGCGAAGTTGGGTTTGTAGGATTTCATAATTTTATAACATTTTACAACAACACGCGTTACCCAACTGAGCTACACAGACACGATGATTAATTACGTTTCAAAATTCCTCTTAAGTTTACAGAAAAATGTGAAATTATTTTAATCACATTAGTCCCGTGAACACTTCTGAATAATCTCTGAAACTTCAAAAAGATGAAAATACACGTTTAAAATGAAAAAAATATACATTACATAATTAATTATAATTTGTTATTTATCCAACGCCTTAGATACCATTCTTCACTAATCATGGCCTCCTACATCATGACCTACCTAGTACTCGTATCGATTCTAAAATCCATGCCATGATATGTGATTATATGAGGACTTATTTTCAACATATTTTCTTTTATAAAACATAATTTTTCGTTATGGTCATGGATAAAATTACGTATGGTACTTGTGAGCGTGGTCTTCATTGCGCTCGTGTAATTTAAGTACGAGGCTAACGCCTCGTACTTAAATCTTTCCACTCGTGCAATAAAGATGCACTTACCTCACAAGTACCATAAATAACGATTATTCCTTTGAAATACTTATATTCCAAATCAAACTAGTGTAATTTTATTATCTACAAGTGACCCTCTGGCACGTGCTACTTGAACCAAGATACCGGCAACTATCACTACTTAATTATTTTATAATTTATAATGAGATTAAACGCTTCTTTCCCAACCCTTTCATTCTCAGTTAAGTTAAGACCACATTTCCTATAGTCTTCATCAGTTTTTCTGCCCTATATACCCTACCTTCATCTCGAGTGAAAAAGACCTGGCAAACAGCAAACAATAATTTATATAGTAGGCTATTGTATTGTCGATTTCGAAATGTTTATAGCACACATTTTGAGTTTGGTCTATGCAAGCCAGAAAATCCACAAACGATTAGGGAAAACAAGGGAGTTTTACTTGAAGCAAGTAAAGAGATAGGTTTCGAAGTAAATTCCGAAAAGACAAGTATATGATTATGTCTCGTCACTAGAATATTGTACGAAATGGAAATATAAAAACTGGAAATTTATCTTTTGAAGAGGCGGAAAAATTCAAATATCTAGGAGCAACAGTAACAAATATAAATTATACTCGGAAGGAAATTAAACACAGAATAAATATGGGAAATGCCTGTTATTATTCGGTTGAGAAGCTTTTATCATCCAGTCTGCTGTCAAAAAATCTGAAGGTTAGAATTTATAAAACAGTTATATTACCGGTTGTTCTGTATGGTTGTGAAACTTGGACTCTCACTCTGAGAGAGGAACATAGGTTAAGGGTGTTTGAGAATAAAGTGCTTAGGAAAATATTTGGGGCTAAGAGGGATGAAGTTACAGGAGAATGGAGAAAGTTACACAACGCAGAACTGCACGCATTGTATTCTTCACCTGACATAATTAGGAACATTAAATCCAGACGCTTGAGATGGGCAGGGCATGTAGCACGTATGGGCGAATCCAGAAATGTATATAAACTGTTAGTTGGGAGGCCGGAGGGAAAAAGACCTTTAGGGAGGCCGAGACGTAGATGGGAGAATAATATTAAAATGTATTTGAGGGAGGTAGGATATGATGATAGAGACTGGATTAATCTTGCTCAGGATAGGGACCGATGGCGGGCTTATGTGAGGGCGGCAATGAACCTCCGGGTTCCTTAAAAGCCAGTTAGTAAGTAAGTAGGATAGAAACATTTTTAGAACTGCTGCATTCCTGCAAAATCTGTGTCCTAACATGAACGGGAGAAAAAAATTGTATCCTTGTAAACACAGTGAACTCAGTCTTCACCATGCATGGCGCTATTATACGTCACGGCAGACCTGCCAAGTACTAAGGCCAACTATAAATTAGTACAAATTAACCTCTGGAACTAGAAGTTACATAACGTCTGGACTTCAATGTAATCTCATTGAGATGCATTACTAACTCCGATATCTTATCGTGTCAAGGTCAAGAGCATATTTACAATGAAGCTGCTGCAACAACAGACTTCGTCCCAGTCAGCTGCCGTTACTAGGTTACACGAAGAAGTTGTTCGCTAGCAGAGGTGAGTACGACGTTACATATAAGCATTGTATGTTATGTTACGGAGAGAGAACCGTTTCCTTGGGGGGGGGGGCAAAGCAAAACAATAGAATCCCCATATAACGTCTTATGGGGACATCATTTACCTCTCCCCCCCGTTATAGCTTGACCGTGGTACAGTATATCGGAATATGATAATTTAATAAAAGTATTTTCGGAGGCATGTTTCTTACAGTGTTACATCATATCCACAATGTTTCGGATCGAGTTGTACAGGGCTTGAACCGTAGCTCTACTACAAATTATAATAGGGCATAACCATAGGTAGAGTTATGGGAGTTATAGATAAACAAAATACTGAAATCTAATGTTGTTTTTTTTTATTCAAGGGAGGGTTGAAACCCATAAACTCCCCCTCCCCCTCCTTGCGTACGCCCCAGTAGTTAACCATGTTTAAGTGAGAGGTTGTTCTAAATTGTGCACAGAAATTACAATTTGACAATAGTTACTTATTAACCGTGGTTTCGTAAACATTTTAAGGGTATATGTACGTGAACGACCACAATTATTATTAAAAAAATGGAGGCTCCAAATTACTAAGATTTTATAAGGAAATGAACTCATAATTGGACAAAAATTACAAGGTACCACAACAAGACTTATTAGAACTTAAATATCTTATAAAAGTTTAAAAAGGTTACTAATAATATTTTTAATAATTCACTCTTAACTTTAAATTAAATTGTCCAAAATTTGAAAATTTTCACACATATTATTTCATAACTCCACGACCATTAGAGATAGAATTCTGAAATTTTGTACACTGATTTAACATGCATTGACCCAAAATGTAGACTACAATAATGCCCATTTCTTTGAGAATAGAAAAATTAGATCACAAAACATTATGTAAATTTTAATATACTTCATGTAGGACAAATAAATAATTAATTGTATTAAAATAAACAACTCTACATTTCTGAGAGTAGTCTGCTTTTCAGAAATAAGTGTTTATTACATGCAGGAAAAATATTAAAGACGTCAGAGAGACCATAACAATGTTATGGTTACCAAATGATGTAACTGCAGAATTTTTTTTTTTCATACTTTGATAAAACTGGTTTGAAAAATATTATTAGTAACCTTTTTTAATATTTTTATCAGATATTTAAGTTCTAATAAGTCTTGTTGTGGTACCTTGTAATTTTTGTCCAATTGTGAGTCAATTTTCTTATAAAATTTTAGAAATTTAGGGCCTGCATTTTCTGATAATATTTGTGGTTGTTTCCGTACATATACCCTTACACCGACGTTGATGCACGTGGCCATTGGACTTTAAAGGAATTGGTTCTTATTTATAAGGATTGTGAATATGATACGCTAGAATAGTCCACCACGGAATTCTTAAGATAGAGTTGAGAGCCAAGTACACCTTCCTAAAACCTGGAATCTGTACCATACGGATTAATTCCTTTTATTATAATTGATTCAAATTGACTGGTTTCTAGTTCCACTTGACACAATGTCTGGGATAGACGAGCTGGGATACGACACCAAGGCGATCCGACTCGGTTACAAGCCGGGTGTGTCCAACAGCCACAGCATTGCGCCACCCATTGGACTCAGCACCACCTTCGAGCAGGACGATCCCTCCACCAACAAGGTAAGACATCGCAAGTAAGCAGACAACGTGTTCCCAGTGTTTCAGTGCTGATTCTGGCAATTTTACAGGTCCAATCAACGAGCACAAAATACACAGAGTAGACAAAAACAACTTGGAATTGAAGCCGAGCTTGCGGACAGTCGCCATCACGATGCTAGCAAAACATTAGTTGCCGCTTAGCATATGGATAGTTGATTGTGGTGCGCCGCTAAACCGTCATCAGAACGTCAAAAAAGCGCCGCTATCCTAACCTAGAGCGTCAAAAACGCAACAACCCAACCTACAGCGCCAAAAAACGTAATGCGAACCCAACTTTAGAGCGTCAAAAACGCGCCTCTAACCAAAACCCAAACCTGGAGTGTCAAAAACACGCCGCTAAGCCACCCCTAGAGCATCAAAACCTCAACCCAAATCTACAGCGTCAAAAAAGCGCCGCGAATGCAAATCAAGAGCGTCAAAAACGCTCCGCTAACCCAACACTAGAGCGCCAAAACCGCGCTTCTAAACGAACACAAGAGCGTCAAAACCGCGTCACTAACCCAACTCTACAGCGTCAATAACGTACAGCTATCCCATACCTAGATCATCAAAACCGCGCCGCTAACCCAAGTCTATAGCGTCAGAGCCACTCCGCTAACCCAAATATGGAGCGTCAAAAACGTGCCGCTAACCCACACCTGCAGCGTCAAAACCGCGCCGATAACCCAACACTAGAGCTTCGAAAACGTGATGCCAACCCAAACTTAGAGCGTCAAAAACGCGCCGCTAACCCAAGCCATGAGTGTCAAAACCACGCTGCTAACCCAAACATGGAGCGTCAAAAACGCGCCGCTAAACTACAACTGCGGAATCAAAACCGCGCGCTAACCCTACACCAAAGCGTCAAAAAAGCGCCGCTATCCTAACCTAGAGCGTCAAAAAACACGCCACTAAGCCACCCTAGAGCTAAAAAAAGCAACAACCCAACCTATAGCGTCAAAAACGCACCCCTAATCCAAATCAAGAGCGTCAAAAACGCGCCGCTAAACCAACACCAGAGCGTCAAAACCGCGTCACTAACCCAACTCTAGAGCGTCAATAAAGTGCTATCCCATACCTAGAGTGTCAAAACCTTGCTGCTAACCCAACCCTAGAGCCTCACCCCTACAGCGTCAGGAATAATCCGTTAATCCAAACGTAGAGCGTCAAAAACGCGCCGCTAAGCTAATCCTACAGCGTAAATACCTAATTTATTTAATTTGTCAAGAACTACCATAGCTTAATGCACTGTGGCTCCATCTAGCTGAAACCACATTCTCATCCGTTTATTCAGTGATCAATAATATGTTTATTTATTTTATTAGGTTATTTTACGACGCTGTATCAACATCTAGGTTATTTAGCGTCTGAATGAAGTGTAGGTGATCATGCCGGTGAAATGAGCCTGGGGTCCAGCACTGAAAGCTACCCAGCATTTGCTCGTATTGGGTTGAGGGAAAAACCCCGGAAAAACCTCAACCAGGTAACTTGTCCCGACTGGGATTCGAATCCGGGTCACCTGGTTTCGCGGCCAGACGCGGTGACCGTTACTCCACAGGTGTGGACTCAATAATATGGAAAGTTCATTAAAATACAGTTCAGCAATTTATCAAATGTGTGCTGGTTCACATTTTAATAATAAAATATATTATAATTTATATAAATATTATATGTAGGAGTTTTTATTACTACTACACATAGAATCTTATATTTTCACCGTGGATATCACTTGCTAATATCGCCATATGTAGTAACTTCTCTAGCTATTATGGCAATCTAATCGACTCAATGCTTACTTAAACCTATTATTTTGGTGCCAGAATGTCTTTTAACTGACTCAGTTACTGCTGGGCTTTGTGTGAATTACAGACGACGTAAATATTTTAGAGGCTTTGCGAATGATCAACATTGTTTGTGGCAGGGTCACGTCTACATTCGACACTCGAACCCCACGAGGGAGCTGCTGGAGAAGGGCATCGCTCTCTTGGAGGAAGCCAAACACTGCGTCTGTTTCGCATCTGGTTCCTGCGCCATAGGAGCTATCACTAAACTGCTGAACACGGGGGACCACATCATTTTGTCGGAAGTAATGTACGGAGGCACGTACCTTTACACAAAAGAGGTAAGTGCTTCTTTTAAGTCAATATATCTGCGAGATTTCTGCGGAGTTGATACTGTACGAGGAGACGAAAACAAGAACAATTTAGCATGAACGATAAAAATAGGAGTAGCGCGAGGAAAATACAATAATAACTAGGGGCCGGATTTTTATGTAATATCAAGGTGTGAAATATGTACATACGTATTTATGTAAGAAAAATAAGCTGAATATGTACCAAAATATGTAAAATCATGAAAATATTTAATATCAATATCTAGCAGGTATAGGATAGGTAAGACTCTCCAGTTGTGATTTCATAGAGCACCCGACTTTTTACCGCACACTTGACACATTACTATTTTTTCATCTGTAGTGAAAGCTTCATCCACCGCAATCCATGATTTTATTTTTGTCGTTAGGATTGAAGATACAGGGGCCATTTTAGTTAGTTAAAAGCAGTAGATAAACCCACTTGCACTTTATACTGTAAGTACTAAAACTAGAGAACTGAGTGAAATGAATGACACAACAGTACTGCAAGCACTGTTTCGCTTTACTGGATTTGCAGAAAATAAGAGGAGATGTGGGACACATGCATTTTAGCTGCTCCCTGTAAGAAACAAAGTACACACTAAAACCTCAAAATATAGGCATTTACAAACTGTTGTTTGAAAAGTGGCATTCCTATCTCATTCAGAAGGGTAGGATTATTCCCGCCGAGAACCATACTTTCTAATTGGTCGGAAAATCCCATTTCCGTATAGGTCTACTAAATTTAAAGTAAAGAGGTCAAGCAATAACCTGAAAGTCTCATGTCAGACTTGACGCGGGTTTTCCCTGGAAGAATTAGGAAGAGGATGGATAAGGTTGCAAATTGCATGGGAACTGCTTGTTAAAACATGTAGAGAACAATATTATTGTTCGAGACAAATAATGTCGCCCTGGTCCCACTCCACCACATGAAGGCAACGCTACTTTCTGAGTGATTTTTACAATACAAGGTAGTTGTATGAAAAAGGTTGGCTTTTGTTCACTCATATTTACAGTGGGCGGTATGGGGTGAGTGCCTCTATTACTTCCTGGAACTAAGGACGTTTATGTTTCGTCCCGAAATATATCCTTTCTTGAGTAAGTAAAAAGGCTTTTTAAATCTGTGTATTTCAAATTGTAAACTTCCCCAGCAGAAGTTTTTTTTTTTCTTTCAGAGAAGAAAAATGGATAAAACCCCTAAACATGTAGATTTATGTAATACCAAGTCATAATATGTAATGTGCGGTAAATATGTAAAAATATGTAATGTCAAATTTTAATATATTATTGGTAATTACAAGATTCGCAAAGATTTGTTATTTATATACGGTTAGGTTGAAAGGAATATAATATGTAATTACCAGGGAACGGATTTATATGGACTAAAAATATATGAAATATGTAAATATATATGTAGTTATTTTTACCAAAATATGGAATTAAATATGGATTTTTACCAAAATATGGAATTAAATATGGACTTAAAATTATAAAAAAATGACTATGTACGTTAAATATTGGTACATTTTAATCAAACTAAACAAAAAATATAATGGACGTACCTTATCTTCCAATGTAGTTTCAACAAAACACAATTTTTATTGTCTGTTACCATAACAATAGGTTACAAACATTTCTTTCAAGTGCTGAAAAGTGAATCTTCTTCTATTGTCTCTGAGGATAGATTTATACTGACTAAAAGAGCGTTCGACGTCACAAGAAGTAACTGGTACATAATTCAATTTCACAATGTCTGCTGGGGATAAGTCCAAGTTAATCTTCACTGTTGATTCACCACTCATCACAGCAACAACCTTTTGTAGTTCTTCATATCCAGGGTTTTTTGAAAGTACAGTGTCCACCTTAGCTCTTACTGCATCTGCAACTTTACCTCTACCACGATTCAGTTGTTCCACAGTACTATTTATAATTTCAAAACTTTCAGATAGTGAAAGGTGCCTATTTTGGAGACTTTTGAGCGTTTTTATGATGCATGAAAATGTATGCTGAATGTGAGCTAAGTCATTCTTCACACTTATGTCACAGGTAACTGTTTTCGCAGTATCAATTGAGACTGCATCTTCAGAGTCCAATGCAAGGAGAACATTGTTAATAGAGTCTATATGTTCGGCATAATATTCAACTGCTTCTAGCCATGTACCCCATCTAGTTAAAATTGGCTTTGGTGGCAATGGAATTTCAGGGTACATTTCTTTCAACACGTTAACTCTACTGGGAGCTTTGAGAAATACTTTTTTCACTGATGAAATCAACAAATCTACTTTAGGGAAATTGTCTCTGACCACTTCTGCCACACGATGAAATGCATGCGCCACACAAGTAAAATGAGTCAATTTAGGATATACAACAGATAATGCTTGTCCAGCTTTGACCATATAAGGGGCAGCATCGCTAATAAAGAATAACACATTATCGTACATAATACCCTTTGGCCACAGGATACCCATAGCTTCGTTGAACAGTTTAACTATAGTTTTGTTATTGCACTTTTCTAGAACATCACAATGTAAAAGAATTCGTTCAGAATATTGTTCACTTAACAAACCGATAACTACATAACCAACAAGTCTACCTTCTTTGTCGGGAGTCTCATCAATGGAAACCCAAATTGAACTATCTTTAATTTCATCTCTTATCTTCTGTATTGTCTCATCGTAGATGGATGGAGCATACGTCTTCCTAAGTGTTGACTCATCCGGGATTGTATGTTGAGTATATTTTTCAAGGAATTCCCTGAAGACCTTATTCTTTAGTTTGTAGAGAGGAATATCAGCAGAGATGAGAGAACGGCACAGGTCGATGTTAAACTCAGATCTTACATTCGATGTTGTTGGTTGTGTTAAAAACAATTGTCTCTGCTTGGAATTTAGTTGTTTGTTGGCCTGATGTTTACTAGTTGTAATGTGTTGTTGCACCAGGAACTTTTGTGTAGATGATACTGCACACTGACACAAATTACAAAATAATATTTTATTGTCAGTTGATAAACCATCTTCTTTAAATTCTGAAATGTAACTTGTTAGTTTTGATTTTAAATTGACTGAATGACGTACTTTTGGCATATTTACCGTCTTTATAGTATGATTTACAAAACTGAACCTATGTGTACTCTGACTGGCATTTAACTGTTGAGCTGCACAACTGAAGTCTGTTAAAAATTTTAAATTAAATTAATACAGTTTTGTAACTTACTTTCCCATTGTTGATAGGACTGCTAATTTTCAAATAACTCTGATGTTAAAGGGATTACTGAACATGTGTTTAAATCTCTATTGTTGAAATGTATTTTTAAAAGTTAATGGAATTTTGTTTTGTTTTATTGTTAAACCTAATATAATATGGACTGTTTTATATGAAATATGGAAAATATATGGAAATTAACGAAAATATGTACTAAACTCTAAAATATGGAAAAATATGGAAAATAAAAGTAGGATTTTTCAACCCTACACATTGTGAAACATAAAGATAATGCAAAATATAAATTATATTAGCTTTATAAGTAAATATGTATTTACATATAAATCCTTTCCCTGGTAATTACATAAAAATCCGGTCCCTAATAATAACTATGAGGTGTGTTAAAAAAGTTCGTAGTGTAACACATAGATGGCACTGACAAAACAATTCTGAAGTGGTATAGAGGTTTTGTAGAGCATGGATGCGTATGTGATGAAAGGAAATGTCATTCAGGGAACGGCCTGTCAGTGCGGAAACTGTAGAACAGGTGCGGGGGGCGTTTGTACAGTACGATTATTTAGTCCTGAGAGTCGCCGGCAATGTGCGCTTGGGTCAGGCGAGTCCATTAATTTACGCCAAGGGATGTTCAGGTTAGTCTGTTGCCTGCAGTCAGAGCGATCGGATGTCGCGCATGCGGTATAGCGTTGTTTTTTCCAGTACAGTTAAACTGTACTGCATTCCTTTACCGATCGCTCGCCCTTATCTCTACTCCGGAGCTCTCACCACTACTCCTATTACTTCCCCTCTTTCGTGTCGCTGAGCTATCAGGATTAAATAATCGGTCTGTACACAGTCCTCGAAAGTCTCTGCCTAGAGCTAGCCTGCAGTTAAACATTTCTAAATCCACTTTTTTGAAGGTCCTACATTCTCGTCTGCGAAAGTTTCTGCGGACAGACTGTATATAATGTAATGCTGGGGAATTAGGCAAGAACAGTTACAATTTAGAATACTGAAAGCCTCTTGTTTAGATTGGAGTGTTGAATTATTGTTAGTAAGATTTAAAAATAAGTTAATAAAATATATAAATGATACTGTAAAAATTTTTCTTATTCTTCTTCCTCACTGGAAGGTTTGAGCTTAGCTTATTTCAACTTAAATATCTGACGATCTTTTTCAGAGACAGCGACGGCCCTTCGTCCCTTCCTAAGTACTGTAACTCTACTTTCCTCTACGCGGTAGACTGTAGACAACTTACTGAGTACCGGTACTACCCTTATACCATTTTCGTATTGGATAAACGTCTAAATAAATCTTAGGAGCCTCATATCTGAGGTGTGAATTTTAAATTTGTCTCGAGTGAGGAGTTTACACTGTCATAATACACAAGTGAAATTTTGACGCGTGCCTCGCTTAAGTATTTTGTTGTTATTGTGATACCAAAAGTGTAACTAGGGCTAAATATGTGTAACTCCACTTCTCAACCCTCCCCTAATATGTTGCACACCAAATTTTAAAACTTAAAACTGTATAATGAGACCGTTATATTTGCAGGTATTAGCGAACCTGGGCATTACAACGACTTATGTGGATGCTACTGATTCTAAAAACGTGGAGAAAGCAATCCAGGCAAAAACTCGACTGGTATTGCTTGAAACGCCTGCAAACCCAACCCTTGACGTGATCGACATTGCAAAGGTCGCAGATATCGTCCACAAGAGGAAGAACACTCTATTCGCTCTGGACAATACCTTCCTCACATCTTACTTCCAGGTTAGTTAAATATAACATATATTTTTTTATTTTAGTTGGTTATTTAACGACGCTATGTCAACTACTAGGTTATTTAGCGTCGATGAGATTGGTGATAGTGACATGATATTTGGCGAGATGAGGCCGAGGATTCGACATAGATTACCTGGCATTCACATTACGGTTGGGGAAAACCTCGGGAAAATCCAACCAGGTAATCAGCCCAAGCGGGGATCGAACCCGCGCCCGAACGCAACTTCCGGCAGGCATATATAACATATACAGAAGAATTACATGTAGCACAACATGGAAGAAGGTAATTTTTTAGTGCCCGCAAACATAACACTTTTATTAAAGGAATATTACTGGCATTTTTTTCTTGGTTCTTGGCCTACTTATTTTTTACATTAAATTATTATTATTATTATTATTATTATTATTATTATTATTATTATTATTATTATTATTATTATTTCAAACCGTTTTGGAAGCCTTGCAAACGGTGCTATTTAAGCAACCTCTTTCCTGCATATCACCAGTATGGTCTAAATATGGTAAATAGATTCGCAGAGTGACTGTCCAGTGACATTTCGTGCACAGTATTTGAAGAGTCACTGCAAGAATGATGGATGTCATTTGGAATACATTTTGCAGGAGAAGCAATTGGAAGTTAGAAATGCTTAGCGCTCAAAGCTTAACTGTGATTTTCCGATCATTACTGGACAATGACTATCAGTGTTAATGACATATAACTCTCTATGTACATTCTATATGTCTTAAGCTATGCATTGACAGTCTTGGTTCATTTTCGACAAGAAAGTGACATCCATCATTCTTGCAGTAGACTCTTCATTTATGTCCACCATAAATTTTCATCCAGTTGAGATTTTAGTCCACAGTAATTCTATAACAATTTTTTCCACCTATTATGTCAACATGTAAAAATCGTCCACTGTATGATTTCGTCCGCCATACTGAAATATCCTCAGGCATTTTTGTCCATTTTATATACTTTTAGTCCATATTTTTTAGTCCACGATATTTATGGTCCATTGCAGGAGTAATATATTATACAGAATTATATTAGGCCACTTTATTTTAGTCACATACAATAAAATTAACCACAAATTTAATTTTGGAAGCAAATGAAGAAAAATTTAAATGGGTAATATATCAATAATTATGTTCTACCGTACAATTTTAATCTTTAGTTGATGGAAGTTCAGCTCTACTCCTAACACGTGTGCTTACCTTCCTTAAATACACGGATATGAACGTGTATATTCCTATCTGTGGCAACGGACATTGCATATGCCACGATTTTCACATTTTCGCACCGTCAATGTTACCGGTCTCCATTTTTATTGAATGAGTGGAACTGATATATTGTATGTAAATTGTTGTGACCTATTTTATCCTTGCCTTTAGACGAAGGAAGTAAATATGCCATTATAATGTCTTTGAAATTGTACTGCATAAATTTGATTCCTCATTAGGAGTTCTAGCACATAGATTAAATTGGATTTCACTACCATGGAAACCACAAAAATGAAATTAATAATGATGAAATTGTTTTTTTATTAAGTGCAATTCAACTTGTCTTGTATTTAATTGTATGGGCAAAATTTTAAATGGACTTTTAAAAATTGGTGAAAAATGTAGACCAAAGAAAATGGATAAAATATTATTTGTGGACCTATGATATTAATGGACAATATAAAAATGAATGAATCCTTTAAGGACAAAAAATTGTGGATGAAATGTCCGTGTACGAAATGAAAACGGACTATATGATTTTGTACAATATAAAGTGAACAAACTGACCTGGAATGGTTAAATACAGCGCATACATTTTATCTTTACACGCAGCTGAGATGTGCACTGTCGCTTTCGATCTACACGCGCGAGCGTGGAAAGATAAAATGTATGCACTTTTTGTAGGATATTGTAAGAAGTACGATATTTAGTAAACTCTTGCAGTTCCGACTGTCTTTTATGAAAATGAAACATCACCAATTCAGTATTATTTATGACCTAACGCAAAAATAACTTCAAGAATGGTTTTAATTCTCGTAAGAATTGTACACATAAAGTAACAACAACTGGTTGCCATAGAGACTTAAACTTTCATGGCCCACTCTGTTGCATAATTAACACAAACATAAGCCACTTATGATTTCAGAGCCCTACAAATAATACAGGGTTGTTTCCGATCTCTGATAACGAATTTGAATGACATCGTGTGCGTCAGGAGCCACACTACAGCTGAACTGTGGCGCGAGGTGACAGACCAGTAGTGAGTGATCTCACAGTCTACTATATACAGTCGCGAAGCTCAATATGTAGTAAAAATGCAAACATGGGTAGTTGCCCACCACTAGGATCGCTACTATCGCCTCATCATCGCAGATCTCTCTCCTAGCAGACGACAAAATATGTTACACTTTCGTTGTCGTGTTCTTTTGGAAAAATTAACACCTTGCTTCCATTATTGAAATATTAAATGCATATAGTTAATTTATTATTTTAATGAAGTATATTAAATTCCACCATAAACTCGAAGATACCTGCAAGATATAGGTTAATATTATTTTTGTTTGTGCAAAACGAACTGAAATTTACTATAATCGCTTCACTCATTCAAGATTATAGCGATAATTAACTTTTAAACCAATAAATATTAATTTTCATTTCCCTTTACAACAATAATAATGGAAATATGAATTAATCGAGTAACTTACGTGTACCGGTACTTGTAGTGTAGGCTTACGTAGCTAACACAGTGGGATGAGGTTAAGCAATAATAGAATTGGAAATAAAACGTGATCAATAAATTTTATTGTAACAGACTTTTTCTACGTCTCTAGTAAAGTAACAAATAAAAATAACAACAAAATTAACAGCTATAATTAAAAACATATCCTTTGAAAAAAAAAGTAGGCCTAAACAATAATAATCCCACCAGAATTGAAAATAAAACGTGATCAATAAATTTCATTAAAACAAACTTAATTTTTCTACGTCTCTAGTAAAATATTATTATTCCAATTATTGTATTTTAGCCATTAACATTTTCATTACAACCAATAACGAACATTTCACAAGCATCAATGTGAAATACGCAACGAGCTAGCACTCGATGGAAATACGACACAGTCCAAAGTCGACCGTGGACAGTCTATTGTTTCTAGTTGCTAACCGCTTGGAGCGCTTTATGACGAGGTTTGCAAAAAATCACCTCAAGCTTCGCGACTGTATATAGTAGACTGTGGTGATCTCATAGTCAGAGTGCACGGCGACTCACAGCAGAAATTCCAAAGAAAATCGAGCCTTTTTGGGAGGCTACGTTACGACTCTTTCCAATGCCAAGTACAGTTAAGTGAAAATAAAAGCCTGCAATAAACGAGGTTTCGTCATTTCCAAGAAAGGCATTTTCTGTGTACTTAATAAGATTGGTAAAGCTGGAATGGAATTAATTTGTATCATCTCGTGGGGTGCGGCGACTTGTGACGGGGGTGGATTTGCTTGCTTTTTCCACTCTGAAATTAATCCCATCCGAGCTTTGCCAGCCTTATTAGGTACACACAAGATGCCTTTCTTGGAAATAACGAAGCCACGTTTTTTGTAGGCCCCTATAATTTTCACGTAACTGTACTTAGCATCGGAAAGAGTTGTTATGTATCCCTCGATTTTCTTGGGCATTGCTGCTGTGATACACCGTGCACTCTGATTATGAAATCACTCACTACTGGTCTGTCACCTCTCGCTGCAATTCAGCTGTCGTCGGTGTGAATTCTGACGCATATGACGTCATTCAAATTCGTTATCAGAGATCGGAAACAGTTCTGTACTTCAGCTGTGCCATTTGGCGGAGAGATATGAAACTTGCAGCGTGTAGGAGAGAACATTTAGGTACTTTCGTTCATAGTCTATATGACATTAATTTTCAATTTGGCACATAAAAATAATGGATCTGAGTCCATTTACTAGACATTTAACTCGATATTTCTGTAGTTAAATGGAGTCTGGTTTTCAGAACCGTAGTAACCGTAACATAAACAAAGAAGTTTGCGCTCAGGTTACCAAATGGGATCATTCACAATGATTCAAATAAACACTGACATTAACATTGCCGTTAGACGTTAACATGAAAGTTTGCAAACTCTAATATGAAATATGCGTTACAAGAGCGGTATGTTGAAGTTTTCATGTTCGAGGAAAAGTTTGAAAAAGCGAAACGTAGTTGATCTTTTTTAATTTCCGAGAATTGAAAGAAAATATACCGCTCGTGTATCGTACATTATTTTGTGCGAAGATCGTTTATTCCATACCTGAAAGAGGAATTTATAATTAGTTGCAATGAAATCTCCATCTTGGTTTCTGTTCAATGACGGCAAATTTGCAAAACAAAAATATCTATCTTCAACATTGTTGCTTTAAAATGTTTTCTGTGTTTACTATACTCCAGCAGGCCGTGATATACGTCTGTCTTTCCCCCCCCCCCCCAGTCTACAAATGCGAACTTAAAACAAACGGCTTCCTTAATGTTACTTACATCACGAATGCAGTAACTTTAGTCGAGTTGTAGAGTTTACTTAATTTTTGCAAATATTTAAAAACAATTATTAACAGTGCAATTTAGGTGAAATTGCAGTGGTAAGTTTCCAATTTATAATTATTACTATGTTGAACGTCTCTAAAAATAATATGTTAAAAGCCTAAAGCAGTAAAATCAATATGTCACTTAAGCGGTAAGAAGAGGGAAATTGTTATGTGTGTTAGGTTGGGAATAATGACTGTGGAATTTTAGACTTACCGCGGATTGGTTTTGTGCGGAAACCAAGCAAATACGCACGATCTCGCACAAACTTTCATGCTTATGCTTACGTGATTTGCAAACAGAACACAATCGTGGAGCGCTGAAGTATACGACAGAATATGAGGAAATGACGTCGTTGTTATGTTTCCATGGTTACCAAGTATCTTTGCGGTTATGTTTATGTTCCCATCGTGAATGTTCTTGATTTTATCACAACGTTTGCATTTTTAAGTTAAAGCTTACGTTATGTTTAATTTTTATTGTGAATGAGCCTTAACAGCAAAAACAATACATTTATTCAATCTCCATGACGTATGGCCCGCATATGTGAGTAAATGTTGAGAAGCTGACATGTGTTACTGATTTGTTGCAGAAACCGCTGAGCTTGGGAGCAGATATAGTGATATATTCTCTAACCAAGTACATGAATGGACACTCAGATGTCTGCATGGGCTCCTTGTGTTTCAATGACGACTCACTGCTTCCTCGATTCAGATTCCTGCAGGATGGTAAGTCTTGTAATACGTAGGTATAAGTTATTATATAAATGGATATTGAGTTTGGAAGTAAATCTCGAAAAGACAAAGTATATGATTATTTCTCGTGACCAGAACATAGTATAGGAAATGGAAATATACCAAATTGGAAATTTACCGTTTTTTTTTAATAATTTATTGATCGATCACCGCATTTAGCGCTATACAAATCATTTCTAAATAAAATATAAATACAATACATGGCACTGAATTGAGGGCAGCCTAGATTGGGCTCCTCAATGCACAAAAATAATTGTTAATAAATAATTATTTACATAGGTTGGTGTGATGATAAATTTTGATTATAATATGAGGTCCATTGGAAGTCGGCTCTTGATTCTGGTGGGAAATGTGGACTTCCTTCCGAGAGAGTAGTGGATGGCGCCTGGAACATTTTCTAGGTTGTCATAGAACTTCTTAGCTTGTGAATGAAAAAACTGTTTGATTGTGTCAATACCAGTTTCTCTGTGTAGTTGGCTGTTACGGACAAACCAAGGAGAATTGAGTGAAATTCGTAGGACTTTATTTTGAAATGACTGGATGTGTTTAATTTCACTTATTGCAGCTCCTCCCCAGACAGGACAGGCGTAAAGCAGTAGAGGTCGTAATAGAGGTGTGTAAAGTAGCATGCGATTTTGTAGCTTCAGAGATGATTTCTTGTTGAGGAGGGGATATAATTTAGTGAGCCTTGAGTAGGCCAATTTGAAACGGTGGAAAAATTCAAATATCTTGGAGTAACAGTAACAAAAATAAATGACACTCGATAGAAAATTAAACGGAGAATAAATATGGGAAATGCCTGCTATTATTCGGTTGAGAGGCTTTTGTCATCCAGTCTCCTCTCAAAAAAATCTGAAAGTTAGAATTTATAAAACAGTTATATTACCGGTTGTTCTGTATGGTTTTGAAGCTTGGACTCTCACTTTGAGAGAGGAACAGAGGCTAAGTGTTTTTGAGAATAAGGTGCTTAGGAAAATATTACGGGCTAAGAGGGATGAAGTTACAGGAGAATGGAGAAAGTTACACAACGCAGAACTGCACGCATTGTATTCTTCACCTGACATAATTAGGAACATTAAATCCAGAGGTTTGAGATGGGCAGGGCATGTAGCACGTATGGGCGAATCCAGAAATGTATGTATGTATTTATTCACACTGCAGTGGGTATATACCCGGTGGCAGTGGTAACTAATTATACTCAATAATGACAATAATAAACTTATTAATTAAAAATACAATTAATAATAATACTAATAATTAATACCAACAATAATTAATAATAATAATAATAATAATAATAATAATAATAACAACAACAACAACAGGGAATATACTAAATTAAATGAAACGATCACTTAAAATAACATTTGAAATAAATTTAATTTGTATCTTAAAACTAAGATCGAACTAAAACCCACGAGTATCATATGTTCATATCTGCACAAGTACCTTTCAAATTACACTCATTTCGCTGTCAACTCGCTCACTGCAATGGAACTACGACACATTTCACTGATTCTATCCTGATTTCACTAACACTTCAAAAACATTTCACTGTTCAAATACTTTGCACTGCCACTATGAACTATAAAGCTTCACTGACAGGAACACGTTTCACTTACACGGCACACTTCACTGACACGACATACTTCTTCACTGATACAACACTTCAATAACAACATATCATTTACACCCTTTAAATACTGTGTATAATTACCGTCTATTAGTAAAGTCCTTAAGCCTATTTTTAAATACATTTTTGGTTGTTGGTAAAGCCTTTAGTAAGTCTGCAGGTAAAGCATTCCAGTCCCTGATAGTACGATTGAGAAAAGAAAACTTTCCAGTGTCCGTCCTCTGCCTTCTTTCCCTCAATTTATATGAGTGGTCGTTCCTTGAAGAGTAATTTGGCGGCTGCAACCTATTTTTTATTTCTCTCCAGGCAGGCTCACCTCTGTATGTTTTGAACAGTGCGCATAATCGAATTCGCGTTCTCCTGTCCGTGAGTGTGTCCCATTTTAATGGTGAATTTTTCCGACAACACTTGAGAGCCCGTTTTTGAATCCTTTCCAGTGTCTTAATATGTTCTAATCTGTAAGGATCCCAACATGCAGCACCATATTCCATTACTGGACGTACTAGTGATTTATATGCAATCTGTATGTAGTGTGTTGAGAGACTCGAGGGAAGAATACCTATGGGGGAGACGTAGATGGGAGGATAACATTAAAATGGGTTTGAGGGAGGTGGGAAGGGAATGAACATCTGGGTTGTCTGAAAGCCGTTTGAAATAATGTGGATGTATGTTCACGGCGACATAAGGAATGAAAACAGACTGTTACAGCTGCTATACCGTCTGGACACAAGCCGATGTACCATTCCAAAAGCATGTGTACGAGAATGTGAGACAGTCATGATGTCCACGTGATATCACTCTGTAGAAAATGCAAACACTTGAAAAACCAGACGATCTTGCAATTGGGTGGCTTAATCTTATCAACAACGATAATATTATATCTGGAGATGATCGTCCCATCCTCCTAGTTGTCTTTTCTCTTGAAAGAGCAGGTTATTCGGCACAGTGTGAGGATCAAAGAATGCTGAAGTGAATGGAAGTGAAGTCGGCCACAGTTATGAACAACGTGCACCGTATTTATTTCCCATGGTTCTTAGCAAAAGAAGGACATTAAGGCCCAATTGTATAAAACTCCCTGACTAAAGATCAACTTTGATGGAAGATCGAAAAGTAAACCGAGTTCAGACACTTCTTCTATTGTATAAAACTTTTCTGCGATCAAATTACCTTGGTTCAAATGCAATCTAAGTTCACGTGAAAAGGATTTGGCAACATCGCATAAACAGGTGAAATACGTGATGCGCGGACCATGTTATACAGGTTTGTTCAGTGTTGCCAATCTAGCGACTTTAACTCTTTTTCAACAACAATTTCTTTTAACTTTTATATTGCTTAAATAGGGATTTAGTGACCTTTTAGCACCCCATAGTGACAAAATTTTATCTTTCTTTGTTGATAATGAGAAATCTAGCGACTTTACAACTACTTTTTGGCGACTTTCCGTATTGCACTCTGTTGGAGACACTGGTTTTTTGTGCAATGTAAATAATGGCGGACAATAAGAAGAACGTTGACTGTTCTCCAAGTTGTTATCATGTTATGGTGTTTGATACTGCTAAACATAATAAAGCTTTATAAAACGACAATTTTCGTTTATTAATACGTTAATTGAACATTTATGAATGTACCTATCATATCCATTAATAATTAATGCTTGTTATAAACATAATATAATTATAGGTTATGTTATTTGATACTACTGAACACGATAGAGCCTTATAAAATATAAGATTGTTTGTGTATTAAGGCAAGAAATTGAAAGAAATATATATATAAATGTACCTATCATATCTATTAATATTAATAATAATGGATATTTTATTTGCACAATCTGTCACTCGTATATTTCAAACAGAAAAGAAATAACTGAACTTGGATCATCTAACTTAATCGGAGAAATTTCTTCAGTCAAAGTTGACTTTAGTTTGAGACAAATTAATCTCAGATTAGACTTTTACAACACAAAATTCCAAGTTCAGCTGAAACAAGGATCAATTTAACCTCTGATCTAAGATTAAATGGTTTATACAATCGGGCCTAAGCATCACAAAGATCAAATACAAACACAAAGAAAATCATACATCAAGTCGTAGGAAATAGGGCCTACAAAGATATTAATACACAAATCAAAGATAAACAAAATTCAATCCTCCAGAAATGCACATTTTACTCAGGAGATTAAACAGATCGGTCCCAAAAGAAACACGCGATGTGGATTAATGACGAAGAAATTGGCTCTTCTTTGTTGAAAAGTAATAACAGTTGAAACATATTCGTATCTAGATATGTTGTATCTTTATGCAGATAACATATAAACCAGTGATGTCAAAGCAAGCGCATTTTTCTGACCTTGACGTCGTGTGCGGGCATCAAGCGCTAAGTATGGAAAGAGGAAGGGTTGTGTGTATGAATAAGCAGCCTGTTGGATTAAGAAAACAGTAGTGCACAAACTTCAAACGGAACGTGAAGTTTTATGTCGTTATTTTTATATGGCTACTTTCTGTTTGTTATTATCTATATTGTCTGTAAAACAAAAGTACTAACACTGATTTCTTAATATTGCAGTTGTATTTTAAACGTTAATAATATAATAAAGAGTTAAGAAGGAATATTCACATAAATTCCATAGTACTACAACTATACTGTACTAAATGGATGAAGAGATTGAGTATGACATGATAACTTGGAATTGATATCGATGGTATCTTTAGCCTTACAAAAGTAATCAATAAACTAATCAAAACAATGTTACAGTACAAAGCAAAGTTACCTAGGTGTTGTATATGTTTTAATTGTAACTAATATTACATAACAAAACTCTTATCGCATTATGCTTTTAAGGTGATATTGGTGAGCAACTTCGTATCATCAGAATATTAAATTATTTTCTCGAAATGTGCTGAAGCTATAGAGCTCATATTTTTACAACACATGGGCACGTATCTTTTGCTTATGATGTAACAGTAGTTGCTTTGTTAATTCATTTCCTTACAAACAATTTCCATGCGAATATTTTCAAAATTTTCAATACACTATCTTCAGTAATACGTATTTACGGTATATTAGGTTTACGAAAACATTTTTTCAGTACCTGTAAGGCTACTAAATAAATAGGCCTATATCTGAAAATTTCACTTTTCTATAAAAAAAATGAGAAAATATGTCTTTTGAATAAAAAAATCAAACTTGTGAAAAATGAGCATTAAAATTAAAACTTACATTCTTATAATGCACTTATACTTCTCAGGCAAATCTAAAAATTAACATGGATACAGTTTTAATAAGTTCTCTTCCCTTTATCTATTGAATCAGTGCTGGCCATCCCTGTATATAGCTCGACCAAGCGGCATATACCACCTCTTTCGTCTGTCTCTTTCCTTTCCGCTGTAAAGCGCTCAGGCTCTCCTGAGCTCAAAAGCGCGCGCGTGCTCCTATGGGCATCAATTGACATGACTGGTATAAACGAACAAATAGCAAATAGGTGCATGTTTCAATCTCGAGTCATAAGTAGAATAAAAAACTTCATTGCTTTTCATTTTCTAAAGAAATTGAGAAGGAATGAAGTTTTTGTCTACACAAAAGGGTATAAACGCGTAACAGGGAATGTAGTGTGTTCTTCAATTTACGATGCACCGACATCAATACTCAGTTTCAGATATTATGAATTATAATCACAAAAACTATTGGTGCCAGTGTCACTTGCGGTCATCTTTCATCTAATCTCTTAGTCAGGTACTTCCCGCGTGTTCTGATTGTGTGCTGGACTTAAGTATAATATTTCCTGGAAATATGTTGCATAGAATGACAGATAACACAGTGGTGATGAAATTTAAGACAGGAAGTGGAATATATTAATATCAATAGATAAAAAGAAACTGATGCCAATCCTCAGCAATCGATTGAAATTAAAGCTCGAGAAGCGGACAGCCTGAAGTGTTTCCAAAGATAGCCTACAATTTATTACAATATGTAGTTCTACTCGACCCTGAGACAGAAATGGCATGTTGCATTGTCAGTTATCAGAGTCGCTGAAAATGATCCTTTTCCAAGAACAGACTTAATCCAGAAACTTGCGTCATCCAGAGCAACCGATCGTCACAGATAGCGACAATGCCTGCAGACTAAGATACACTCAGTACTCTGTGAAAATCAGAAGACCTGGTCAACAATAAACCGGAAACGGAAACACAAACGAGAACGAGAATAGCAAAATTATTTAATTAAATATATTTAAATGTGAGCATTCACATATAACGAGAAGCCGGTAATGTGAACGTACAAGTGGGCCAAGTTTAACTTTGCCATTCTCGTTTCCGATCACAGTCTACTACCACAGTCTAGTATATACAGTCGCGAAGCTCAATACGTAGTAAATATGCAAACATTAGATAGTTGCTCACCACTAGGATCGCTAATATCGTCTCATTACAGGCAATGAAAAATAGTACCGTCACAGTCTTTTGTTTCTAGCACCTCAAAACTCAAGCTTCGTGACTGTATATAGTACTCTGTGCTACTACTTTCTTTCTGCTGTTATCATAAATATATTTTGTAGCAAGGAGGCCGTGACATAAATTATTCATCAATCATTGTTTCTAACTAACCGAGAAATTCAGTAGAATCATTTTCCATATATGCTACATGTATATGTTACCATATTACCACGTTAATTGAATTATTAAATATTCCGGTTCGTTGTTTAATTACATATTTATATTTAGAATAATTTTACGATTCGTTGTTTAATTACATATTTATATTTGGGATAATTTTACGGTTCATTGTTTAGTTATATATTTATATTTGGAATAATTTTACGGTTCATTGTTTAGTTATATATTTATATTTGGAATAATTTTACGGTTCATTGTTTAGTTATATATTTACATTTGGAATAATTTTACGGTTCATTGTTTAGTTATATATTTACATTTGGAATAATTTTACGGTTCATTGTTTAGTTATATATTTACATTTGGAATAATTTTACGGTTCATTGTTTAGTTATATATTTACATTTGGAATAATTTTAAGGTTAGTTGTTTAGTTATATATTTACATTTGGAATAATTTTACGGTTCATTGTTTAGTTATATATTTACATTTGGAATAATTTTACGGTTCATTGTTTAGTTATATATTTACATTTGGAATAATTTTACGGTTCATTGTTTAGTTATATATTTACATTTGGAATAATTTTACGGTTCATTGTTTAGTTATATATTTACATTTGGAATAATTTTAAGGTTAGTTGTTTAGTTATATATTTACATTTGGAATAATTTTACGGTTCATTGTTTAGTTATATATTTACATTTGGAATAATTTTACGGTTCATTGTTTAGTTATATATTTACATTTGGAATAATTTTACGGTTCATTGTTTAGTTATATATTTACATTTGGAATAATTTTACGGTTCATTGTTTAGTTATATATTTACATTTGGAATAATTTTAAGGTTAGTTGTTTAGTTATATATTTACATTTGGAATAATTTTACGGTTCATTGTTTAGTTATATATTTACATTTGGAATAATTTTACGGTTCATTGTTTAGTTATATATTTACATTTGGAAAAATTTTACGGTTCATTGTTTAGTTATATATTTACATTTGGAATAATTTTACGGTTCATTGTTTAGTTATATATTTACATTTGGAATAATTTTACGGTTCATTGTTTAGTTATATATTTACATTTGGAAAAATTTTACGGTTCATTGTTTAGTTATATATTTACATTTGGAATAATTTTACGGTTCATTGTTTAGTTATATATTTACATTTGGAATAATTTTACGGTTCATTGTTTAGTTATATATTTACATTTGGAATAATTTTACGGTTCATTGTTTAGTTATATATTTACATTTGGAAAAATTTTACGGTTCATTGTTTAGTTATATATTTACATTTGGAATAATTTTACGGTTCATTGTTTAGTTATATATTTACATTTGGAATAATTTTACGGTTCATTGTTTAGTTATATATTTACATTTGGAATAATTTTACGGTTCATTGTTTAGTTATATATTTACATTTGGAAAAATTTTACGGTTCATTGTTTAGTTATATATTTACATTTGGAATAATTTTACGGTTCATTGTTTAGTTATATATTTACATTTGGAATAATTTTACGGTTCGTGACTATCATATAGCTACTCAGGTGTACATATCTTTGTTAATTACATACTCAAAACTCTATTCATTTTCGTTACCACTCACTAATGAGTTTCGTTCCCACTAGTTTTGTGGCCACTCGGAGAAGATATCTGAAAACTGAAAGGGAACTTCTCGTTACTTAAGTCACTGTTTGTCTTCACACTAATTATTTTTTATTTCTCTAACTTATGGCGAATATATCCATTTGATAATTTTTAACAAAGAGAGGAAAATAATTTATAAAAACTTCATTTCCCTTATTAAAATGTCTTTTGAATACCCGAGATGCAAATACAGAATTGAAGTTTGGTGCAACTTTAGATTCGTAGGCTAATCTTAAAACCAGTAAGTTTCTCCGTTTCCCTGGAAACCACTATCTCAAAGTGCACCACATTTTCTGCAGACCACTGAGTTTGTTCTTGTCAACATTGTTGCATATAAAGCTAATGTTCAAACTCAGATATTGACAATATTATTTCTTCGAAATTGTTCCGCTTTGCACAGACGCGGGACTCGGTCCCTCGCCGTTCGACTGTTACCTGGTTCATCGCGGACTCAAGACGCTGCCAGTACGCATGCGTCAGCACATGGTGAACGGCTTGAAGGTCGCGCAGTTCCTGGAGTCTCACCCCTTCGTGGAGAAGGTGATGCACCCCTTGCTGCCCAGCCACCCGCAACACGAGGTAGCCAAACGACAGACCACGGGGCACAGCGGCATGGTGGCCTTCTACGTGCGGGGGGGCTTCCGGGAGACGAGCGACGTGCTCCAGGCGTTGAAGCTGTTCTCGCTGGCCGTCAGCCTGGGCGGGGTGGAGAGCCTTGCCATAGCGCCGTAAGTCCTCCATTACATTCACTGCAAACCCAGCTTCCTTCAATTGTTCCTATTTTCTGCTCTCCTCTTTGTCTCCGCATATGATCCATATATCTTAATGTTGTCTATCATCTGATATCTTCTTCTGCCCCGAACTCATCTCCGTTCACCATTCCTTCCAATACATCCTTCAGTAGGCAGTTTCTTCTCAGTCAGTGACCCAACCAATTCCTTTTCTTCTTCCTGACCAGTTTCAGCATCATTCTTTCTTCACCCACTCTTTCCAACACAGCTTCATTTCTTATTCTGTCCGTCCACTTCACACGTTCCATTCTTCTCCATATCCACATTTCAAATGAAAAATAATATAATTTTAGTTTTGTTTCCGTCTTGACTTATTTTAATTTTAACCTAGAAGTATATTTGTTAACACATTTTAATATTTTACTTGTGAACGTTAATAGTACATTATGCAACGAGCCTATAATGGTAGTAATTAAGACGCGAGTATGTTTGTTTATGAAACGAGTGCAATCGACTTTCATAATTTTCATACGAGCGTCTTAATTACCATTATAGGAAAGTTTCATACGACTTTTTATGCGCGACCATATTTCTATCTTGAAATTATTCATAAGTATTCATGTTATGGTTATATAAGTGAGGAGTGGAACTGACCTGAATTGTGAGATGTGCGCAGACGCGAAAGTATTGATTTTTTCCGAGGCCGAATGTCATTGACCTTGATAGAGAATGAGATGAACATTAGTCTGATATAACCTGGAAATTGATTTAGAATTGAAAAACGAGATGACAAATTGAATTTATTTGAATATTATTTACAATTAACGCTAATTATTATAGTAACAGAACATAACCTTCTGCGACAGTATTGGATTTCCAGCCTCCGTGACTTTCCGCTAATTGTCTTTCGATTGCATATCCGAGAATAATCGATACTTGCGGTTTTATAATGGTACAATGGTGATTTCTCATTGGCTGAACAACTGAATTATAATGAATAGATGTACGTTAATGACATGCATTAAAGGGCTGCTACCAGGTGTATAATTACTACATTTCGGCATGGTCGAGCATAAACAATATTAAAATATTAAATAAAAAAAATATTAAAATATGTTAAGAAATATACTTTTGGGTTAACATTAAAATAAGTCAAGACGGAAACAAAACTACTATTTTTTATTATAATTCGACTTATTTGACAGCTTTATCAAAATGAATTCAAAATTCACATTTCAAATGTTTCTAGTTGCTTCTCTTCACTTTGTCGTAATGTCCATGTTTCTGCACCATACAGTGTCACACTCTACACAAAGCACTTCACTAATCTCTTCCTTAGTTCTTTTTTTTCAGAGGTCCGCAGAAGATGCTCCTCTTTGTATTAAAAGCTCCCTTGGTCATTGCTATCCTCCTTTTGACTTTCTGGCAACAATTATTAAAAATATATTATAGAATTTCTTCATACAGGCGTTTTATGGTTCTGAGATAGCCACAAGCATAAGTTTGTAAAATTAGTGTAATTCTAGTCGTTATAGAAACAAAAAATAAAGAAAGGACTTTATTTTTTGTAAACATTTTACTTTTTTATGTAAATCGAAAATATGTGGGAAAATTCCTGCCAAGGAAAAATAATTTAAAAAGTTATACATACTAGGTTCAAAAAGTTCCCGGAATTTGCTAGTATCATAGAAACAACGTACCTTAAACACTATTCTACAGCATTCCCTTCAAAATAGTTGCCTTCCGCAACAACACACTTTTGCCAACGCGTGTAGAGTTCCTGGAAGCAGGCCTGGAAGCCATTTTGTGAAACCCGTCTTAGTGCTCTCGTCGCGTTTGCGATAACCTCTTCAGCATTGAATCTCCGTCCTTTCAGATGACTTTTCAGACGGGGAAACAGAAAGTAATCAGGTGGTGAGAGATCAGGAGAGTATGGTGGGTGATCCAAAGCAGTTATGTTGTGCCTGGCAAGAAAATTCTTTACAATAATTGCGCGATGAGCAGGTGCATTGTCATGCATAAGGAACCAGTTGTTTTCTACCCACTTTTCTGGACGTTTCCTTCTCACTGCGTCCCGGAGGCGACGGAGGATTTCTACGTACAATTCTTTCGTTACAGTACGACCTTCTGGAATGAACTCATGGTGGATGAGACCCTGAGAGTCGAAGAAAACTTCCAACATAACTTTGCCTTTGGAAGTGTCCCTAGGAAATTGTTGCTTCCGAGGAGATTTTTTTCGATTTCCGAGATGACTGTCGTTTAGGGACTAGGTCGTACAAGTAGCACCAAGTTTCATCACCAGCAATAATTTTGTTTAAGAAATCACCATCTTCATCAGCCATACTGATCATGTCCCCAGCAAGAGTCATTCTTGCTTCTTTCTGTTCTGCCGACAACATTTTCGGAACTAACTTCTGAGACACGTAATGCATATTGAGATGCTTGTGAAGAACATTGTGTACACTTCCGACTGATATTTCGACCTCTGCTGCTAAGTTCATTAGAAGTTCAAATTAAATGTTTTCAAATTTATTTCCAATGAAGAATACCAGACATTTTGGAAGTTATTTGCTTCCATAATAATGAAACATAGGCCTACACCTCTGAATGGTTTTCTTCATGATAAATACTTTTTATTTAACCTATACATCTTCAGTTCTTGAGTTCCAATGCGAAAACGCAAGTAACAATGTCAGAACGATCAGTCGGTTTTACATGTGGGAGTGAAGCAAAAGCTATTTCAGGTTATTGAGGATTGTAGGTTAGAGTTATGAAAATGCCCCCGTGCCCCGGTGCCCCCGTGCCCCGGTGCCCTCGTGCCCCCGTGCCCTCGTGCCCCCGTGCTCTCCTGCCCTCGTGCCCTCGTGCCCCCGTGCCCCCGTGTCCTCGTGCCCCCGTGCCCCGGTGCCCCCGTGCCCTCGTGCTCTCGTGCCCTCTTCTCTTCTCTTCTCTTCTCTTCTCTTCTCTTCTCTTCTCTTTTTCCTTTCCTTTTCTTCCTGGTTTTTTGTTTTGCCTTCTTTCTCCATTCGCTTGCTTTCTACGTGATTCTCAATCTCTCCTACTGTATCTTAGATCCTTGTCATTGTCACAAGTTTCATATTCAATCTCTACATTGCCTTCAGCGTCATCATCAGCATCATGATCTGAACTTTCATCTATCATCTGCAGAGTAGTGTCGATCATCACGTAAGTTTTCATCCAGTGTTACTTTGTTAGATAAAACACACTTAAGGGAATAAATAAACTGCACTAACAGACAATTTTCTATTAATACTATTGATACGTAAATCTGACGTACACTTGCAAATAATTATATCTCGTAATAAGTTGGCCAAGCGTGTAAGTTGCAACCTGCTGTCACGACTACTATAGTCAGCAACTGAAAGACAGAGGCATAGCTAGAAGAAGGAGGTGCTCTCTTGGCGGGAAAAGTAGAGAGGATCAATTGTTTATCCATTATACGTCAAAATTACGTACGACAGAAGTTTTAAACAATGGCATTAGGCCTACTTCCTTGTGAGCAGGAAGAAAACAACTGTTTGATCACAGTATAGAGATAAGTTCTCTATACTGTGGTTTGATTTCCACATATCCTACAAGTTTAATACAAGTAGTGTTAAGTTCATAACAATAACCTTAGTATCTCGTTATCATTATATTACTTCTCTTCAGATAATTATCTACAGTCAGATGGAAAGAAGTTAATTAGATTATACGTTCTCGTGCATAAAATCGAAACTTCACGTTGATGTCGATGTTATAGGCATTCCTAATTTATAGTCTCAACAAATGTTGACGCAACATCCGTCGATCGACCACGCTGTTACGTAAGTTTTATAGTTTTCAGTAATATATATATATATATATATATATATATATATGTTAAATGTTATGTTTTATTTAACGACGCTCGCAACTGCAGAGGTTATATCAGCGTCGCCGGATGTGCCGGAATTTTGTCCCGCAGGAGTTCTTTTACATGCCAGTAAATCTACTGACATGAGCCTGTCGCATTTAAGCACACTTAAATGCCATCGACCTGGCCCGGGATCGAACCCGCAACCTTGGGCATAGAAGGCTAGCGCTATACCAACTTGCCAACCAGAAGTATATATATATATATATATATATAGCTGTTACTCAGTAGGCCTATATTATAGAAATGAAGATTTAATATAAATTCTTCTTTCTATGCGTCTACATACTTACTTAGGGCCCCAAAAGATTTCACTTTCATATCATTAGTATATCATTATGTGTTGCATTAATTATAATAATATTTCATTTTTAATGGTAATAATGTCACCAAACATTCTTAAGTTTTGTAGTTCTTAATATCGAATACACAGCTGTACTCGGAAAACTACAGACCAGAGAATCAGACTTGTAAATTATTTTTATACGTTATCAAAAAATTTCACAAATGAAGATCGACATATTGACATTATGATGTGAAAGAATCTGACCCATCTG
The DNA here is from genome assembly GCF_040183065.1 of Periplaneta americana. NCBI lineage: Eukaryota > Metazoa > Arthropoda > Insecta > Blattodea > Blattidae > Periplaneta > Periplaneta americana. The sequence goes on along the minus strand of NC_091121.1, from coordinate 186,991,416 downwards.
AACTCTAAGTATGTCAGCAATCCTGCAGGTCATGGCCTTCGTGTAATAGTCTATTGTTTATTGTAGTGTGTTTTGTTTTATTCTGAAATGCAATTAATTAGTTCTCAAAACTGACAAAAGATGGATTTTGGAAAATAGGAAAATGATGTAGGAAAATTGACTCTTCACTGAAAACTACTATTTTTCTGAAAAACTTTGGGTTCCAAGCTTCAAAATGAGGGGTCATTTATTAAAATCCGTTCAGCTGTTTCCCGTAATTTTCATTACCACTTCAAATTATATATATATATATATATATATATATATATATAGAAGTTTGATAAACAAATTAGAGTGTGACATGCCCTCTCCAAGTAATTCAGTTTTCCTGTCATCATCTTTGAACTGTCACTCCGCTATCAGCAAATTATCAATTACTAACAGCCTCTGTATTTTAAGAAGCAGCTAAATAAGGCACTAATTATAATTTCGTACGGGTTTTACAGGAATAAAATGAACCACGCATCAGCGCCGGAGGAGGAGTGGGCTCGCATAGGCTTCACGGACAACTTGGTGAGACTCTCCGTGGGCATCGAGAATGTGGAGGACCTCATTAAAGATCTGGATCAGGCCTTGAATTTCGCTGCGAGCCGGGTCTGATAGATGGGAATCACATACCATTTAAAAAAAATGATGTTTAGGAATGTTTACAACATTCCTCCTAGAGGGGGCCATGGCGAAGATACTCCAGGTTCTGAGTGTTCTCCGAGTTAATTTATACAGGGACATCATTTTATTTTTACTTGCATTTTTATTGTACCTGCATTTCTGAATGTACTTCATTCTCACCCCCTTCACTAATGTTCTTGCTCCCGTCAGACACACAAACTTACGGCCGCTGTTGCATTCGAAGTCTTCAAGCAGTGAAGTAAACACTGCAGTGTATAGTGTGTTTCAGAAATATGATTGTGTTTTCTATAGAAGAAAGAACCTATATTAATAATATCGTACTAAAAATTATATTCAAGAAACGATAAATTCAATTTCAGAGAATATGCTTCAAAATGTTTTTAATAATATGCGTACTGAATTGAAGCCTGCACTGTAATGAACGGCAACCATTTTCAGCAACTTGTTTAAAAATTCAGATTAGCTTTTTTTGAATTGAGGTGGCTAGAAGCAAAGGAATGCTAGTGACATTTGTAATAACATGAGTTAAGTACATCCAGTGTAAGCAAAAGTGTCTAAAATTTTAGTGGCAAAGGGATATTTTAATCGCATCACACATTAAAATTTAAAATAAAAATTTCACCGATTTTACGAAAGCTTAAACATTTAAACCCCATTTTCTCAAAAGTAACTTAAGTGCACTTACAGCCCTTTACTTATGACCCCCTCAATTTAAATGCACTCTCTATATTGTATGTTAACACCAATAATTAATATGCTAATTAAAGTAGACATTACATAACGAACATAGCCGCCTGAAGAGTTCAGTTTTTGAAAAAAAAAATGTTACTACTCTACTGTATTTTGATAAATTCCGTAAAAGTGATGATCAAACTCAAAATCGTAATATCGTACTTCCCTACAACATAAATGGATACACTACTTTTCTCTCCTATACCTAGTAAAATGATTTGTTTACATATTGCACTAGTAACATCAAACTCCTGTAATGGAAGGGGGCAACAGTGTTTCCGAGTATAGCCAGGTTAATGTTAAAAATGTTGGTAAAAATAAAGTGATGTCCCTGTATTATTATCACAATTCTAAGTTAAGTGTAAGTCATCAAAGCAGTGTTGAAATAATCTTCAGTTTTTCTTCTCTATAAGTGACACACAGATTTGGTGAGTCTTGAAAGTTAAATTTTATATAGCTGAATAATAAATAGCCTGGCCTACAATTTGTAGGTTAAAATTACGAGATGGCTGCTATAGGGATATCCTGAACTAGCACCAACAGATAGCGCACGTGTACTTTGAGGGAAGCGCTTTGCGTGTGCATTTGTTTTTCGGTATATAAACATTGAGGATATACGTGATTAAACACTCTTAAAAACAACTCAAAATGCCAATTTTTGTTATATTCCTACATGTAAAGACCAGGGAAAGTTTTTGTCTTCATTCAGGTCCCGAAATATTCTGAATATATGCTTTAAACCTTAAAAATAACGAATTAAATTGCGCCTCGAAAGTGCTAGCTATTAAACAAAAGTAACTACTTCAAGTAAGGAATTGTTGGCTACAGCTTCATTTTGGAGAAGGGAAAAGAAAAATCAATAAAAACATATGCAGTCTCGACAGCGAGCTACGTTAACTTATGCAGTAGTTGTAGGAGTCTCCGAAGTTTACGCCTGTAGTAAACTCTCTATAAACTGGGATTTCATTGTCCAGAACGATCCGTAGTGAAATCCATTTCGTGAATAATGTTTTTAATGTGCTGTAGACTAATTATTAAAACCGTGTTTAACTTCAAATTTTCAAAATCATCCCACATAATATTCAAAACTGAATGTCCTTAACCTACAAAACGCACGACTAATCGTGATCCTACTGCGATCATATTATATCATCTTATCAAACATTGCATTTGATCTTTCTGCAACTACAGAAAAAAATACAAGGAATTCAATCTCGATAGTCTCTTCCCTATAAAAAGAAACACATTGGTGGCTGCATATCCTGTTTTTAGCGTACGGTACTTACAATACTAATGATTAAAGAGGGCAATATTCACCTTCGACATAGTTCCTATTTTTTTATTCGTGCACCTCGTTCTCAGAGTTCTCGTTCAGGTTCATGAACATTCAATTTACTCGTATCTATATTCTGCATACTGCAGATTTCCCCACCCATCTCTTACGGGGAATCGCTCAATATTATACAGGTTTAGGCCTATGCTATTATTTATTGTAAATGAAATTAAATTATGAGGTAAGAAAATACTGAATTATATTAAATTGTACTAGGTTATACAAAATAATTATAAATATAATTTTGACACGCACAGGAAACCAACAAGCCGGAAACGTAATCAATTATAGCATATGACGTAATATAGCGCTACAACATGTTGCGCCGCATGGAACGCTCCTGCCATCTAACGGTAAAACTTCGCATAAGATATCCCTATTAGCAGCCAACAACGCCAGCCAAAGAAATTCAGCGGTAAAGATGTTTCTATTCAACTGAATGACAATTCAATACATCAGCACAAGAGTCTAAGTAACAAAGATTCCCCAACAAATAATTTTCATCCTAATTCAAAAATTACGAACCCAAAAGACACTCCTACATAACTCATCCTCTACATCTCCACTGATAAACGAGATTCAACATTATTACACTGAGATCTACAATAAATCAAAGCAAAATATGGTAATCTGGATTCCTTTCCATCAAGGTCTGCATGGAAATGAACAGGACGGTATGGCAGCAAAAGAAGCAACTCGTCTTCTTTTTTTTTTTATTTTAGTTGGTTATTTTACGACGCTTTATCAACAGCTTAGGTTATTTAGCGTCTGAATGAGATGAAGGTGATAATGCCGGTGAAATGAGTCCGGGGTCCAACACCGAAAGTTACCCAGCATTTGCTCATATTGGGTTGAGGGAAAACCCCGGAAAAAACCTCAACCAGGTAACTTGCCCCTACCGGGAATCGAACCCGGGCCACCTGGTTTCGCGGCTAGACGCGCTAACCGTTACTCCACAGGTGTGGACTGCAGCAACTCGTCTTCCTATACAGGATATGGACATTGACACTTGGAATAATGATATATCCACTCACTTTAAAACAAAGTTAAATGATCTATGGTACTCCAATTGGCTTCAAACATCTACTAGCAAACTCAGGAAAATTAGAAGTGCTCCCTGTTTATCCCATCCAACTAAACATCTACCACGCAGGAATCAAGTTTTCATCAACCGACTACGTATTGGACATACCAAGCTCACACATGGTTATTTATTAAAGAAGAAACCTCCTCCAGTTTGTAACACTTGCAGTGAAACTCTTTCTGTGAAACACGTCATCCAGGACTGTCCTCAATACAATCAGTTACAACTATTAAAATCCCCAACGATATAGCAAGATCTCTTGGTGAACCTTCTTACTGCAACAGTGTGATAAAGTTTTTCAAGTTAACTGGATTGTTTGATAAAATTGTGTAATGTTTATTGTAACTTGCTAAATGTTATGTTATTGTTAAAATTAATTCGAGTCGCGATATGACTTTTGTTATAAGTTGAAGCGGCAATAAATAAATAAATAATGAGAAAAAAGAACATTCCTCCTCTCTCCAAAGAAAAGAACACAAATTCTGACCTTCTTGTAAAGTACTTTTACACCCAAATAAATGGATTTAATTCTTGACTTACTCTTATGAAACGGAAGCATATAAGTTAGTCATGTTGCTATAATTTGCACAGACTTTTCTATTCTTCTATTCTAATGTTCAATAGACTTAGTGGCTTGTGCAGCGAATACTACAAACTGAGTCCATAAGAAGTTCAAATAAAAATTGGTCAGATTTATTTTCAATGAAGAATACCAGACATTTTGAAAGTTATTTGCTTCCATAATAGTGAAACATACTGCCTCTGAATGGTTTTTTATGCCAAATACTTTTCCTTGAACCTATCCGTCTTCAGTTCTTGAGTTTCAATGCGAAATCGCAAGTAACAATGTCAGAATGATCAGCGAGTTTTTCATGTGGGAGTAATGCAGTAGCTATTTCAAGTCATTGCGGATTGTAGGTGAAAGTTAAGAAAATGTAAGGTTTGTCATGCTTTGAACAAAAGACTTAGCATCTTGGTATAGCTGCTGCATGTTCCGTGAACTATCCTGAAATGTAGAAGGCAGAATCACTTTTTCCCACTAAGAGATCTTGCTGAGGTGATCAAGAGACTACAAAATCTTGTAGGCCTCTTATTTTATAAGTAAGTAATACCTTTTGGTCTTTCCTTAGAAATTGTAATTTTTGCACTTCCTCCAGACAATACTGATCTACCAAATGCTGTTGGATTAATTTGTGTAACAATGAATGTTATTTCGTATATTTTCTGTAATATAGGTCGTTGTGAGGAATTTATTGCTGAGATGCGGAATATGAGGCGAATGATATGTCAGTTGTAGAATATTATATGCGCCCTGAATAAAATTGTCCATCGTAAATCGTTAGCAGCTTCAGTGTTTCATTCGTTGCTGGTTGCGGGAAATGAACTTACTCATCACGGTAGCAAGAAGTGAAATGGCATGCTATTTTCTCTACAACAAAATATGCTTGGCAGCGATCACAAATCTAATCGATTAAACCAAAGAAATATGAAATTAATTTTGATGTAGTTTAAAGACGCAGCTAAAATAGGAAGCATGGCTCAATTACTACAAAGGAAAATTAGAGAATCAGACATATAAATATCTATATCACACTGCCATTAAATATATGAAAAAGACCCACACTACTTGATTAATAACTATAAAAGTATTTCATTTGTAATAACAATATTGTTACCTTACGTAAGTTTTATAGTTTTTAGTAACATATATGTAGCCGTTACTCAGTAAATTATAGAAATGAAGATCTAATATAAAATATTCTTTCTCTGCGTCTACTTACTTAAAGCCCCAAAATATTTCACTTTCATATCATTAGTATACCATTATATGCTGCATTAACTATAATAATATTTCATTTTTAATGGTAATAATATCATCGAAAATCCTTCAGTTTTGTAGTTCTTAATATCCAATACACAGCTGTACTCGGAAAACTACAGACCAGAGAATCAGACCTGTAAATTATTTTTATACGTTATCAAAAAATTACACAAATGAAGATCGAAAGAATCTGAGCCATCTGAACTCTATGTCAGCAATCTTGTAGATCATGGCCTTCGTGTAATAGTCTATTGTTTATTGTAGTGTGCTTTTTGTTTTATTCTGAAATGCAATTAATTAGTTCTCAAAACTGACGAAAGATGGATTTTGGAAAATAGGAAAATGATGTAGGAAAATTGACATTTCACTGAAAACTACAATTTTTCTGAAGAACTTTGGGTTCCAAGCTTCAAAATGAGGGGTCGTTCATTAAAATCCGTTCAGCCATTTTCCCATAATTTCCATTACCAGTTCAAATTATATATATATATATATATATATATAGATTGTTAAACAATTTGGGTATTTAGCTTGTTCCATCTTCAGGAATTGTGCATTAACACTCGTCGTGTTGTAATAGTTTTTACTCGCATCACCAGGGTAACGCTCTGCATTGTACTTCACATACTGCGAAATTCACTGCTGAAAATTGATGCTATAGTCCATCGAACACTGAGTGCTTTTCCTCTAAATCAGCCATTTTCAACCGGTGTGTCGCGAGAAAATGAAAATAGTAAAGATTGTCATAGTAAATTGTAAAAATAAAAGTGGAAATAATAGTAAAAAAGTGAGTCTACAAGAGTCAACATTCAGCGAACGCGACACAAGTACACAACACATTCCCTATCAAGCTCTCAAAATCTCTCCTGCTGAGGAACAACTGGTTTAGGTGATATGAGTGCGCCGCGGGATTTTAAATTACACGTGTGACAATTGACTCTAATAAATTGACAATACTATCTCTTCTTGACCTTAGCAAAACTTTCAACCCTGTAAATTTTGACCTGCTCATCTATAAAATGAGAAATCTGCATTTGTCAGAGACTGTTATGAGTTGGTTCGAATCCTACTTATGGGAAAGACAACAATGTGTTTTATGTGGGAACCGAAGTTCCTCCTGGCTTAACGTAACATCAGGTATACCATAGTGATCGGTACTCGGACCATTGTTGTTCACAATATACAGTATGTCAATGATATTACATCTCTTGTAAAGCATTATAAATATTGCTTGAATGCTGACGACCTTCAATGCTACATCTCTTCCCGCTTAACCCTTTGAAGCGCAGTGGTTACAGTACATAACCACCTTTTCAATTTGAGTTTCCCGCCTACTTATAGAGTGATTTTTATTTCAAAACTACTGCACTGCGTTCACTGATCCCTAGTAACTGTAGAAGAATTTTATTTTCCCTATATTTGTGTTGCTCCACTAAGATGGCCGATGTTGTTGTGTATAGTTGGGGTGTGGAAGACTCGCTACGTGTTTTTATTTCAGTTGTATGCTAAAATATCACAGTTACGTAAGTTTCTATTTAGTATTATCTGTCTTTCGGTCTTTTAGAACATATTTTAGTAACAAGATTGTAATTTCTTCGACACATGTAGCGTCAATATAGAAATAATGTGGTGGTTTCAAAACAACCACTACGCAAACAGGGTAGTTATGCTTACCATATCCAACAAAATGTTCCATTTTTGTGTTAGCTTATTCATCATGGCTACAAGGAAGAGATGGTTGGTGACAATCACAAAGTGTTTTTGACAACTTTTTCACAAGTTTGAATCTGATGATCTCTAAGGCAGCAAAATATCTATGCATGTGGTACAGTTAGACATGGGCGTATTGGTTTACCACACGACGAAAGAAGAGACCGCGACATGAAACGTGGTGACAGTGGTAGCCGTACGTCATATGCTGGAGTGTCCTGGCTCAAGTGGAAGGATAGAAGGTCCATTCTTTTCCTTTCTAATTACCACGCAACACATGTGAAGTGGCACTTTGCCTTAATGAAACCAGAAACTGTTTCCTTTTGTATCATTCACAATAAGTCTGAAGACATTGTGTTCTGCAGTATTGCATAGTGGTTTTACCATGAAACCACCCATTTTCTGTATAAAAAAATGGAAGTTTATGAGATTTTTAAAATTTGAGGCACTTCTCTTAGACAAATAAAAGTTTAATTTCATTGCAAATACAATTTTTTATTTCCTCCCCAAAAATGTGTGCATCAAAGGGTTAAGGCTCATTCACAATGAAAATTAAACATAACGTAAGCATTAACTTAAGAATATAAACGTTACGGTAAAATCAAGAAGTCATACCATCATTCACGATGGAAACATGAACATAACAGCAAACATACTTGGTAACCATGGAAACATAACAACGACGCCATTTCCACATATTCTGTCGTATACTTCAGCGCTCCACGATTGTGTTCTGTTTGCAAATCACGTAAGCATAAGCATGAAAGTTTGGAGTTTGCAAACTTTCATGTTAACGTCTTACGTTAATGTTTATGTTAATGCTTATGTGAATCATTGTGAATGATCCCATTTGTTAGCCTAGGCGCAAACTTCTGTGTTTATGTTACGGTTATGTTTAATTTCCATTGTGAATGGGCCTTCACACCGAGTAAACGACGCTATAGACAATGTGAACGAAAACATTGACTCGATTGTGACATGGACAAGGAAATTCCATCTTAAAATCAATCCTGGAAAGTCATAGACAGTTATTATATTAGGACACAAACGGCAAACTGACTCTGTAAAACAACTTCACATTTCCTCCGTTAAAGTAAGTACAGTGCATATTCCTTTCAGTTCTTCCGTAAAACAATTTGGCATTCACATGGATGTGATCTCAACTGGGGCATGCAACCTGCAGAAAAGTATAATTACTCTATTTTTCATGTGCTAAAACGGATAAATATTCATCTTCCCTTTTGTCTAAAAAGTTCCTTGTATTGCCCTATTTTGACTGTGCCGACATCTTATTGACTGATCTTTCCAACGACAATAAAAGGAACTTCTACGTCCTGATGATTTTTTGTGTACGTTTTGCAAGCAATGTTCGCAAATATAATCACATTACCCCATCTCTGGAAGCAATAGTTGGCTTGAAATATTGTAGATAAGAAAATAAATTTACATTCACCTCTCTCTCTCTTTGAGATCTCAAACTCCTTTTTTCCTTCGTACCTGTCGTCTCGCTTCACTTACCTTTCTTCCCACCACAATCTGAACACACGCTCTAGTTATGAAACAATACTAACAATACCATCCCATCGCACCTCCTCATACTCATCCTCTTTCACAATAGCCCTGCCAAGACTATGGAATTCGTTACCTGCTAGCATCAGGGACTGTCGAAATAAAATTGAATTCAAACGCAAACTTACTAGGCACTTGGTCAGTAATTGAGACTCGTTCAGACATGGCATCTCGTAAATAGTTATTTTATTCTAGCATAAAATATTTAAATATCCGGTAATTTCATTATTAGCCTATATAATTTTATTTTCCTAGGTTTAATTTGTACTTGAGTAAAAAAAATCTTCCTTTGTTCTTAATTTCCATAATAAATTGTCTAGCCTTTATTAATCAGGCAATCCTTTAGTACTTTATTATTATGATGTACCGAAGTACATATGATATATCCGTGCAGGATTATGCGTTACCATATGATGAAGGATGGATAGAACAGAGTTTTCTGTGTTTTATCCATCCTTCATCATTTTAGTACTTTCATTTTTATTGTAATCGTAAATTTAATATAAGGGTTGGATAAAAAGTAATGGCAACAGTTCGATATTTCTGACATGGCTTTATTCACAGGGGTACAACATTTACGTACCTTCTATATAGTCGCCCCTCTTATTTATTACCTTTTGCCAAATGTTTGGAAGGCGTCGTACACCATCAGCGCGTCCATCTTTGTTGATGTTCCGTATTGACCGCCCTAAACCACGGATAAGTTCATCTCTGGTATTGTACCGGGTCCCTCGCAGTGGTTCTTTCACTTTGGTGAAAAGATCGTTTTTTTTTCATTGGGTTATTTTACGACGCTGTATCAACATCTAGGTTATTTAGCGTCTGAATGATATGAAGGTGATAATGCCGGTGAAATGAGTCCGGGGTCCAGCACCGAAAGCTATCCAGCATTTGCTCCTATTGGGTTGAGGGAAAACCCCGGAAAAAACCTCAACCAGGTAACTTGCCCCGACCGGGATTCGAACCCGGGCTACCTGGTTTCACAGCCAGACGCGCTGACCGTTACTCCACAGGTGTGGACGAAAAGATCGTAATCGCATGGATCATATCGGGTGAGTACGGTGGATGTTCCAGTAGTCCGCGTTTTCCGTCTGCCTTGGAGGTACAGCGTGGTGCAGTATTACCCCATCAATGTCACACGCCACAATGAACATCTCCTTCACAGCACTTTGTGTAGGGCGCACTTTCTTTGGACGAGGAGAACCTGGATGCTTCCATTCATTTGATTGGCGTTTCAAGTTTGGTTCATACGAGCGAGTCCAGGTTTCGTCCATAGCGACGATTCGTCCAAGAAAGTCGTCACCTTCCCTTTGGTACCGGTGCAACAAGGCCTTCCCGGAACGCTTTAACCCATCGTGCAACTGTGCGATATGGCAACGCTGCAGCGCCACATGCTTCACGCAGTCCCTGAAAACATTCTTGTGCACTACGACCTCGTGCAATTTCAATTTTGATCCAGGAACGTTGCTCTAGTTTTGTAAGGATGGTCTTAGGGCGCTCGCACTATCCCTATGAAAGTGAACATTCTACACACTGCAGTAGATTGACAGAGTACTGTCGCCGCTGGCTCCACTAACTCATCTAACAGTCCTTGTTCATGTCCACACAGCTGGAAGCTCTCGAACACCATGGTCACGTGACAGCAGTGTTGCCATTACTTTTTATCCAACCTATGTATTAACTGTAATTATAGTTTTAATTGTATTTTTAATATTGTAGTTGTAATCCCCTGGTAGAAGGGAAGAGAAGGCCTGATGGTCGTATCTCTACCAATACGTTTAATGACATCTAAATATTGGCGCAGACACGGACACCCTGAAAAGAATATAAGATTGTGGCTTTATGAAATCACCTATACGCCTACTACTGTTATTATGGGTAAGATAAATTCATATCACTCCGCTATTGCATCCCAATATTGATGGTATTAACTGTACAATAAAGAAGAACAAATGACTCTTTAAGCTAATGATTTTGGCAGGTAATACACAACTCTGAGGGATGGGCCATAAAAGTCACACTTGCAGTATTCCAGTCCGCAGAAGTGGCTGTTACCAATTTACCCGTCTTCAATCGCAAGACTAAAGTTTCCAGTCACGGATAATAACCATTTTCAAAGAACTCTCGTTGTCTTTTAATAAAATAAATTTTATATTTCTCATTCAGGAAATAAACTGCAGGTCCTGTTGTTACTGCAATTCAAATATTTTACTTCACGTCATTTCCGGTATTACTCAGATCTTATCGTCGCTAACGAAATTTTGTCGGACCACAAGGCAAAATCATTCTATTTTGTCGTAAGATAATCCAGTTTGGAGCAACAGCCTTCATGAATTGTTTGTTCAACTTTACTTCATACCCAGTGATAAAGTTGTTTTGTTATTTGAGGAAGAGATAAGTCAAGTGTACTTAAAAGATATGACAGCAAGAATAGCCTAAAGACTTTTCCTACAACATATTTTATTTATCATATAAGTTACTTACTTACTTACTTACTGGCTTTTAAGGAACCCGGAGGTTCATTGCCGCCCTCACATAAGCCCACCATCGGTCCCTATCCTGAGCAAGATTAATCCAGTCTCTATCATCATATCCCACCTCCCTCAGATCCATTTTAATATTACCCTCCCATCTACGTCTCGGTCTCCTCAAAGGTCTTTTTCCCTCTGCCCTCCCAACTAACACTCTATATGAATTTCTGGATTCGCCCATACGTGCTACATGCCCTGCCCATCTCAAACGTCTGGATTTAATGTTCCTAATTATGTCAGGTGAAGAATACAATGCGTGCAGTTCTGTGTTGTGTAACTTTCTCCATTCTCCTGTAACTTCATCCCTCTTAGCCCCAAATATTTTCCTAAGCACCTTATTCTCAAACACTCTTAACCTATGTTTCTCTCTCAAAGTGAGAGTCCAAGTTTCACAACCATAAAGAACAAGCGATAATATAACTGTTTTATAAATTCTAACTTTCAGGTTTTTTGACAGCAGACTGGATGACAAAAGCTTCTCAACCGAATAATAACAGGCATTTCCCATATTTAATCTGCGTTTAATTTCCTCCCGAGTATCATTTATATTTGTTACTGTTGGTCCCAGATATTTGAACTTCTCCACCTCTTCAAAAGATAAATTTTCAATTTTTATATTTCCATTTCGTACAATATTCTCGTCACGAGACATAATCATATACTTTGTCTTTATTTTATATTATTTTATTTATCATGTATGTTCTCAAACTCGAGATCAGGCTCGACTGAGAGCTATGAATAACTTTTATAGAATGAGATCGATGAATATTTTTCCTCTCTCTTAATTTGTTCTCATCTCAAACAGATCGTCAGGTGAGAAACCCGTACTAATTTTATTATAGGCCTATGTCGTACTAAATTGTAGAGAGACGATCCACCACAGTAGACGGTGTTGACGAAGATGGAAATCGGTGAAGAAATGGTAGAGAAAATGGAACTATCTTCAGCAAACCTGTACCTTCACCATCCTTATCCACCAGGAACTACACTTGAACTCGTCGGATTTTGACCTTCGTTTTCGACGTCGAAAGCTAAAGTCCTAATATTTCGAATCAACGAATATTGAAAATAGTTACTTGACTTTGGAACTTCGGCATGAAGCAAATGATAAACAACTGGAAACCTTCTATCATTGATTGATCCCGGAAGGTGTATAGCTCTATCTCCGAACTATTTTATCAGATAAAAATGTATCTTATTGTTTTGTTGTCAGTACTCATTAGGTACATTAAAATATCACTATACCAAAAGAATTTAATAGACCATTATGATAACACAGTAATAATACAGTAAAACCTTTCTAAAACGAAACGCGATGGTTCCAGATATTTTTTTTTTTTCCGTTTTCACAGGTTTTCGTTTTACAAAGGGTTCAGTTTTGGCAAAACTAAGAAGAGACTACTGCAGTATGCTCACTGTAGGAAGAACATAACGAAGAAATAATTTGAAATAAAAGTTACTACAGCACATGAAAAGTAAATATTTTTGTGCGAGATCGTGCGTATTTGCTTGTTTTCCGCACAGAACCAATACGCGGTAAGTGTGAAATACCACATTCAGTATTCCCAACGTAACACACATAACAATTTCCCTCTTCTTACCGCTTAAGCGCGACATTCATTTTACTGCTTTAGGCTTTTAACATATTATTTTTAGAGACGTTCAATATAGTAATAATTATAAATTGGAAACTTACCACTGCAATTTCACCTAAATTGCAATGTTAATTATTGTTTTTAAATATTTGCAAAAATTAAGTAAACTCTACAACTGCACTAAAGTTACTGCATTCGTGATGCAAGTAACATTAAGGAAGCCGTGAAAAAATCAACAAGATTGCAGATGCCGATGTTATTACTGCAATATGTTATATAAATAATATTGTTAAAATATTAAAATGAAAAATAAATCATTACATAACCTTACAGTTTGTTTTAAGTTCGCATTTATAGACTGGGGGGAAAAAAAAGACAGACGTATATCACGGCCTGCTGGAGTATAGTAAACACAGAAAACATTTTCGGCAGTTACGTAGACTTTCGGCTCCCCCCTACTACCAATAATGCACAACACAATGTCAATACGGCGGTTGCTGTCGTCTGCGATACATCGAACTTTTCTGTTGATTTTCGAGTTTGGCATTTTTTCCGGTTATTATATGCTTATTTAAGTTGTGTTAACTCTCGCTAGTGGTTTTATATTTTATTTTATCCGTCTTGGTATTTATTTTATTATTGTAAATATTTTTGTTTTATCACTTATTATTATTATTATTATTATTATTATTATTATTATTATTATTATTATTATTATTGTTACTATTATTTATATCATCAGCATTATTATTTGAACCCTGTAAAATTGATGTAGACTACTGGACTGTACCCGAGCACGAGCATTATGCTCATTTCGGGTATCTATTCATATGTATTCAATTCAAATGTAAATTGTAAATAAATTTGAAATTTGAATTTGAAATTTTATAGCAACAATGTTGAAGAAAGATATTTTGGTTTTCCGAAGTTGCCGTCATGAAACAGAAACCAACATGGAGATTTCATTGCAACTAATTAGAAATTCGTCTTTCAGGTATGTAATAAACGATCTTCGCACAAAATAATGTACGATACACGAGCGGTATGTTTGTTTTCATGTTCTCGGAAATTAAAAAAGCTCAACTACGTTTCGCTTTTTCAATCTTTTCCTCGACCATGAAAACGTCAACATACCGCTCTTGTAACGTGTATTACTATTTCATAATTATTAACTTAGGTAATTGCAGCCTCCCCCCCTCTCTCTGCACCCTGGTTCCTTGGCCCCCACATTTCTTTTAAAGTGCATTGCAGTGACTTTCTTTTTAAGGGAACGTTGTAGGATTTCCTTCGTGCCCTGCATCTATTCACAGTGTAATTTACTCCCTGACCCATCGGTAGTGTGACTGAAGTTGTGTTGATGGAAAATTATTATTCACAGTTTTATTCTACTCGCACTGTCCTTTGTCACCGTATTGGCTTGTTAGCACAAAAATGAGAATAAATGAAAGAACATGCAAGAGGGTTGGAAGAAGTAACGGTACAGGAGGTCGGTAACCTGCCCGGGTCCTTGACAATAAGCACAGAATAGTGACATGATTAGAGAAGCTTCACCCCCAACGCCTGACAAAGAATAGGGAAAGTCTTCCAGAACATTGCATGTACAGTCACACAAAAAATTATGTCATGCTTCGTAAAGTATTATCGCAAGTTAAAAATGGTTTGAAAGAATTTAGCAACAGTAACGCTTAGGCCTATAATTATCCGTTTTAGTCAGGTTTTTTACCTAAATGGTGCTCTAAAATGATTCCGTTTTCGCGTTAGGCAGTTTTTCCGTTTTAAAGTATTATTTTACATAGGAAATCATTCCGTTCTCAAATTTATTTTTCGTTTGTGCAGGTTTCCTTTTTATAGAGGATACGTTTTAGTAAGGTTTTACTGAAAAAAAAAAATATTATTATTATTACGAACTACAATAATCATTGCGGTATAAACTATTCTGATTTATTTCATTTTCATACATCTTGTTGGCCAGTTTCATATTCCCTCGAATGTTCTACATCAATTCACTTTGTGTTTCTTCGTACGTAAATATTGGTAGCCTACGCGAGTCGGTGGAGTTCATAACACGTCACTTCTGTTATTCTCTGTACTTATTGTTTAAAAATAATCCATGGCGCTACAGCCCGTGAAGGGTCTAGACCGACCAGCCGGCTACTGGCCTCACATCCACATGCCGAAGCATAGGTGGACGATCATCCAACCAGAATGGAACTATCGTGTGGTTAGCACGATGATCCTCCTAGCCTTTATAGCTGGCTTTCGCAACCGGATTTCGCTCCTATCGTAGCTCCCGAAGTGTATCACGATGCTGGGTGGACACCGGTCCCATACACTGGCCGAAATTTCATGAGAAAACTTCTTCCCCCATGAGGACTCGAACCAGCGCGCATTCCGTAACGCGAGTCGTAGGCAAGATGTCTTAGACCACTACGCCACGGCGCGGGACACATTGTTTAATAATGTGAATTAAAACATTACACGAATATCTTCATGTTTATAATGTCAGTGATGTCAAGGATTATAGGCCTAGGTATTTCTGAAAGTTACATTCTTCCCTTTAACTAATAATTACAACTACGTCTAATGACCGGCATCATGTAAAATTACAAGCAAAATCATTAAAATGAATGTACCTAATTGAATTCAGGGAGGAGGCACTACGTAGCGCTAACCATCAAACTAGAAGCATTCCCAACTCATACAGGTAGGCAACACTACTAGTCCCGTGGGTAACTAACGTGGTAACTAACATTTATGACGTCATTGCTTGTCCCTAGACTAGTTCTCTACTCGTACGTAGCGAACAAAATGGTATCTTACTAGATAAGGCCCAGGGTTCACCAGAGAATTACCTGACATTCTCTTTACAGTTTGGGGAAAACCTGCGACAAAACCCAACCAGATAAGCAGTCGAAGCAGGACTCGAACCCACGTTCCCCAGAGTAGCCCCGGATCAGCAGACAAACGCGTTACCGTCTGAAATACGTCGGTGGCTAATTTAATTAATTCAATAAGAAGAATCACAACGAAAAATTATGAAATAGAAACAAAACGAAGTAATGACATTTTAGTAACAAAACACATTTCAAAGTGTTGAATATCTAAACGGTATTTTAGATTATGATTTGCAAAAAAGCTCACTATTCCAACACATCTGCCTTACAATGAGACCAGTTCGCTACAAAAAATTGGGAATGAGACCAAGTTTTTAATGTAAGGTAGTAGCAATCGCAACCTTTTTGTAAGAATCTGGGAATTAGACCGTGAAAAAAAAAACAGGCGATAAAATAGCCTAACTTATCTAAAATCAGAAATTAAATTTCTAAGAGCAATACTTACTTACTTGTGGCTTTTAAAGAACTCGGAGGTTCATTGCCGCCCTCACATAAGCCCGCCATCGGTCCCTATCCTGAACAAGATTAATCCAGTCCCTATCATCATATCCCACCTCCCTCAAATTCTTCTTCTTCTTCTTCTTCTCTTCATGGAGTAGGAGAGTCTCCTTTTTCCGTCCTCAACTTTCCATCTTGTTCTTGGCCGACCAATATCTCTTCTTCCTTGTGGTTTATAATCCAACACCTGTTTCGGTATTCGTTCCTTATCCATTTTTCTTAAATGATTCGACCAACGAATTCTATATTCCTTTATTTTATCTATAATTGGGAGCAGGTTTATTTCATCCCCTCAAATTCATTTTAATATTATCCTCCCATCATTGTCTCGGGCTCCCCAAAAGGTATTTTTCCCTCCGGTCTTCCAACTAACATTCTCCTATAAGCATTTCTGGGTTCGCCTATACGTGCTACATGCCCTGCCCATCTCAAACGTCTGGATTTAATGTTCCTAATTATGCCAGGTGAAGGATACAATGCGTGCAGTTCTGCGTTGTGTAACTTTCTCCAGTCTCCTGTAACTTCATCCCTCTTAGGCCCAAATATTTTCCTAAGAACCTTATTCTCAAACACCCTTATTCTCTGTTCTTCTCTCAAAGTGAGAGTCCAAGTTTCACAACCATAAAGAACAACCGATAATATAACTGTTTTATAAATTGTAACTTTCAGATTTTTTGACAGCAGACTAGAAGACAAAAGCTTCTCAACCGAATAATAACAGGCATTTCCCATATTTATTCTGCGTTTAATTTCCTTCCGAGTGTCATTTCAGTTAAGTGACGTATAAAGAGGAACCGAGTAATATGGGTTGAAGATTTAAACATGATAGTATGATGTTACATTTCAGAAACATAGAATAACACACTTTTGTAGATCGCAATAAACTGCTGTAACTCAAAAGACAGGACGCAGCAGGTCCTTTCAAGAAAGAGAGAGAGACTGACTGGCCATGGCCACCCTATACCTGAAACAAAACTTGAAACCGGTGCATACAGAACTAAACCCTCAGGCTCTTTAGAATAAGTAATTAATGTCCCGATACACGGAGATATGGGTATATGGAAGAAAAGAACAAAGAAAGGATGGTTTGGTAAATTTGTGGCTAGTTTCGTGGTTGAATGGCTATATAGGTTGGAAGTGAAATAATCCTGCAGATTGAAAGGAATGATAGGATATACTTAAATGAATAGAAAACTTATATTACGAACTGTTAATTAGAAAATTGAGTTGGAAGTTTCAGTAGTCCAACAACATCACCGCCTCTTTCTTCCCGTAATACAGATGTAAGAGGTCAACGAACTCAGGTCTGTTTGCCTTAGTGAACTACCTCCCATCTCCATTTCTGACTACAATGTTGGAAGCTGGTCGCATCGGTCAGTAGCTTCAATGAGTTAATTAAATTTACACGACAACCGTCCACGCTACTGAAATACGCCAGAGGGATAAATTATTCTTTATCAGATTTTCTATCGATATGGACAAAAATCACGATCCTAATCACAATAGTCACCGAATAAAAGAGTTTTGATATTTGGGGAGAAATATTTTTTCTGAGACAACTATGGAATTTTTATCAATATGACATCACACTTTTCTGTTGCACACAACATGAGCTATTCGCTTTGAAAATCTGCAAGGTTACTTCACTTCCTCCTTGTATAGATGAATAAGGGATGAATATAAGGATAAATGAAGGGAGAGAAAAAAGAAAAGGCTGACGAATGAATCTACAGATCGAGGAGAAAGAGAACTGGTAATCAATAAATCAATGTTTAATTTTAAGTCACACTTTTACTTAACAATACACATTACAACAAAAATGACTAGAATAGTGTAAATAAATTAATTAAGTCTATGTTATGGTCAATGAAGCGATTTAACATCATTCTGAAATAGTACATTATGCAACGAGCCTATAATGGAGGTAATTAAGAAGCGAGTATGGATATTTATGAAACGAGCGCAAGAGAGTTTCATAATTTTCATACGAGCTTCTTAATTACCATTATAGGCAAGTTTCATGCGACTTTTTATGCTCGACCATATTTCTAACTTGATAGTATTAATTTTCTTTGTATCTGACCTTGACCAATGTCCCGTATGTTGTGAGATGTTGGCAGACGCGAAAGTATTGATTTTTTCCGAAGAACAGATGTTGCTAGGCCATAAGAACCTACAGAGATAACATTGAAATTAAATTAGATATTGAAAAACGAGATGACAAATTGAATTTATTTGAATATTATTTACAATTAACGCTAATTATTATAGTAACAGAACATAACCTTCTGCGACAGTATTGGATTTCCAGCCTCCGTGACTTTTCGCTAATTCTCTTTCGATTGCATATCCGAGAATAATCGATACTTGCGGTTTTATAACGGTAGAAACCTGACCTGTCATTGGCTGAACAGTTGGAATCTGAGTCGTCATTGGCTGAAAGACCTGACCTTTAATGAGTAGGTGTACTTTAATGACATGCATTAAAGGTCTGCTACCAGGTGTATAATTACTACATTTCGGCATGGTCGAGCATAAACTGTATTATACATCAGCCACATTTCCTGTCATGTATTAATATACAAGAACACGTCTTAAGGTTCATCTACACGGTTCAACTTTGTTTTCAACATTACACATTCAAGCAATACATGCAAGATTGATATTTAATATCTATCAATATTATATACCTAGTGAAGATGACGTTCAGAATGATGCAACACGTAGACACAAAATCTTTATGCATCTTAATTTAACGTACGTTTTAAACTTGATTATTTCAATATTCTTTCCAGATTGCATGTACACGCGCATGGAAAACTGGACCGTGTAGATGCAGCTTTACATTAATATCACTGACACACATTTATTTTTGTAAACGAGACAAGGATTTGAATCCTTGATGTTGTCTGTTTATGGAACTTGTTGATGTTTATAGCGCTGTCGTAAACTTTTCGTAAATTCACTATAATTACACTTAATTTCAATATTTTTACCTCCTTTTTCATAAAACACAAATTTCAGTCGTACAAATACACCACACGGATTATTACAACTAGTTTAACAATTGTTAATGTACATTTCCCAAGTTACTTCAGATCAATGAATGTATCAGTGAAGTAAAAATTTATTTACGGATCAGAAATAAATTTATACAACTCAAAATTTTCTCTAAGTTATTATTAAGTCATCTCAAAAATAGTTTTCGTCAATCCACATGGATCTAATTGCAGCCATTTACTGTAGACAATTAAAATTGGTGGAGATGGCGAAAGACTGCGATCTTAGAAATATTAAGGCTTCCTGACAATTCACTGCTGTGGATATAGTGTCAGTCCCTAAAATACAAGATTTTCTTAGTTAGTTTATCTTCAAGATTTGCGTCTCCATTACAGCATCGCTTAAACCAGTTTGGTACCGTCCTACTACCGACCACCCCTTCGCCTTACACTTTACATTTCTTCAGCTGCTGATTTTGTACCCACGTCTTTTTTCAAAAGAAACGCAGAAGCATTTGAATTGTGACTATGCCGTCTCACATTTCCAATATTAAAAATTAAAGATATTAGGCACTACATGCCGAAAATTGATACAGGTCTGCAGTTAAATGCTTCTTGAAATGTGTTTCAGAATAATGCCAATAAATTTAATACAAACGAATCGTCGGTTACGTAGCAACTCAAATACTGTACAAATAAATACAACATTTATAGGAAAAGATTTTTCCTAATACTTATATAGGCTAAGTTAATTATTTTAACATATAATGTATTTGGCAGTGAAAGCAAAATTTACAATTCATTTCTTAATTGCCATGGCAACAATTCTCGAACAGGTCTGAAATACTTACAGACCTTCGGGCCTCGGTTTCGCAAGCTGCATTCTCGACCAGCTAACTCTTTTTTACAGTTCTCTGTACTTAATGTACTATTGAGACGACCTAGTACGTTTAAATAATAATAGAATAAACAAGTTACAAACTCTATCACTTCACGGACTAAAAGTACTGTGACCACTAATGACATATGTTTAAAAATACTTTATATCGTGCATTTACCTTTAATTGGGCGTTTTCACAAAACTCGTTATCTACATTTTTTTCGATTTTGAGGTTTTAGCGTATCCTTATGTTTTTGGGTCAGGAGAATCCAATGGTGCTATCAGAATTAAGCTAAAGTTGGTAAGTTTATCAGTAAATTGATCTTGAAATGAAAGAGATTTTTCAAAACTCGGTATCTATAGTTCTGTATTTTAGAAAAGAGTTGTCTTGAAAAAAAAGAAGATTTTGTAGATAACGAGTTTTGTGAAAACGCCCCTATAACATGTTGTCGTTTTACACCTTAACATTATGCACTCAGACTATAGTCATAAATATGTTTTGTTAAAAACAATACACATATGCACCAATAGCTACTTTCTTGAAAGGGGAAGTGTATGTTTAATGCAACACAAAATATATATTATAGGTTGCTTGATATTTTGCTTCTGGACTGAAGCGATGGTACTCTCAAAACCTTCAAAATTCTGCACTTTTTATATATTTATACCAATGATAATAGTTTAAAAAAATACCACTTCGAAATTATTTCAAAATAATAACATCTATTTCAAGTAAGCAGGTACTGCCATGGCTTATAGTCGGAGACCGCGAAAAAGAAATGCTTTAAATAAAATCCTTTCAAAGTTCTGGCGCCAGAATTCAAAAGGAAGTAGCGCCAAAACATGGATTTTCAGCTTATGATTCGTATACAGAGTGTAAACTATATAAACTGCCAAAAAAAATATACTGGTGATAGAGCATGAATTACTGAACCAAAAAAAAAATCTAATAAATTTTTTGTAACTCCTATAGTTTGCCTAGAAAAAATTTTATAATGTTTTTGGAAATGATAGTAGACAGTCATTATTTACTTCCGTCCGCCACGTACATTGCAACTGCAGCGATATCCTTGTTTACAAATCAGAGTATTCTGTTGTTTCTCTGTTGTCATGGTGTTAGCGTGTGTTGGACTGAAATTCATTGGCAATGACGTTCACAATTACACAAAGAGTAAATATAAGGCTACTATCAATCCTAAAAACATGGTATTTTAGGAATTAAAAATAAAAATAGAAGGAAAAACAAAATTTAACTACAACTCATGTTTAGTAGACCGAGATGTAGAGACTGTATAGTTTTGGAAGTTTTTTTTTTATCGTTTACACCCTGTATAGTATTTTAATCTTGTTTTGATGTTGGTACACCCGAATTGCAAGGATAGACAGTTGCGTATATTAATATTTGAGGAGAAAATTTCGCTCCGGCGCCGGGGATCAAACCCGGGTCCTTGGTTCTACGTACCAAGCGCTCTGACCACTGACCTACGCCGAATTCAATCCACAGCGCCGGATCGAACTCTCCTCCTTCGATGTTTCCCTTTGTGGCCTGACTCCAAGTTAGGCATATATGTTGACGTTTTATGTCCAGGTCAACTGCCATTGTACTAGGAGCGCACTCAACTGAGTGACTGTTTGGCCGGGATTCCGCAGTTAAGTGCACAATAATCTGTACAAAAATATGCACTGCTAGCTATGGGTATATCAAAGATTTTATTAATTTGTCCTACAGAATAATGTCTGTAATATTGACAATTAATTTTTCTCCTCAAATATTAATTGTCAATATTACAGATATTGTTCTGTAAGACAAATTAATTAAATCTTTAATAGTTGCGTATATGTTTCGATATTCAAACGAAGCAAGTCATAAGCTGTATACAAAGTGAACATTCATCTCACCATATTATCTCAAAATGAACATCTTGGACTTAGTTCATTCTGGCTTCTGAGATAAGAGTTTGACGATGTGAAAAGTAGAATACAATACATTATACCCTCCAAATTAATACGGTACTGTTTTTGGTATAAAAGAATGCAAGAGTTAAAATTATGATTGGTTGCTTGATGAAACTCCACGGATAAGATACGTGCAAGTATATAGTTCCACTAAAATGAATTGAATTCTTACTGTTTCAACTAAACGTTCAAAAAAATAAATAGAATAAGAGGAAAATCCCTATATTTGCTGTGGTATTCCCCTCGACACTACAGCAAGTCGTCAGTTTCCAGGGATCACATCAAATTTCAACCCATGGGTGTGTACGTTAGAAGAAGACAGTACACGCATATCGAGGAATTAACAAACTGTACATGATACTATCACGTGAATCCAGAGTAGCTACATGTATCACAAATAATTTAAAATTGTGAAAGAAAATATTTCAAAATTCGAAGAAAATACTAATAACTCATTCACTTATGACCTGGTATACGCAAATTTTTATCTAATGCTTATACATTTTATCAAATTGATAAAATAAATTCATTCTTAATTCCAGGAAACCTTCGTGACACTATCACAAGCCTTGATTGAAGGTAGGAATGTTTTATCATGCTGAAAGTTGATGATTTTTTCGTAAACTGTTCAGGATAATAAAATTAATGAAGGACTTCAAAGCCGTTGTCGATGTCAGATATGGTGGTATCTTTGTATAGATAATAGATTAATAGATGTGTTACAAGCATATAGCAAATTAATTGGGATGGATCGTATGATTTGGCAACTTGGAGGACGTATTACTGGCGAATAACTTGACCACTCACCAGAAAGTAACGCTTACGTATACTGAAACTCCTTTTGTTTATGTTGAGGCCTATAGTAATTTTTGAAAGGCAGTAAGTTATAAACATAGACTGTCAACTACTTCTAAAACATGATTTTTAACCTGAAGTTTTTATACATTCAGCAGCAAATAATACTTCAGTGGGTCAGCAGAATAACCAACGTCAGACTCATATCCAATACACGACATCTTACTTCCACACATTAATTATTTCTTTGCTGCTTCTATATTTCTATATAATAATAATAATAATAATAATAATAATAATAATAATAATAATAATAATAATAATAATAACCCGAGGCACGACAATCCTTGAAGGACCATGACTAGGCCCCGGATTTTTATGTAATATTTATTTATTTATTTATTTATTTATTTATTTATTTATTTATTTATTTATTTATTATTTTGCTAATAATTGTAACATAAAATATAAAATATACAGAGAAACTTTAGCTCGCCCCTGAAAGAGTAGAACTCGTGCTCAGGGGCGGATTCCTGAATTGAAATTAATAATTATACAATACAATTTGCAATTATAGTATATAAATTTAAATTTACGATTTTTCAATTTTTATAAAATCCATACATAACTTTTTAAATTTAATACTAGAACTATTCGAATTGACAAGATTAGGATATGTAAATATAAATTTGTTATATATTCTTGGGCCTAAATTACTACTATGATTAAAATTGTAACAGTGTTGCATTATGGTTCAAACAATCTTAAAGGATTCATACCTTTTGTTTCATAACTATGAGAATACAATTCAAAATTATTTCGATTTCTATGTATGAATTTTATTAATACAATATAATAAATTTGTCTTACGTTAAGTACATTAAAGTCTAGAAACAAATTTTGAGATGGAAAATCAATAGGTTTATGAAGACATATTTTAATTATTTTCTTCTGTAATAAATAAAGTGGATCGAAATTGGATTTAAATGAGCTACCCCAACCTATAATTCCATATATAATTACCGATTGAAATAAAGTTAAATATATTTTACGTAATAAACTTATTGACAAGTGATTCCTCAATAAAACAAAATAATATACTATTTTACGTAATTTATTACAAAGGTAATTAATGTGTTGGTTGCATTTTAAATGATTATCGAAAATTAATTCAGAGGAGTCTTTAATAATCGGACATTTACACTGTATAAGACAACAATCAGAATTATGTAATTTAATACTTAATATAGATGTAGGAGGTTTGTTACATTTTTCAGATAATGTGAATGGAATAATTATGGTTTTATTTTCGTTGATAGAAAGATAATTTATGTCAAAATATGCAAGTGCAAAACATGTACATAAAATGTAGTAAGTATCGGGGAAATATGTAATTAAATATGTAGTATTAATAAAATATGTAATTTAAAATCACTATTTATTAATGCATTAAATTCACAAAAATGTCATCACAATTTAACTGGTCAGTTGCAGTGGAAGGATAAAGCCTGGAAAGTGACTTGCCATTTCCGCCTCATTGTATAGCTTGCAAATACAACTTGTCTCTGCCACAATTTATGCATTTTTTTTTTTGCGCCTTAAGATTTCCTAGAAAAGTATTTTCCTGTGACACACATAATGGTATTTTAATTTACCTGACACCGACCCAAACCCCACCCTAATAATCCACTTTCAATTTGTAACAAAGTTAAATGACAGGCGCACCTGACAATCCCAGATTCTGAGAAAGCATTAGGGCAAATGTATAGAGTTGAGGCACTCCGAACTACTATATTTTACAGACAAAGAGTTGGAATCCCTATTTTTATGTTTCTTTTTTTTTTATTTATAAAATAATTACTATTCTCTTAAGCCAGCTTTAGAAATCGAGGGCCGTATTCATAGACATTTTTAGCGCGGGTTTCCGGTGGATGATCAGCGTTTTTCGTATTCATAAACCAGTGTTAGCGATAGGATATGATTTGAATTCTGTACTAGTAACCAGTGGATAGCCGGGGCTAGCTTAGTACGCTCGTAGCGCGTGCTGCGAAATGTCTATGAATACCACCCTGAAGTATTTTCTACAGTTGTGAACAAAACATAACGACGTCAGTTCCGGGCCTCCCTCTTTACCAGCATCGTGTACTACAGTGAGCACAAAAAGCGCCCTCCAATCGGAGTAATAGGACAGGGGCGTTAAGACATATGTCCAAGTAGGATATGAAAAAAAAATTCAATAATTTACTCTGAAAAATAAATAGAATTTAATAAAAAAATTTTAAGCTCAATAATTGCCTAGATATGTATAAAAATGTTAGATTCTTTACATAATATGTGAAATATGTAATATTACTAAGAATCTGTAAAAATATGTAAAATGAAACTCAACTATAACCATATCAGAACCACAAATCGCCGACATTTGTCATTTTCAGTAGTCTACAAGTGAAGGAATGTAATATGTAATCACATAAGAATCCGCTCTCTAACCATGACCGACCAGCCGGCTGCTGGCCTCACGTTCATGCCCAAGCAGAGGTGGACGATCATATATTTCTATATGCTTATATTATCATTAAGCCGTCTATTTAGACCTATGAAAATTTCATTGATTCGCACACATTTAAACACATTCTAGCTTAGCTACTATAGCTACATACAAAAACAGTCGCTGTGATCAGCTAAAATAAAATGAAACGGATATTTATAAATTTGAAGATTTTAACGTGAACAAATTTGTCGTATGGAAGCTGGCCGGACACCCCAGGAAATACTACAATACCACCCTCAAGGACGACGACAACCTGGACGTCCACAGAATCGTCTATTGGATCCTGTAGGCCTATACCTGGAACCGAAACAGGCTAACAATGGCTTAATTTCGTGCCTGGAATATTATGATGATGATGATGATGATGATGATGATGATGATGATGATGATTTTAACTTATATAAAAATAATATGTGGTGTTGGGCACTTAGCTTACCTATGGTCTGTCGAAAACAACTTCCGACCTGACATATGGCGCCCTTAGCATGTTACCATGGCAACCATTTAAATTAACCAATCACGAGAGACGCGTAACCATGGTAACGGGACGGTGTTGCCATGTCTATGTTTAGAAGTTGCACGTGCATACCACGGTCCGGAATGACTTTGAGTTGGCTGGTTGGCGCGTGTTTTGTGTGAATTAAAAATGTTAATTAGTTATATTATTGTTTTAGTGTATCGATAATCATTATGTTTGAATTATATTACACATATTATCTTCGTTGTCATTGGTGGAGTGTGTGGCTAGTGTGTGTTTTCTAGTTTCTGCAAGAATTTCTAAACAGGTGACTTATGCAATGTCGGAAGGAAGGAAAGGCAGGCGGAGAACAAAGAATATTGTAGAAGGTGTTCCGTTAAAGAGTCAAGCGTGAGAGATGGTGTGTCATGTAAGACAGTATTTTGAGAGGGAAAAAGATAATGGCGGTCCTCTTTTACCTTTGGCGCAAGTCGTAATGAGAACTGCTGCTTGTGTTAAAATTAATAAGAGCACTGTTATTGATATTGGAAAAGAAAAAGGCCGTGCAGATTTTTAATCATAAATATTTTTATAGTTTACAATTTCTTCAACCTTTTTCTAACAATATTACATTCAAGAATACCGACACTCATAAAAGTAGAGGCTTCGTATTAAATTTAAACCTGTTTTTACAGTTTACAGTCCTTTCGACGCTTTATACTACTACTACTACTACTACTACTACTACTACTACTACTACTACTACTACTACTACTACTACTACTACTACTACTAATAATAATAATAATAATAATAATAGATAATAGAGTAATAAAATAGCATACACAAATTTTAATGCCAAGTGTTCAACAAATTGGTTAGAAATATGTGCGTTCATGTCAGCCGTTCATTACTGCACTCTATCGGCAACGCGCTCGCTTACACGAAAGATGGACAAAATGACAACACTGCTCCACCTTCTCTGTAAACTGTCAAGTCGGAAGTAGTTTTGGTCAAGGTATAGTGTTCCAGTACAAATAGGAACTGACCAACAGCCAAGAAATTTATCGACGACAGAGTTTAAAAGAAGTAATTTCTAGTTCATACACAAGCTAGTCAGTAAGTTACAAATCGAAGTAGCGAAATAATTTTTTTTAATAAGACGCCTGAAGCTACCACCGCTAGATAGCATTATCATCCAGGTGTCAAGGAGATCGATGTGAGCACAAATGAAACAAAGAAGCAGCAGTTGCGAGATGGTGGCACCTGCACGACTATACCATTGTCGAGCAGTGCTTCGCTGTGCGATTTTTTTGGGTAAAAATTCTGGGAGCAAATGATATTCATAAATATATGCTACCCATTTTATGGTGAGCATTGCCTGTAACGTCCTTCAGAAGTTTTCTGAAGGACGGACAATATCAAATATCGAGTCTTCGGCCAGTGGAGATCGTCACGGAACCAAATGTGCATCAGGTTGACTTGCTCCAAGCGGACGGGATGAATGGGACGATATACTAGCCCGGATAGTCAGGGGTGATGGGTCTTGGGTATCATTAAAAGCCCAAGACAAAGAGTGCAATCTATGTTCGTATCAAGTCACCAATGGTACACACGTGCAGAGACGCCGTCATCTTCCAATTGCTGCTTCTTAGTTTTGCTTGTGTGCATATTGGTAATAGTAATCAAACTTGTGCAATCTGTTGCATTTAAGTGGCTAGTGAAGATTTTAATATGTAAACGTAATTTTTAACAGGAATAACACATTACTAAAATGACCGAGTAAGCCCACAACCTAAGTGTGCTTTGAAAATAAAAACTGCGCCAGTAGATGTTCGTGCAGGACAATGTAACGATAACGGAAGATATTTCATTGTCACAATGTATTCATCTAGAAATTTGACGGTGAAAGCAATCATTAAATATGCTGTAACGAATCCGTAATTGAATTATCAGCAGATTCCCACACAAAATAAATCTGAATGTCTATTCTAAATACCCACAGAAAGTCGCTGTAACTCCATATCATCTATTTAAAAGTAAAACACATTAAGGCGTATGTAATGTAGGCTACATAATTTATAAACTTACAATTGGAAAATTAAATACACATAAAGAGAAACAACTTCTAAAATAATATTTTGAGGATTCGGTTTTGTTAAGAGCTTTCAAAACGCCTTTTCCTCAGAGGTAATATTTTAAATTTAATGTGTTTTGCTTGTAAGCCGATGATATAGATGAACATCCATGAAGATAAAATATAGATTTGTAGATATTACCGCAAAAAATTAATATGTACGTGTTCAATACGTCCTATTGTTTGATCTGAGATAAGAATTATCTTCAGTATCTAAGATAGTACGTACTTTGTTATCTTCTTCGTACAACGCAGTAGGCCTACCACAATTAGAATAACTAATCTTCAGAATTCAGCATTCAGTTATATTTAAAAAGAGCCAGATGGTTCAAAGAACTACATATGGCCTTTATACACCTGTTTTAATGCTGCTCTAATAATAATAATAATAATAATAATAATAATAATAATAATAATAATAACAATAACAAGCAAATGACTATTTTCGTTACTATCTGTAAATATTGTATGAATCCAATGACATTAAAAATAAAGAAAAAATACAAAAATTAAATTACCGGTACTTTTTTTATTTTATAAGCCCCATTTATGCTCGTTTTAACATCTTGGTCATATGGCATGCGTAGAATCTTTTGGTATATCAGTAGGCCGTGGACTATTGTAATTTTGCTTCTTTTGTCACGTAATATTTTTTTGATTATCATAATGGTGATTAAGGCTGTGATGAATCATAGCGTTTATTAAATTTTTAATACGGCATTAATTTTCCTTTGTGAGTTGAGGAGAACCATGGAACTCCAGCCAGATTTACCGGCCACGGGGCTTGAACTTCGCGAATGCGAGTTTAGTGCCCCACTAAGCCACCTCTCTCGGTAAATTAAATTACTTCTATTAAAGAAAACTACATAGGCTTACTGTTACACGTTAAAAACCATAATGAAACACACAAAACATCAACAAACAATCAAATTAAAGGAATTCTCGACTGTGGAGATGTTAAGAGTTATCTCATTCTTGAAAAGATATAGGATAACAAAACCCAGTATTCTCGAACAATATTGTGTGGAACTGGTAAATAACTTGTAAAAAGATGACTGTCTGTCACAGTCACTCATTTCACATTATTCCCCATTAAGCCAACAATTGATTACTATAATTTTGCAGTTCAATTTTAGTCTATATGTACATCAAATTCCATTGATTTAAAATGCTTATTCTTATATTGCTAGTTTATATCTCACTACCGAGGTCAATACATTTCAATTATAAATAGTTACGTTTACAAAAATATATTACATAATAAATAAAAAAGTAGGTCTGTCTTTGTTTCTGCGTTTCAGAATTCAATTTCTAATTTAAAGGTTTGTTATAAGTCCGTGAAACATCTTATAAATTCACCATAAACTTTCCAAGTTTTTTTATACATCTCACAAATGCTCCTAACCGATAATTCATTTCATCCCACACGCGTGTCAGCATATCACGATCCATCACTGCCATAGTCGCGTTGATACGGTCGCGAAGTTCCTGAAGGTTAGCGAGAAGTGGGGGTACAAAAACAGTCCTTCACAAATCCTCACAAGAAAAAATCGCAAGATGTTAAATTCGGTGACCCGGGTAGCCTCCGCTCTGAGACTTCGTATTCTTGTCCACAGCATCCCATCTAACGTTGGGATAAATTTGTGTTGAAATAGTCTCGTACGTCATTACGGAAATGAGCCGGACAGCCATCTTGTTGAAAATTGTAAATAGTACTGGTTTTTTCCTAACAAAACTAATTCACTACTACTCCTCCTACCGGCAACTATGCGTTACAGGCTTTTTCCTAACAAAACTTGGAAGAGTTTATCGTTCTGTCGTTATAAGAATTACAATTATCCGTTGCTTAGTTTATTTGTGGTGGATTTCTAAAATGTTTCACGGACTTATGAAAGACGATGAACGTGAAAAGGAGACAAGACAGATGGAGTAGAGTAAGAAAGAGAAGGAGCGGAACGAAGAATAATAAAGATGGCAAAGAAGAGAAAGAGAAATAGGAGAGAGAGAAAGGAGGGAGAATGTGAAGAAGAAGGTAGAAAGGCAAGAAGAGAAAACGTAAGAAGAGACAAAGCAGAAAAAAGAAGAATATCAAGAAGAGAAGAAAATGCGAAAAGTGAAAGTGAAGGAAATTATAAGAAGAGAAATGTGTAAGAGAAAAAGACAGGTAGGAAGAAAAGGAGAAAGAGAAAAAGGAAAAAGGCAAAGAGGTGGAAAAAGAAAACGAAGAGTGAGAGAAGAAGGATGAGGAGAGAAAAAAGAAGGATGAGGAAGAAGCAGGAGACGTAAGAAAAGAAGGAGGAGGGCAGGGTATATAAGTAAAGAAGAAATATAAGAGGTTTAAAAGATAAGTGCAATGAAAGAAAAGAAAATGAGGAAAAAAGAAGGAAGAGGAAAAGGCTGAAAAAGATAAGGAGAAAGAGGAAGAGAAATAATGACAGGCGAAACAGATGAAGGAGGAGAAAGGAGAAAAGAAGCATGAGAAAGAAAAGTATAAAGATAGGGAGAAGGAGAAAATATTAAGGAGGATGAGAAGACAGAAAACGTAGAGGAGAAATAGTTGGAGAAGGAGGAAAGAGGAGAAAGAAAAAAGCCGAAAGGAAATGAACACAAAGAGAAGGAAAAAAGAAGTAGAGAAACAGCGAAAGAAATAAAAAAGAGTAGAAGAAGACAAATACAAGAAGAAGAAAGAGATTTACAAGAAAAATAAAGACAAATGAAGGAAGAGGAATACGAAGATGAGAAAAAGCACTAGAAGAATGGGAGAAGAAAAAAAAAGCGAAAGAAAGAGAGCGAAAAAGAAACGTGAAGGGAAAAGAAAATGGAGCGGGTAACGGAGAGGAAAAATAGAAGAAGAAAAAGAGGAGTAAGAAAATGAGGAAAACGAAAAGGAACGAAGGAAGAGTAGCAGCAAAAAGGAGGAAAAGAAAAGGTTTGGAAATGAAATGAGGAAGAGATTGTGAGGAATGGAGGTGAAATTCAAAGAGGGTACAGGGAAGGGGGAATGAAAAGTGGAAGGAAGGGGAAGGGGAGGAGAAGGAATGAGGATGAGACAGATAAAAAAGAATAGACTACATTGTAATAAGAGAAAATTAAGGAGGAAGGTGGAAAGGAGCAGCGGCAACATGCAGCTCCGTCTGTTTGCCTTGTGTTGATTTCAAAATCCCAACGGTAATCACCTGGCAGATATCCTATCAGCTGAATTTCTCAATTACGGAAATTACTACATGTCCTCTTATGTTGCAATCAATAACTAAAGCTCAAAGAAGTAAGTCCATTGAGTTAAGTACACTTTTGTCTCCTTTCTTTCTGTAATTTCATAATTATTTGTGAGGAAATAGTAATGTCACAAGAGGTCTGAGATTTCCCGATAAATCCACGAGCGAAGCGAGTAATCTCAGACCTCGAGTGACGTTTATTAGGACTATTTCGTGAATAAAATAAAAATGTAAGTAATATATCCCTGAAATTCTCTCACAAAATGTTAATAATTGTACATTTATGAATACTTAACCTATTCAGACATCGTGAAAGTGAAACAGATGAATATCGATTACTGCAATAAAGAAACTGAATGTTATTCAGTAATGCCAATTGAGAAAAGCGAAATACAGGTTTAACAATATTAATTCCATGTATTGCGCTTTTCTCTTGTTATTATCACAGAAATACGTTTTCATTACCTGCTGAAATCATAATTTAATTTATACATTTTATAGTATAATTACAAATAAAATGATTAATAGCTACATGAATGAAATGAACAATTGTTATGAAGGAGTGTCAGTTTGTTTAGATACGATGAACATGGAATTAGAAGATGAAGATGTAGATGTGGAAGTAGGATTTCGCACTTTATTCAGTACATTGAATTTATGCGCATTGATTTATGGGGAAACAGTTGGTGACACTGACTAAACAAAAGAACGACCATGTTATAAATTGATAGTGGAAAATCGAGCTGCTAAAATTATCGCGATGCATGACTGTGATTGGTTGGAATTCAAAATTTCATTACACTTCATTGGTCGAAAATGTAATGACGTCATATAAACGAAATAGTCACTATATTTTTCTTTTATACGAAGGAAGATTACTTTCGAGAACTCATTAATCCACAGTTAAAAACTTTCAAGTTAGTTCGTACATGAACATACACAATACACTTAAGGTAGACGTAGTCATGTACCCTCGATTTTTAATTTCCCTTAAAAAAATTATTTTTTTATTTTCATGTCACCTGAAAGCTTGAACTTTCGGGTAGTTTAAAAAAAAACATATCAGTTTTGTCTCTATGATGTTTAGTAACTAATTACCTGAGGTTTTAATGATCGGAAACGCGCTTTCTTTAAACCGGAAGTGCAGTTCTGAGTAAATCTGTCACATTAGCCTATATCTATTTTATATTATATTTTTTGTGTAATAACAATTCGAATTTGGCGGCAAAGTTTGATTGTATCATTTTTCGTACAGTCAGGGAGCTGTGTGTTTCGTTTTACAATTTCATATACACTCACGATGTACATAGATGATTCTCAGTGTTCAGCTTTACAGCAATTTAGAACACTAATTTAACACAAAATGCATTTACAATTGAGATATTTTCATCATTCGTGCACCAAACTGAACCTGATTAATGTAGAGCTAAGTGCAAAACTACAAACTGTGTCCTACTGCTACCCATTTATGCCCAAGACTTTTTTTTGTTGAATATTTTCATAATTTTCGCACCGCCACATGCAACTGAAATGGAAGTTAATTATTGTGCTGCAGACTCCTTTGATTCTTCTAGTATACACAGCAATGAAATAAAAGTTAATTTTATAATTCATTCCTTTGCATTTTTGCAGAAAAATAGTTAATGCAACGCAACACTAGGCAGATATGAGTTTAAGAAAGTTAATTTAAAACTGCAATATCTTAAAGTTTTATTTTTGTGTCTCAAATTAAAAAAAAAATGTAATGACATTTTTTTTTCCTTTATTGAACAAGATAAGGGAAAAACTGTTTTCACAGCTTATTCTGTGTTCTTTTAGGAGTAAGATAGTGAAAGAAATTTTGTTCTAACATAAAAACTGTGGGCCAGCGAGTAAAACAAACAAATTTCAGTTTTCGCTTTAAAAAATTGCCCCTCTACCCCCAAGAAATATTTGAGGTGTTCATTTTGTGTGAAAATCCTTGATTTTGTGTGAAGTAGT
The DNA here is from genome assembly GCF_040183065.1 of Periplaneta americana. Classification (NCBI taxonomy): domain Eukaryota; kingdom Metazoa; phylum Arthropoda; class Insecta; order Blattodea; family Blattidae; genus Periplaneta; species Periplaneta americana. The sequence continues at coordinate 186,958,009 of NC_091121.1, read as the reverse complement.
CAAGGAAAAAAAATAGTTTTTAAAGACTGGATAAAAATTGCAATTCTTTATTCATATGGAACCGTATGTCAACACAAAACAGCTTAGTTACCATTGCATGGATGTTTACGAAATTGCTTTAAAAACTTCGCCGTAACTTTGACAGCGCATTCAAGTTCTGGATAATTTTGCTAATTATTTCTCATGTGTAAATGAATTTTAAATATTCAATATTAAGCGCAAGAATTGCGAAACGTTTTGCACACGTTATACGACACTTCAACAGGTCGTCTTAAAATAGACCTACATCGTTTTATCGCTGATCCACTTGCGGTCTTATCATTTTAATATCTCTGGACAGCTTCTCGTTTAGAAGATACATTTAAGAAATATTTGTCCATTGTCAATAAGTTATCTTAAACAAAGTAGGCTAATTTCTGTTTTCAAATAAAATTGAAAACTTCTGCCATGATGTTGCTAAAATGTCCTTCATACTAACAAAGAAAGAAATCACATTAATTTTAGTAAGCCCTGGTATAGAATGCTAAGTTTTTATGGGAGTAAAATAGTTTCCGAAACAATACAGCTTATTGTCTTAATGTATACATCTTCAAACTTAAGACGCACTATGAAGTTAAAGGTCTTTTTTAGTCTGTGTGTCTGTATACAGCTATTTATCCTAACTTGGACTTTGTTCATATCCACTGCCTTCAAGTCCATATGTTCCATATGAAATGTAATATTGGTAGAGCATTTAATAGGTTTTATTTGTAATGAAATCCCACAAAGAAAGTCTCCTGGGTATTTTTATATTACGTACAATAATTGGAAAATGAAAGCCGTTTGATTCGTATCACATAAGAAACAGTTTCCTGTTACAACGTATGAACTATATCCACTTCTCGTTCCTAACTGGATACATAATGCTGTGTTTCCTAGTAGAAGAGAAATAACTAAAAAGTACGACAATTCCGCGTTTTCAAATGCATGTACTGTAAAGGCCCATTCACAATGAAAATTAAACATAACCGTAACATAAACACAGAAGTTTGCGCCCAGGCTACCAAAAGGGATCATTCACAATGATTCACATAAGCATTGACATAAACATTACCGTAAGACGTTAACATGAAAGTTTGCAAACTCCAAACTTTCATGCTTATGCTTACGTGATTTGCAAACAGAACACAATCGTGGAGCGCTGAAGTATACGACAGAATATGAGGAAATGGCGTCGTTGTTATGTTTCCATGGTTACCAAGTATGTTTGCTGTTATGTTTATGTTCCCATCGTGAATGATGGTATGACTTCTTGATTTTACCGTAACGTTTATATTCTTAAGTTAACGCTTACGTTATGTTTAATTTTCATTGTGAATGAGCCTTAACAGTGCATGTGTATACAAGAAAACAAAATAGAGCCCTCAGGGATCTGTTTTAAGAAAGTACAAGTTAAAAGTTCCAGGTACTTGTAACTTACAGGTGTATTACGAAACAACACTTATGCACTTGTAAGTGAAGGAGAAAAAGTAGGTATATATTACAGGTTAATTTCATGCATACATATTTGTCAATAGTTACCAATGTTTCAGTACAATTATGCATGTCTTAGGCTACCAGTGTAGTGAAAATACAGGGTGGACCGCTGGAATGTACCTAATTTCAACTGTATGTGACTGGTGAACGGTTTAAGACAGAATCTTACGGTAACGTTTATATGAAAGGAAGACTCAACAAGTTTCGAATCCTGTCGGTAGATGGTGCGCAGACACGGTTTCTTTTCGTAGATTGTATCAATTGTCGAAATGGCGACACCGCAGATGAAAGCGCAAACTGTGTTGTGGTTTGAGGAGTTTAAATCAGTTGTTTGAGTTCAAAGGGAGTATCGGCAAGTGTTCAACCATGATGCTCCAACTGCTAAAAGCATTAAGAAGTGGCACGATACATTTTTAGCTACAGGATGGGTGTTGAAGAAGCATGGTGGTGGTCGTAGAACATCCGACGAAATGGTTGCAAATGTTCAAGCCGCGTATGAGCGAAGCCCGCGGAAGTCATTAAGAAGAGCTTCGCGGGAAAACTGAGTGTGGTACCACATATCCTGACATGCTGGAGCAGTTCTTCTTTCCACAAATTGATCACCTGCAGGCTAACATCCTTTTCCAGCAAGATGGCGCTCCTCCACACTGGTTCAATGACGTTCATACAACTTTAGACAACGTGTTCCCTGGCCGTTGGATTGGTAGGGGAGGACCGATCGCTTGGCCCTCGAGATCTCCGGATTTAACGCCGCTCGATTTCTTCCTCTGGGGCTACTTCAAAGACAAAGTGTACGCCACCCCAGTCAGAGACCTTCGTGATCTTCGGGAGCGCATCATAGAGGCTATTGAGAGCATTCCAGAAGACATGCTCCAACGTGCTTGTCAAGAAATCGTTCATCACATTGATATCGTCACAGTGACAGCTGGAGCTTACGTAGAGATATGGTGATGTGCATATCGAAACTTGTTGAGTTTTCCTTTCATATAAACATTACTGTAGGTTTCTATCTTCAACCGTTCACCAGTCACATACAATTGAAATTAGGTACATTCGAGCGGTCCACCCTGTATTATACAAGTCCTATCCATCCACTGGGGTTAGCTCATCCATAACATTTTATATACAGCAGGTATCCTCAAGGAAGATACACGAAAGGAGGAAAAATTACGGTGGCGAATAGTGATGAAGAAATTAAATTAGTGACGAAAGTGATTTGGTGACAAAATATGGTGGTGACAAAAGTTAATCGGTATTTATGTAATATGTGAGGAAACCACCGGGTGGCGAAAAATCGGTGACGAAAATTCCGGATCCCGTTCGTAATCAAAGAGTACACGATAACAACAGAACGTCGCAACTGGTGGAAAGAGTAAACCCGCCCTCCCTCTTCCAACTGCGGTTGCGCATTCCTGGTTTAAACTGCACAGAGAACTCACAGTACAATACAGGTATTTCCTTCGCAGTTCTTGTGCCGGTACACGTCACACACGTCACATCGTTGTTGTGTTCCTGACATTTAACTCAAATTACTATCAAAAGTAACTATTACCCCATTTTACTTCTGGGTATTGACGAGTTACTCCATTGCTTTGAATTGTAAAAGCGTGTAAGAGGGTCTTAGACTAGAAATGTTTAGTTTAAATGTAGTTCTGTTTATAAGTATGCATAAGGGTGTAATTATTTGTCTTATTTGAACTGTTGTATCAGTGAAGCGAGGTGAGTCAGTGAAGTTATGGTTTTACAGTGCAGTGAACAGTTCCGATCAGTGATAATTTATAGCGTCAATGAAATGTGTTCTATAGCGTCAATGAAATATGTTCTATAGTGTCAGTGAAATGTGTTCTATAATGTCAGTGAAATGTGTGCTAAAGTGTCAGTGAAATGCGTCATAGTGCCACTAAAGTGAGTGAGATGAGAGTAAAGTGAAAGACTATTGAAACTTATGTAGGGTCTATACATGTGTAGGTTGTATTGTAAAATTAGGTTCACTTATTAATTAGGATATTTTATGTATTATTATTAATTGTAATTATTGTGTAAAATTCTGTTGTCTATTCTTATTGTATTGTGTATATAATTGTATTGTGTATTGTGTAATTGTATTGTGTATTGTTTATATTGTGTATACCACTGCCACCGGGTGCTTGCCCACTTGCAATGTAAATAAATAAATACATACATACATACATACATACATACATACATACATACAGTAAGTCCACACCTGTGGAGTAACGGTTAGCGCGTCTGGCCGCAAAACCAGGTGGCCCGGGTTCGATTCCCGGTCGGGGCAAGTTACCTGGTTGAGGTTTTTTCCAGGGTTTTCCTTCAACCCAAGATGAGCAAATGCTGGGTAACTTTCGGTGCTGGACCCCGGACTCATTTCACCGGCATTATCACCTTCATCTCATTCAGACGCTAAATAACCTAAGCTGTTGATAAAGCGTCGTAAAATAATCTACTAAAATAAAATAAAATACATACATTAAATCTAATATCCCCATAACTAATCATCATACTATGACGGTTCCTGTCTCGAATTTCATCGCCCAAATATCCTCCATCAGACTCCGGTCTTCGAAGACTGCATCTAGTATTCAATCTAGATATATTCGACGTTTTTCTAAGTCTGACAAGTAAACTGGATGGTATTGTAAATACGTTGCTGACAGGGGCCATCCTGTTTCATCCTGACAGAACTTGATACCATCCTCAGAAAAGTACCTGATGAATTCCAGACCGCGGAGCCCGAAGTCCTTCCTATATCAGCATCGAAAACTATTATGTCTACCACCTCCAAAATTTCACCCCAGCCCATTTTTTTAAGTATTGTACGCAGATGAGATGAAATAAGGGGAGGTGGGGAGTGTTAGTGGAATGATTGAGAAAAATGTAAGTACCCTGAGGAAAAAAATCATGTGCAACATCTATTTTACTTTGTTCATCAAAATTCAATCATGACCTGACAGGGGATTGAACCCGGGCCGTCTGAATGAAAGACCAGCGCACTAGTGTTTGAGCCCCAGACGCGGCTGTACGCCCGTTAGTGCAAGACACTAATACAGATTAAAACACTCATACTCTTTGTAGAGTACGCGTCTCTGACGGACTTTTTGCAGGACCTGTTCTTGTCTTAGGTTGAGATGTTAGGCGGTACCACAAAATGCCTGCAGTCAGTATTAGACCACAGCATAGACACGAGAGGACTATAGAAGTATAGAAATAATTTATTTCAATAAGTTTGTCTTGTTTGTGATATCTTGAAGGAAAAAATGCTGTAGCTGTTCGAATTTCTATATTTTCTAATCTTTTCAACCTTGATGACGTTTCATCAATTACGTCCACTCCAAAATCGTGATCCGAATAATAATCTTCAGGATCGTTGTTGTCGTCACAGCTAACCGTTTCGTAGTGTGACCAAAATCTTCCTTCAAATGATGGAGGACTGGTACACACCAACTGGAGATCAATATTGTTGTCACGACACCATAAATACGTGGTGTTGAACAACTCACAGTCGCACACCCATGGGTTTCCTATCAAGTTCTCGCTACTAACGACTTTGGTCAACTGAGGAACGATGTTAAAATTCAGTGTATACAGCCAGTTGTTGCTTAATTCAAGACGTGCTAACTGTGGAGAGTTTGTAAAAGTGTCAGAATTCAAAACACTTAAATAATTATTACTTAAATCTAAATGTGTTAATTTCTCTAACCCTAACAAATGCCCAAAACTTGCAATCTTATTGTGAGAAATGTACAGAGTTTGAAGGCTTGGGAGTTCTTTGAAGGTTCCTAGTGGAATTTTATGGATATTACAGTTAGAGAGATGGAGGTCTCTGATGGATTTGGATTTCAGAAGTGAACCGTGTTGAGGCAGTTTTATTGTGTTCCCCGACAGCGAGAGCCACATGAGGGAGGGATTGTAGAAGAAGGTACCCGGGTCTATGATCCTGAGACTGTTTCTGGAAAGGTCGACCTGCTCAAGTTTGCTGTGACCCAGGAAAGCGTTCTGGTGGATGTGGTCGATAGAGTTACCAGAAGCGTTGAGTTTCACGAGGGAGATCACCCGCATGCTTCTCAGAGATGTAGAGTTGAGGGCAGTAAGGCTATTGTCCGATATGTCCAGTATCTCCATGTGGTAAGCGAATCTGTAATTGAATTCAAAAGATACATCCAGAGTCTATTTCCTAGGATCTCATTGCTATAAGCAATGTTTGTCTCATATTTGCAGAAAGTATTATTTAAAAATGAATCTATTACATAACATTCAAAGAATGTACCGAAAGTAATCTAAATGTTATTCCATTTGTAATTAACTTATATTTAAAAAGTTGGCAATTGATTGAAAGAGCAAAATAATAACTCTTATAATTATAAAACACTGTATTGTATTGTATTGTAATTTTACTTAAATTTTTATTGTACCTGAGTTTTTGAATGTACTTCACTCCCACCCCTTCTACTAATGAAGTTCAACCGTCCAAGACCGCATATACAGTCATAGTAGCCATAAGGTCATAGTAAACAGTACGTTCCAAAAATGTGTTCACGTTTTCCAGTGACGAAAGGGCTTTCAATACTGAATCATTTTCGCACAGGTACTGTCGTCCATTTGCCTACGTCGCATCCCGGTTTCCCCCACCTGCTTCTTCTATTCGCCTCTTTGTAAAGGCTAGTGGCTGGGCTGTCTTAGCTCTTTTCTAAGAACATTAATTTTTTTTAGGAATTCGACGTCTACGTAATATTATTCCCGATACAACTGCTTAAAATAACTTAAATAAAAGGGCCTAGTTAAGTAATTAACTGTCACGTGATTTCCCCCCCCCCTTTGTACGATCCTGCGACATAACCACTTGGACGGACAGTAGATAGCATGTCTGAGTAATTTTATCTTTTCGGATCGGGCAGAAGTGAAGATTGAATTTACAGTAGGTAAGGTACTCTTTTATAGAGTAGGTACAATAATCAATAATGCGATAAAATGCACATTAGACCTGAAGCCTGTATCGAAATGAACGGCCACCATTAAAAAAAATGTGTTTATATATCCATATTATGATAATTTTTCAATTTAACTTCATTCTCTATAGTGTACGCTAATGTGCTGTAGACTGTATAATAATAATAATAATAATAATAATAATAATAATAATAATAATAATAATAATAATAATAATGGTTTATTTTAAATGGCAAAGTTAAGACCATTCGGCGTTTTCTTCCTCTCAATCAATATGATAGAAAATTACTAGGCCTATACACTGCATAATAAATACGTCTACATGGACAGGTCATTTCGTGAGTAAAAACACTTATTGTTAATACTGTACTGTATATTGATCAAACAAAAACATAATGGAAATTATCAAACTCAAAATCGTGATATTTCCTAGTTTACGTAAATGGATGAACTACTTTTCTTCCCTCCTATACCTAGTAAAGCGATTTGTTTGTATGTTACGCCAGTATCATCGAACTCAAGTCGTGGAAGGGGTAGCAAGCTGTGTTTTCGGTTCTCAACAAAGTATAGCCAGGTTAATATTAGAAATGTTAATAAAAATAAAATGATGTCTTTGTATTTATTAACATTCCATGGTATTCATACATTCCTTCACAGCTAGAATATGGAACAAGTCAAAAAACCTAATACTATTATAAAGTCTTAATTTATAGTCACAGTCTAGACCAGGCCTGCACAAGGTTTGCGCTCTCCGAGCCGGCTCACAGCTCATGAGCGGAATGCAGATATTAGCTGCGCTCTGTATAAGGGTTGACTGGAAGAAGGGATGATCTCGTATAAAATATACACAAAAGGAAGTACCATTACTAGTGCTTATGAAATGAATTCCCGTTCAGTGTTTGCAAAACTATCTTGGACTATTATTAATTAATAAAGAAATATTTATTTTACAGAAGTAATAAAAATTCTATAGCTACTTAAATGTACAATATCAATTTTGTTATATTTTTATTTATCAGTACATCAAAACGAGGTTTTATGCTGTTGGCAGCTGAAAGGAACAGTAGCCTACTGAGTTTTAGTATCAATTTCATGATGCGTTATTGAATGTCATGAATTCACCCATAGAATAGAAGGCGTGAGAAATTAGGTACTTCTTTAATTTGGCCCTAAATAATCTTATGTTTTGAGTTTCATTTTTTATATCGATAGGGAGCCTATTAAAAATTTTTACTGCCATATAACGCAATCCTTTTTTATTAGCACGATAGACTTGCCGATGGAGTATGAAAGACATTTTTGACGTGTATTTATGATATGAAGTGTTGAATTAATTACAAAGTTTTCACGATTACATACGAGGAACATTATTAATGAAAAAATATCCTGAGAAGCCATGGACATTATTTGTAGTTTTTGTTTTAATATTCCTACACGATTTCCTAGATTTGGCACCTACTATTATTCTAATAACTCTTTTTTTGTAATAGGAATATACTGTTAATATCTGTGGAATTTCCCCAGAATATTATTCCAAAACGCATTACCGAGAGGAAGTATGCAAAGTATATTGTTTTTAAGGTATTGATATTTACTTCTTTTGCATAGATCTAATAGCAAAACAAGCTGGATTTAGTTTGGGGGTAATTCCTTTAATATAATTTTTCCAATTTAACACATTAAATAAAGCAAACTACTTTAATCTTTTATATTGCCCTTGTGTAATTCTTCATTCGTAGCTATTTTCATATACATTTTGTTAATAACTAATCAAAAAAACTTAATAAATTTTAATATTATAAAAAGAAGTTTTGTACAAAAAGTGTTGCAGATAAACCATACAATGTGATAACATTGTAACAGAAAATTAGTTATTCAGGTATACAGAATGTGAGAGTAAACTTTATTTTTTTAAATGCCACCCTATATTCAAATTCAAATTTTCCGAAACTCCATTAAATTTCACGTATGAATGTCTAGAAATTTCCACACATTCACCCATTTCATATCTTTTAACTCTTTATTAAACTTGTTTCTTGGACTTCAAACTTGAGACAAATAAATATGTAAAATCATGTAGAGTAGGGCATAACACTAAACAAAACACTATTACTAACCAAACTTCACCACAGATCCTCAAAATGAAAACCATTCACAGCCAAACAATGTCTCTATCACGAAAACCGTCCATTGTAGATATGAGATGGGACAAATAGTCATGTAACTGTGAGAAAGACGATGAACTGTTGAATTCCATAAATAATAGTACTAGTCAGTTTGGAGTCTAGGAATTCTCGCCATCGCAGATGTCGTCATTATACCTTCTTGACACTGATTACATTTTAGTCACCGGCATTGTCGTCACCGATTATATTTAATAATTTATTAATGTTTTATTGGAAAATTTTAATGAGATTTAAATGTCATTGTAAGGTTGTTTTCGTGGTTAGGCATATAAGTATAATGAGATTTAAATGTCATTGTAAGGTTGTTTTCGTGGTTAGGCATATAAGTATAATGAGATTTAAATGTCATTGTAAGGTTGTTTCCATGGTTACGCATATAAGTATGAGATTTAAATATCATTGTAAGGTTGTTTTCGTGGTTACGCATATAAGTATAATGAGATTTAAATGTCATTGTAAGGTTGTTTCCATGGTTACGCATATAAGTATAATGAGATTTAAATGTCATTGTAAGGTTGTTTTCGTGGTTACGCATATAAGTATAATGAGATTATATGACATTGTAATGTTGTTTTCGTGGTTACGCATATAAGTATAATGAGATTTAAATGTCATTGTAAGGTTGTTTCCATGGTTACGCATATAAGTATGAGATTTAAATATCATTGTAAGGTTGTTTTCGTGGTTACGCATATAAGTATAATGAGATTTAAATGTCATTGTAAGGTTGTTTCCATGGTTACGCATATAAGTATAATGAGATTTAAATGTCATTGTAAGGTTGTTTCCGTGGTTACGCATATAAGTATAATGAGATTTAAATATCATTGTAAGGTTGTTTCCGTGGTTACGCATATAAGTATAATGAGATTTAAATATCATTGTAAGGTTGTTTCCGTGGTTACGGATATAAGTATAATGAGATTTAAATGTCATTGTAAGGTTGTTTCCATGGTTACGCATATAAGTATAATGAGATTTAAATGTCATTGTAAGGTTGTTTCCGTGGTTACGCATATAAGTATAATGAGATTTAAATATCATTGTAAGGTTGTTTCCGTGGTTACGCATATAAGTATAATGAGATTTAAATATCATTGTAAGGTTGTTTCCGTGGTTACGGATATAAGTATAATGAGATTTAAATGTCATTGTAAGGTTGTTTCCATGGTTACGCATATAAGTATAATGAGATTTAAATATCATTGTAAGGTTGTTTCCGTGGTTACGCATATAAGTATAATGAGATTTAAATGTCATTGCAAGGTTGTTTCCATGGTTACGCATATATGTATAATGGGATTTAAATGTTATTGTAAGGTTGTTTCCGTGGTTACGCATATAAGTATAATGAGATTTAAATGTCATTGCAAGGTTGTTTCCGTGGTTACGCATATAAGTATAATGAGATTTAAATGTCATTGTAAGCTTGTTTCCGTGGTTACGCATATAAGTATAATGAGATTTAAATGTCATTGTAAGCTTGTTTCCGTGGTTACGCATATAAGTATAATGAGATTTAAAGTCATTGTAAGGTTGTTTCCGTGGTTACGCATATAAGTATAATGAGATTTAAATGTCATTGTAAGGTTGTTTCCGTGGTTACGCATATAAGTATAATGAGATTTAAATATCATTGTAAGGTTGTTTCCGTGGTTACGCATATAAGTATAATGAGATTTAAATGTCATTGTAAGCTTGTTTCCGTGGTTACGCATATAAGTATAATGAGATTTAAATGTCATTGTAAGGTTGTTTCCGTGGTTACGCATATAAGTATAATGAGATTTAAATGTCATTGTAAGGTTGTTTCCGTGGTTACGCATATAAGTATAATGAGATTTAAATATCATTGTAAGGTTGTTTCCGTGGTTACGCATATAAGTATAATGAGATTTAAATGTCATTGTAAGCTTGTTTCCGTGGTTACGCATATAAGTATAATGAGATTTAAATGTCATTGTAAGGTTGTTTCCGTGGTTACGCATATAAGTATAATGAGATTTAAATGTCATTGTAAGGTTGTTTCCGTGGTTACGCATATAAGTATAATGAGATTTAAATGTCATTGTAAGCTTGTTTCCGTGGTTACGCATATAAGTATAATGAGATTTAAATGTCATTGTAAGCTTGTTTCCGTGGTTACGCATATAAGTATAATGAGATTTAAATGTCATTGTAAGCTTGTTTCCGTGGTTACGCATATAAGTATTTGGGAAAGAAATTTTAGGTGTAAGGTGACGTTGTTACTTATTTTAGTTATTATCAGATTTATTGTATTGATGGAGCATCACGAAGGGCAATTTCTATCCACTCGAAATATTAGGAGCTTTGAGAAACTAATACATCAAAGGTATATGTATGCCAGGCATAAAGTCGCAGATTCTGGTGTTTGGAGATGCGACCAGCACAGAAGATGCAACGCTACAATAACCCTAACTCCAGATAAAACATCTATAATTGAAGGCCCTTCTGAACATCCAAGTCATGGTCCTAACTGAGGAAGGATTCACGCCACTGAAACCGTGAAGGCAATTAAACTGCAGATGCATCACCTGCAGTCAATATTCAGCGTCACGCAAGAACATGAAGCTGTCTAAGGAAGAAATTTGTCCGAAAAATACGAAAACAAAATTTGTCACCCGACCCCCGCATTTAGTAGATGAATTTTCCACCGGTCGTATGGAACTGCTACATAAAAACAAGAGAGAATCTTTCTCGAGCAATTCACACGTTGAGGCGTGGCATCGACGCCTAAATATTCTCGCAGGAAAGCCTCATCCGTCGTTATACCATTTCCTAGGTTTATTGTGAAGTGAAGCTGGCAGAATTCACCAACATTTCGAGCGGGTAGAAAGGTCACTCCCCTACCCGGAAAAAGAAGAAAGTGAATGATTTAGACAGAAAGATTAGTAGGATCGCAGAACGATACTTGATTATAAAGAAGATGGTGATGCTCTTACGTACCTCAGAGATATCGGACACAATTTGGGTGGCAATTTTTAAACATAAATCATGTAAAATTTTATGCCGTGTGCCTATGGATATTTTACTTGTCAAAAGAAATTGTTTTTAAGGGCAGAGGATGGTATTTTTAAAAACTTCTTTCCTATTTGGTGTAAAATATTAATTTTTTTATGTACACAGCTCATAGCTGTGCCAACTCAACCGAATAAAAACATTTTGAAAAAAAAAATTATTGGGGGGCCCAAATTTGAACAAAATATACCCAATGCAGGATTCTACTAAAATCGGTATATCTAAACTGTTTTTAAAGATAGATTCAAACAATTTTTGCAATGTATTTGCAAAAGCATGTTCTACAAACTGTCTGTAACAGAATTTTGATATTAGTCCCTACGTTTGTAAAATAAACAATTAAATTTAATAACAATTTTCTGATTTCCTTTCTTTCGAACAAACGGACGTATTTTTAAAATGAAATCAATTAACAAAATTCTGTTACAATGAAAAAGTTTTTTAATAGTCTAAAGAATGTGTGTTCTAAATTTCATGCATGTATCTTTCATAGTTCAGAAATTATATCCATTTTTGTCAGACAATGTAGCAAAAAAAATGAAGTTACTGGAAACCGATAAAAGCGGGCGTGTGATTTAAAAATCCATAGCGCAGGAAGTTTAAAAATGACGTGTCAACATCCGATAAGGGCACAAATACCCGCAAAATGTTATGCAATGCATTCCACACATATCAAAGAGTATTTTAAAGAGAATTTTTGTTTTTTGAAAATTTAATTTACCGGAAACAACAATAAAAGTGGGCGAGTGATTTAAAAATCCATAACGCAGGAACTTTAAAAATGGCGACTCAACATCCGATAAGGGCACAAATACCCACAAAATGTTATCCTATGCATTGCACACATATCACAGAGTATTTTAAAGTTTTTTTTTAATTTACTCATTTTTCACCAAAAAATACTATCCTTTCCCCTTAAGAAAATGTGTACTGGTAACCAAAATATCGGGTGACCAAAAAGTCGAAGTGACCAAAACACCGAGTGACTAGGTGGTACAATGACGAGAGTTCCAGTGACGAGAGTTCCAATGACGAGAGTTCCAGTGACGAGAGTTCCAATGACGAGAGTTCCAGTGACGAGAGTTCCAGTGACGAAAGTTCCAATGACGAGAGTTCCAGTGACGAGAGTTCCAGTGACGAGAGTTCCAGTGACGAGAATTCCAGTGACGAGAGTTCCAGTGACGAGAAATCCGCTTCCCGTCAGTTAGTTGGCAGAATTATTACACTGTGAACCTCAGGTAGCGGACCATGATGAATGCAGATATCGTAGATCGGCACCCATTTTGCACCTGACATATGCAATTAATAAATCCTCATTCTATCGATATTTTAACAAGTTTGCTAAGGAGGGCACATTCTTGAAATTCGTAGGTCGTTTTCAGGCAGTAATTTAATGCAAGAATGAAATGAGCCTGCCAATCATGACAGGTTCAATGAACAGGAAGTTTCTCATGTAACAAGCTTTTCCATTATTATCCCTTTCAAACGCTGTTTATACTCCTATAAATTTCCTCACAATCTTATCTCGCCATTAATGGAAGCTTGCATCTGGTGCCTAATCAAACCAGCTACGATGTCATATGTTTCAAATAGTGTCAGCATCTGCAGTTTGCTTTGTATGTACTGCACTTCCCAATCATTATTACTGAATGTGTATTTATCATTTCATATTTCAAACTTTGAGGATTACTTTACTTGATTTCTCTCTGTCTCTCGCTATTTCTCTCCACTGCTCATTCAGAGTGTTAACATGAAGTCTATGTTAAAGTGTTTCTTGAGAAGCTGTGTTGAAAATTAGCGGATGCCGTTGTACCTCGAAAACAATCTAAGAGAGAGCAAACTATTCTTCAAAGTTAATCTGTGATGAAGGACAAGAGTGATTTACTTTTATGAATAATGTTTGTTTATTAATTTGTTATAATTATTGTATTCATTTAACTTTTATTTTATTTCAGACAACTCTCGCTAAACCTTAATTTAACACACACCTCAAGCAGCAATTTCTTGTGTTAATGGTCACTCTCACTTGTTAAATGTTGTTCATTTACATTCAACTTGCTTGACAACCGTATAATTATTCTTAAATTTTACTGTCAATCAAAGACAATATTTTTCATGTTATTTTACTGATTTAAAATGTTGAGGTTTGATTAAAAAAACCTTAGCAGGTTAAACCCTCTTTTATTAAAGTATTTTAATTATTATTTGTTAGTTTGATTTTACATTTGTTAACGAGCAAGTAGCGGACAATTTATTGGAAGTAAACAAGTTTCTGTAAATTAACCATTTCTTTAGACTGACATGATAAGTTCATTTTTATTTTTACACAATTATTTCTTAGTTATTCAATTGTTTAAATTATGACTTACTTTGTAAATTTTCCTCATTCAAAGATCTGAGAAGCCGATCTGTATTTCAACCTATTAATATGTAGGGCCTATTTCATTTTGTGTGGTTATGAGGAACAATTGTTGAACATTTGTGTGGATATTTACGAGAAAACGATTTAAATGAAGCTGCAAAAGAAACTTTTATTGGCTTGTGTATAAATAGAACATCATTGTACCTAAAGTGAAGAAAAAAGTCCTTCTTTAAAGGTTTCTGAACACTTAATATCTTTGCTGGGTTGATGGGGGAAAAAAGTAGGCCCTTCGGCTTTAGGTAGGTTACATAAAATGTTTATTATTATTATTAGTATTATTATTATTATTGTTATTATTATCATTAGTATTATTATTATCATTAGTATTATTATTATTATTATTATTAGTATTATTATTATTAGTATTATTATTATTATTAGTATTATAATTATTATTAGTATTATAATTATTATTGTTATTATTATTATTATTATTATTAGTATTATTATTATTAGTATTATTAGTATTATTATTATTATTGTTATTAGTATTATTATTATTAGTATTATTATTAGTATTATTATTAGTATTATTATTATTATTATTAGTATTATTAGTATTATTATTATTATTATTGTTATTAGTATTATTAGTATTATTATTATTATTGTTATTAGTATTATTATTAGTATTATTATTATTATTAGTATTATAATTATTATTGTTATTATTATTATTATTAGTATTATTATTATTAGTATTATTAGTATTATTATTATTATTATTATTGTTATTAGTATTATTGTTATTAGTATTATTATTATTATTAGTATTATTATTAGTATTATTATTGGTATTATTATTATTAGTATTATTATTATTATTAGTATTATTAGTATTATTATTATTATTGTTATTAGTATTATTATTATTATTATTATTAGTATTATAATTATTATTGTTATTATTATTATTATTAGTATTATTATTATTATTATTAGTATTATTATTATTAGTATTATTATTAGTATTATTTGTATTATTATTATTAGTATTATTATTATTATTGTTATTAGTATTATTATTAATATTATTATTAGTATTATTATTATTATTATTATTATTATTATTATTATTATTATTATTATTATTATTATTCTTTGGTCGGCGGGAAAAGGCACATACGTAAAAGAAAATTAATTTTTCAGGAGAGACTTTCTTTTTAATGTACTCTTAACTGAATATAAGCATAATAATGAAATACATGTAGGCCTATGTTGGTTAAAGTAAAATCATTTTCAATTTAAAATACAAGAAATTGTATTATTTTAAAATCAGAAAAAATACTAGACTTATGCGATTAGATACAGCAGAAAAATCGACTTTTTAGACTTACGTGCTTTTTCTCGCCGACCAAAGTATTATTATCATCATCATCATCATCATCATCATCATCATCATCATCATAATCTGTGAAAATGCTTGAAATTCGTATAAGTATTACTGTATAACAATAATCTACTTTTAACGTACCGGTACTTGAGTTCTGAAAGTCTGTATAAAATTTCAGCCTTTTCGAATGATATATGTTTTGAGATGTGTGCCCTAAATTCAAGTTAATATTTTCTTCACATACTGTAGTATAATATCGTGAGTAAAAATACAACTGTGTATCTAAAACTTATGTCTAGCCCCTTTAATATATTCCTAAATTAACCAATATAGCGCTGTAAATATCCTACTTTAAATGTTAGCAGATTTATAGTTCCCATGCCTTTACGTACAAGTACATCCCCTTATGGGTACTGGCAGAACTGTTAACAATATTTTAGCGTATAAATATAAATATATAAAATATTTTGTCCTCTGTTTCTATCAAACACAGACTAATATCCTTTGCAGAATGAATTAGTTTTTTTAGGTATAATTTTTATTTATTATTATTATTATTATTATTATTATTATTATTATTATTATTATTTTACACAGTCATTACTTTATTTTTCCATTAACACTTATATCTAGGTAATTGTCATTGTCTCAATGTAACACGTGCTGTGCTGATCATACTAATTGTACTATTCCTTTAGTTGTGAGATTATATTCATATGTATTAATTATTTTTTTAAGTCAATACTTGTATACTAGAATGTATTTTCCTGTTTGTGATTATGTATTCAGTCTCTTTTTTTATTATTTTTTTAAGTTAGTACTAATTGTGTATATGTATTCAATCTCTCTTTTTTACTTTATTATTATTATTATTATTATTATTATTATTATTATTATTATTATTATTTTAAGTTAATATTTGTATACCGGTATGTATTTTTCTGTATGTGATTTGATCCTGCTTGAGTGGAAGAGAAGGCCTGATGGCCTTAACTCTGCCAGGGAAAATAAAACTATTATTATTATTATTATTATTATTATTATTATTATTATTATTATTATTATAAATAAATGTCGGTGAGTTGTGAGCTGATCACAGAAAGAAATTATCTTTCATTGTTTTAATATAGGAATGACAGAAAGAAAAGTCTATTGAATTTGAGATTGTCAACAGTTAGGAACACCTACTACAAAAAGTTCTAATCTCACACTTTCCAATCTTACCCCTATGTCAAAAAAAATATTATATGAGAAAATGAGTGGAATAAAAATAGATTTTTTTTCAATTACACAAGCACAATTTCACAAAACCCCACATGTTTATTTTGTCATATAAAAATATGACCCTCCACATTTTCACTACTTGAATTGAATATTTTAAAATAGCAGTCCATTCATTTTGAAGAACTATATAGTTTACATTAGCATAATAAATTTCAGCATTTATCCTAAGTAATTTCTGAGTAAATGGTTCCTGAATTTGGAAGAATATTTTTTTCAGTACCCTCTTTTTTCTGTCATGCCTGTATTAGAACAATGAAAGAAAAATCTCATCAAAGCCACCAGCGTGGCTCAGTCGGTAAGGCGCTCGATCCCCGCTTGGGTTGATTATCTGGTTGGGTTTTTTCCGAGGTTTTTCCCAACCGTAAGATGAATGTCAAGTAATCTACGGCGAATCCTCGGCCTCATCTCGCCAAATATCATCTCGCTATCATCAATCCCATCGACGCTAAATAACCTAGTAGTTCATACAGCGTCGTTAAATAACCAACTAAAAAAACAACTAACCAACATTTATCACACAGTGCAAAGGACGTTAATCTGTGTTTGATAGAAACAGAGGGGAAAAATAATTCATATATTCATATTCATAAGAGAAAATACTACTACAGCCATATCAGTACACTTAAGACGGCAGGGCTGTTATCCGGATACGAACCTTTCACCTGGTATCTCTATCAAGGAAGCAGAAGCGCAGTTGGCGGTGTAAGAGCTGGGACAGTTGCACGGACTCGGACATTGTCCCTGGACCTGCAATGCCGCCGTCGCCCAGACAAGAAGAAAAGTCGTTTTCAAACCTTTCATTCTGCAGCCCACAAATTCTTTTAGAAGAAGAGCTGGAATTAGACCAGCAGGCACTGATGTTGTTAGGTTTGTACGTAGGTGCCTCCTACATGACGAAGTTATCATTCGATAAGAGAGATAAGATAAGCATTCTTTAAATTAGTCCTTAGCATCTCTGTTTACCGCCCAAATACCCACATCAGTACAGTTTTCGTCTAAATCAGTGAGGGATGGTGGGTCAATAGTTGGATGAATGGATTGTAATAAGTACACTGAGTTTTTTTGTTATATTAGCTGCGTCGTTCATTCTGGCACAATCTGTTCTTTCAGTTATCGATTTGCAACATCATACTGCTCTACTACAGCTATCTTTTAGATCTACAGATAGTTCCCTCCTACATACACTTTCCTCATCCCCTTTTCATATTTTTAGTTCTAGGAATTCTCGTACCATAAAGTCAAGTAAGTTTCTTGACTCTTCATCAACATGAGGCCCATCCCGAGTCATTTCCGAAACGGCAATAAGTAAGTAACATTAACCTTGACAGTAATTCCAAATTCTAACCATGCTTATTAATTTATCTCCAGTTGGCATGAATATTATTAACCACTTCTCTGATTAACCCTTGTTAACTCGGGTTGCTAACTTGTGTCAAAATTTATTAACCCAGTTAACTCGTTTGAGTCCCATTTTCGCTGCTCAGGATTATATCCCGAATATATACGTTTCCATCCTTCCATTAACCTTTTCCTCACTAGATGGCTACAGAAGTTAGTGATATTGCTATATCTGGTAGTGTTTTTGTACTTCTTCCTTGCGAGTGGAATTCTATGCTCATATAGCATTCACACACACTAGTGAGTACAGACGTGGACAAATTATTAACAAAATTGACGATTTTTATGATAATTCTGTTTACAAAATTTGACTTTTCAGTTTAGACTACAATTGACAATTACGCATATTTCTATCATTACAGTAGACAGAAATATGCAAAATTTAAACTGTAGTTTAAATTGAGGAGCTTAATTTTGTAAAAATATATAATAAAAATCTTCAATTTTGTTAATAATTTGTAAATTAGCAAAAATGTCAACTACAGTCTAAATTGAAGAGTCAAATTTTGTTAAACTGTAAAATAAAAGTCTTCAATTTTGCTAATAATTTGGAAATATCCAAAATGTCAACTGTATTCCAAATTGAAGAATCGAATTTTGTAAAAATATATAATAAAAACCTTCAGTTTTGCTAATGATTTGTAAATATGTAAAATATCAAATGTAGTCCAAATTGAAGAGTCAAATTTTCTACAAATATACAATACAAATCTTCAATTTTCCTAATAATTTGGAAATACACAAAAATGTCAACTGTAGTCTAAATTGAAGAATCATGTTTTGTAAAAATATATAATAAAAATCTTCAATTTTGCTAATAATTTGTCCACGTCTGTAGATGATAGTTGGTTTTGGCAGTTTCATTTGTGTTTAGTGTTTTTTGTGCTGTTTTGTGTAAAGATGGATCAAGTTAGTGATTCCGAAACTTTTGATCAGGAATATATTCCTGTAGAAGATTAGGAAATGAACCATCGGTATCAGAAGACGAAGTTATAGACCAACAAACAAATTCAGATCAGTTGATTTTTTTTTATTTTATTGGGTTATTTTACGACGCTGTATCAACATCTAGGTTATTTAGCGTGTGAATGAAATGAAGGTGATAATGCCAGTGAAATGAGTCCGGGGTCCAGCACCGAAAATTACCCAGCATTTCCTCATATTGGGTTGAGGGAAAACCCCGGGAAAACCTCAACCAGGTAACTTGCCCCGACCGGGATTCGAACCCGGGCCACCTGGTTTCGCAGCCAGACGCGCTGACCGTTACTCCACAGGTGTGGACCAGATCAGTTGATGTCGCGTCTTTTCGACAGTGGTTTCAATAGAAGACATCTAGCACCATTTCTTCTGCACCTCCGGGGTCCCCATTCCCTGAAATTTTAACATTGTTTCTGATAACGATAATTCTCAATTTTTAATTATTCTTTAATAATGACCTCATGAACATTATATTCGAGGAGACGATTCGGCATGCTAATAAATGTTCACAGAATGCTGAAAATAATTCGTGGCGGCCTACTACAGACTCTGAAATACGTGTACTTTTGGGCATAGTGATACTGCAGAACATTATTCACAAACCTGAAGAACAGATGTACTGGTACAAATATTCAATGACTGCTACACCATTCTTCATATAGGAGAGCAGATACTACTGTCCGGAATGCAATGTGCCACTGTGCGTAATACCCTGCTTTCGAGTCTATGACACGACAAGCAACATTTAACGCCTTGATAACAGCACTGGTATTGTACCTCATAAATTAATCCATAAAAAACATAAGTTGGTAAATAGTTCAGGAGAAAATCAAAGTGGGACAACTACCAGAGCTGGAATCAAGGTGCACGAGATAACTCGGGATAATATTCAGGTATGAATGTATGTCTTTTTCATAGTGATTTTTAGGTGTGTAAGAAAATGAGTGATGTACAGTGATTCTGCAATATTAAATGAGCTCTTTACGAAAATAAAAAAATATGACAATTTTTTTTTTCACAAAACAGGTAAAATATATAATAGGGGAAGAGGTTAAAACGCCGTTTTGATATTACCTCTTACGTTTTTTTATTTACTTTGACATTTGTTTCGAATCCCTATTACTTTCATTGATCTTTCTTATATTCACTTTATCTGGCCATACCAACTTACGTACAATTTCGCATCAGTACTATGGAATGGAATTTTCGGGAGAGGGACACTATGACCCAGCACTGCGACCTTTTACGACCTATTACGCTAACAAGCAAACGTTCTGATAGGGGCAGATAAAAAAGTTAAATTTTTTTCTTCCACCATATTAATAATGTCAAAAGAAGTGCTTATACAAATTTTGGCCACTCGACCGCAATTACGAGGCCGTCCAGAAAGTAAATTTCCATGGAGCAGTTTATAGAAAAAAGCACGATTGCATGGAAATATTTATTGAAACAGATACAGCAATTGTTGCGCTATTTGTCAACATATCCCCCACTGAAATTGAGACTGTTTCATGCCATGGGATCAATTTTTGTGTCGTAGAAGTCAGCCGCCTCAGATCGGAACCAGCGTTTGACTGCGTCTGCACCTCTCTCTGTCGATCCCATGATATGAGAAATGTCTCAATTCTGGTGGAAAATAATTGTTGTGTCTGTTCCAAAAAATGTTTTCCATGAAATTGTGTTTTTTTCTGTTAACGGACCCAGGCGAACTTATTTTTTACGGCCCTCGTAATTGCTGTCAAGTGGCCAAAATTTGTATAAGCACTTCTTTTGACATTATTAACATAGTGGAAGAAAAAAAATAACTTCTTCATCTGCCCCCATCAGAACGTTTGTTTGTAAGAGCATTTAGGGCCAAATTAAAGAAGTATCTAATTTTTCACGCCTTCTATTCTGTAAGTGAATTTATGACATTCAACAACACTGTATGAATATTTCTGTGTTGTATTACGTATCGATACTAAACCTTTGTGTTGTGCTAGTAGACTATAATTGTAAAATTCTTGTGTATGTATTTCAACTAGACTGTGACTATAATTAAGACTTTGTAGTATTATTAAGACTTTTGACATGTTGCATATTCTGGCTGTAAAGCGATGTACGAACGTCACGGAATGTACAGAAAATAAATACAATACAACCCCCAAGCTAGGCGTATTCCAAAACTCACAGCGGCTGACTATACTAAGGTTCTCTGCAGGCGCGGATACAAGGGGGGGGGTCTGGGGGGCTATAGACCCCCCTATCAATTCAAAGACTTTTTTTATTTAAAATGTACAAAGCATTATTTTTTTATTCATATAACTTATATGATTTCTTCACTCTCTAAACTTAATATTATTTTGCTATTTTCTTTCGCATACAAACTCTCTTTACAGTTCGAGTGAATAGATCAGGTAAATGGTCGCATTCCTTAGGGGTCGTTACCATGGGGTTTAACAATAGTTCGGACTTCGGAACGGAAATCTAACGGTAACCACCCCTACCACACTGTAGCTAGGCCGCTACCAACACCTTAATTATCGTACTTTACAATAGCCACTACATTCGACTTCTGAATTGAGACGAGAAGTGATCAGTCCGTACAGGTGAATTATTTAGTGTAACAGTTATAAGAAATTATAAAATGTCGAAACGTAAGTTTCAAACAAATATCTTACAATTCATCAAGAAGCCGTGTGGTGAAGTGAAAGAAAAGTGCAGTACGGATGAAGAAAAGTGTATGCCTGTTAATACCGTAACAGTGGAATCGGTTATGTGCGGTGAAAGTGATGACGCTAGTTCGACGACTCATAATGTATTAGATATTGGTTGCTTAGTGGAAAAAGAAATATGCAGCGACGAGATAAAATACAAAGCTCTAACAAATCCGTGGGTTCCAGACGAAAAATATATATTTCCGAAGACACTAGAATCGGGACAGTCTAGACAATTTCAGCGTGCGTGGCTTAAAAGATTTCCATGGCTCTCTTACAGTAAGAAGGATGAAGGTGTGTTCTGTAACGTGTGCGTTTTATTCGGATCTAAAGAGGGAGGGCGAAGCAAAGTGACGTTACAGAATTTAGTTACGAAATCTCTAAGAAAATTCAAAAAGGCCTCTGAAATATTCAGGAGACATTCTGAGAATAGTTATCATAAAACTGCTCTCTTAAAATGTGACAACTTTAAACAAGTGTTTGAAGGTAAGGTAGAGAACGTTCTGGTTCAATTTAATAATGAAGTGTTACAAACAGTGCGCGAAAACAGGATGAAACTTGTCCCAATAGTAAAAACAATTATTTTGTGCGGCCGACAAAATATTCCATTAAGAGGACACAGGGATGATGGTGCGATTGACTTGGAAAGCGAAAATCAAAACGAAGGTAATTTCAGGGAGCTTCTAAAATATCGCGTTGATGCCGGTGATCAGATTCTGCATAGTCATCTTAAAAATGCCCCCAAAAACGCATCTCTAACAAGTAAAACAACGCAAAACGATCTCATAAACTGTTGTGGCACCATTATTGAAAAGAAAATTGTTGAAGAGGTTAACCAAAGTAAATATTTTTCTATCTTAGTAGATGAAACAACCGACATCAGTTCCAATGAGCAACTATCATTATGTGTGCGATTCGTAGACCGAGAAAAGTGTTACTTGCATGAGGAATTTTTTAGATTCGTAGTGGTGCAAGATCTAAGTGGAGAGGCATTGTCAAAAGTTGTTTTAAGTGAACTGTGGGACTTAGGTCTAGATATTTCGAATCTTCGCGGACAGGGTTATGACGGCGGTGCTAATATGTCGGGGAAGTTTCGCGGTGTCCAAGCGCGAATTTTAAAAGAGCAGCCTCTCGCATACTATATGCACTGTGCCTCACATTGTCTAAATTTGTCACTTTCAAAATCGTGCTCTGTTCCCAGTGTTAGACAAACTGTAGACACAGTAGCAGAAATAGCAAAATATGTTAGGGAGTCTAGCAAGCGGTCAATCATGATGAAAGAAAAAATTAGTCAAATATGCCCTGAACACAAGAAAACGAAACTAAAGACCTTGTGTGAAACAAGATGGATTGAACGGCATGACGCAGTGTTACAATTTTTAGACATTTTCTCCGCTGTTATATCATTCCTGGAAGATTTTGGATCCTATGGTACAAAGGCACATTTGATGCTTAACTCAATTCTAAAATTCGAATTCATAATTTCATTGCATATTTTAGCAGAAATATTTGGAATAACACTGTGTGTTTCGCGGAAGCTACAGAGCCCAAATCTCGAACTAAGTCAGTGCTACCAGATGGTTGAATGTGTCATGAATACTCTTCAGGCCTGCCGAGATAATAACACTTATAATTTTCTTTTTGAGAAGGCTGTTGCATTGGCTCAATCTGTAGACGTAGAAGTAAATGTACCTCGAGTTGCATCCAGACAAATCCATCGCAATAATGTTGCGTCTAAGTCTCCTAAAGATTATTACCGCCTCAATGTATTTCTTCCTTTTCCTGATCACTTTCTAAGCGATTTGTCAGTACGATTTTCGCCTGCTAGGCACAGTCATGTAATTAAACTCCAATCTTTGATTCCTAACTTTCTACACGATCCTAATAAAAATATCGATGTCATCCTACAAGCTGCAACGATTTATGAACAGGATCTGCCAGGAACTATTCCAGAGCTTAGAGGAGAGCTACATTTGTGGTTTCAATTTGGAAGGAGCAACAAAAAAACCAGACACGGCTATAGAAGCTTTGCTGCATACTAGGAATAATTTCTACCCCAATATAAGAGAGCTGAGACGTGTGAAAACCTACCTCAGATCGACGATGAACCAGGACAGACTGAATGGTTTGGTATTGCTCAACATTCATCGTAACATTGACGTAAGTCCGGACGAAGTAATAGAACTTTTCGCAAGAAAACATCCCAGACGACTTCAGCTTCGTTAAACTGTAAGTAACATTTAATCGACTTTCCATTCCAGTCACCATTTCCTTTAGAATTAGAACTAACTGAAGACTTAGAACCTAAGAGTGACAATATTGTTGTGGTTTATTTATTTGTTTTTAATTCCATTGTTCTGTGTTGTGATTATACTACTGTATTCATATGTTAATTGAGGGGTTGGGTGCAAGAAAGGCACTTCTCTCAAATGCAAGTTTTGAGAAAATTGATGTTGAAAATTCAAACCGTAATAATGTTATCTATGCACGCCTTTACATTTTGGGTACCGGTACTCCTGACCTCTATGACCACAGTACTAAACTACAACTTTGTGATCATATGCATAACAGATCAGAGAACACAATAAAGCGTTTTACTCAAAAAGGGCACATCCTCTAAAATGCCCTTCTTGCACCCAGCCCCTCAATTACTATTAGCCCCCCCTATTATTAAATTCTAGATCCGCGCCTGGTTCTCTGCATACTCAAGTTTGGAGCAAGCTACCCCACTCGTCCCTAGGCTAGCCCCTCCAGTTGGCGTTCGGGGAATACTAAGGAATGATGACGAAGTAGAAAAATGGTGACGGAATGATGTATTCGTAGATATCTAATATGGAGAAACGGGAGAACCTCGGAAAAAAAAACAACTGCGACCTTGTGTCAATAAATGTCACTCTGGATTTTTAACAATAATATCACGAGACTGTCTCCTTTAAGCCACGCTACTTTGCGGTCGACCACCTGAACCAGCCGTCGTGGTAGAGTCAGCGAAGATGAAGAGGCAATCTTCGAAACATGTCTGAATTTTAGCAATTTTAATAATTTATTTTACTTTAAAAGTGTTCATACAACTGTGTTATATATATTGTATGTTTCTCATCTAACCCATGAACACTGTTTAATTGACCTTATATGTGAGATTTGAATTACGACAGGTTTTGATTTATCTGTAGTAATCTCAAACCTCGAGTGACATTTATTAGGACTATTTCGTGAGTAAAATGAAAATATAAATAATATATCCCTAAAATTCGCTCACAAATTGTTAATAACTGTATATTTACGAATACTTAACCTATTCAGACATTGTGAAGTTGAGATAGATTAAAGATCGATTACTGCAATAAAGAAATTCGATGTTATTCAGTAATGCCAATTGCGAAAAGTGAAATACAGGTTTAACAATGTTAATTACATGTACTGCACTTTTCTCTTGTTATTATAACAGAAATACGTTTTCATTATCTGCTGAAATCATAATGTAAGTTAATTTAAACATTTCATAATATAATTTACAAATAACCTGATTAATACATTAAAGGTAGTCCTCGAAGGAAAGTAATTGGATACGGAGCGAAAATCTCAACTTTGCGCTACATCACACCTGACGGCATTCAAGAAAAGCTCATAAGGTTTAGGTCTACTAGTATAAGTTCAGACCGCACAGCTGTTTTCAGTTTAATAAAAGAACTTCAGATTAAGGGTAAAATAGTTGCCCAGACTTACGACGGGTGTTACATGCATCTTACTGTAAAATATAATTGAGGCCGTCACTTTGGAAAGTACCATTCTCCGCCACTAGTCAGAAATCTTCACTCCCCACCGAGAATCAAACTCGTGTCCTACCGTTTGACTCACAGTGGAAGACGTAAGACTGGTTTTGCTTGTAAATTGTAAACTTCTGTTTCACAATCTTTGTTTGTAATGTTGAACTTTACAAAGGAAATCAAATCTTTACAAATTAAATTTTATTCACTTTACAAGTATTCTGTTTCACAATGAAGGGTAATTTTACAAACGTTTAAACTTTACTTGTAAAGTTAGCACATTTTCTACAATAGCTCCGAGATGTGTAAAGTTTAATATTGCAACAAATTTTGAATAAATAAAATAAAGATACATTTATTAAATTAATTTCTGAGTAACTGGATAATATTAAGAATTAAACTAAAGCAGTTTTGATGTTATTAAGTAGTTCTAATGACTCAGACGAAGATATTGAATTTAGGCATAAACAAACAAAGAATACGTAAAATTTTCCATCCAAGAAATTAATAAACGTTCGTATCATTGTATGAATTTAATGAAAGGTTTCTAATGAGTCCCGAGCTATACTTCAGAATACCGCGTAAGTATTTATATACGAAGACTGTATTTAATAAATGCTCGCACTTAAAAAAGAAGTTCCCTGCACCAAAAATAAATAATTCAATAATGCAATAACGACACTACTTACGCGGTATTCTGAAGTCGTTTCGAGTCCCCTTTCGCTGGAATCTCTCCTACAAGATATGGGACATCATATCCAACATTCAAAAGAGAAAAGTGATGCCCTAACCTCAAAGCGAGAACTGTATTGTTTTGCATTACTCGCTGTCAGTTCCGTGCGTTAGATGATAAAGCACGGAATTTCTAAGATATCAGTGTGCAAAAGTGCCCACAGGGTAGTTGATGTTGTTAAAAAGAGTTAAATTCGAGACAGGTTTTTTTTATCACCAAATGTTATTACAGAATTTTTATGCTGCTGCTGAATTCACTAATGTTTGTGAGGTTATGGATGCAACATTAATAAATACTGATGGATCAACACAAAAAATGAACCTGATTTTGTGGTTGAACGTTGTAATTATTTTATCAATTGCATATTTGTATGTGGCCCAAATCTGTTATTTTTCTTATTTGACTGAATTTGGCGCTAACTTTGGTCATTTAAGTAATAGATCAACCATTCAATGTATTGGTATACTGGACCAATCACAGCACACAAAACTCCATTGTCGCCAATATATAAAAATCTAAATACATTTAATTGTTTTTAACAATACTTTATATTTTCTGTTGGTGAGATATGAATCAGGAAGCTTAGAATAATCTATTTTAGCACAAAATATAAACATGTGTATCGATAGTAGTAAAAATACAGCGACTTTAGCTCTGCTCCTTAGCGATTTTTCTAAACTGTCGTTGGCGATATTGTGTAACCAATAATTCTTATTTGTAAATTTCTTTAGCTGATTTTGTTAAGTTCGTCAAACTTTACTAATTAATAAGATAGCATTGTGAAACACAGTTTACAAGCGTTTGTAATCTTTTACGTGTTATTTGTAAATTGTTAATTTGTAACTTGTTAGCGCTGTGAAACGGGTCCCTGCACTGCACACTGCAGACGTATTTACTTTGCCACGGTATGTTTGAACTTCTTATCTTCAACGGATGACGCTCCGTTTTTCCGTGTGAAATAAGGAAAGTAGTACGTTAGCTAACGTTTTCTGTTGTGCGCTCTAAACAAAACTGTAATGTGTTTCTCTAAATTCGAACTGATTACAGTATTAATATTCTTAACGTGTGACTTCTAATGTTCAAGGATAAATATCACAGATTATAATTCTAACAGATGGCGTGAGTAACCTGGATTTGATTTTTTTCTCTCCATTTCCTGGTGTCTACAATACGTACACTCAGCGTGTCAAGTTCAAGAAGTTGTGATGCTATCAAATTATGTAATATGTAGGCCTACACTACGGAAGAGCCAGTAAAAGTTAATTTTTTATGTGACAATTAGTGAATGAATAAGTTACAGTGTGATACGGACACGTTCTGATTTCCTCCAATGATCTTTAACGATTCAAGAGACCAATGTGTGTGTTTTTATATTATAGCAGGCGTAGATACGTCCGATATTCTTCAGTTGTTACACGTGAAGGAGCTGCAGAAATGCACATTACGGAGTAATAATTAAGAAAACATGATTATTAATTGTGTCTTTAAATGTGAACATTTAAATCGCCATTCAGTTGTCTCGAATCCGAAAGGTTTCAAATGCGCAAATTATAAAACAAAAGACATAAATCACAATTATGTTTTGAAACAAATATTTCAACGGTTATGGATTTGTCTCGAATCTGAAAAGTTTCAAGTGAGCAAATTGCAAAACAAAAAGAAACGAAGCTTAATTTACAAAATAAAATAATTTGATTTCCTATTATTATACGTATTACATATATATTTTTCTTAAATAATTAAAAATTCGTGTGATATATCTGAACATTCTCGTGAAGCGAGTTTGAGAAGATTACATTAAAATTGAAACAAGTGAACATCTCCGCCATCAAGAAAATAATTTCGTGCCTTGACAACGATACCATAAACACATTTGTTTATTTCATAACGTGACACTGAAATATAGTTTTTGTGACGTGGAATCAGCAATACATCAAACTGACAATGAACGAACATTTGTGTCCTAAGTGGAATTCGAACCTAAGTGACTTTTACACAGTGTCATTAGCGGTTGCACTAATATTACACTTTATAGTTAGCACCCAAAAATGTTGAGATTTTTGTCGATTTTTGTAATTGTTTGTGCAGTATGCATAATAGTAACGTACCAATGCCCCACACAATGTTCATGCTCACCCGCAAATGGAGCAAATTGCGTTAACTCATCGTTGACAGAAATTCCGCAGTTAGGATTCAAAGTCCAGCTCAGCAAACTCAACGCTTCCTTTAATAATATCACCCGCTTGGGCAACGAATCATTTCAGCATCTCCCCAACCTCATGCATCTGAACCTTTCTTTCAACTTGATAAGTGATATAGATCCTCACACATTCAAAACTTTAAAATTCCTAAAATATCTCGATTTATCTCACAATTACATCATATCGATCAATCCAGACTTATTCATATACAACAAAAAACTTGAATGGTTCTCCATTGCTGGTAACCTCAAGTTTGAATTCCCAAATGAAGGTCAATTGCAACTTCCACAACTTCTATTTTGGAATTTATCTCAATGCGGAATTATTAATATCAGTCTGGATACATTCGGCAAAACTACAGAGCTACAAGAGTTATACTTAGACAACAATGAGCTCTATACCCTTAGTCAAGGGATATTCAATTCACTTTCTCAACTACGTAAGTTAGATTTAAGCCATAATTTCGTAGAAGAAATAGACATTGAAATCTTTCGTCCCCTCTCGAAACTCACATCGATTTCTTTACGTGAAAATTCAATTAGTAAAATCGATATTTCTTTCCTCGACTTTGCGCTAAGTATTTCCGAATTCAGTATTGAAGGAAATCCTTGGATATGTGATTGTGGTATGTTCGAAGCGTACGAGATTTGTGCCGAAGAAGATTGTGACTTGAACGTGACTTGCGAATATCCCGATGATCTCAGAGGACGTTCGTGGCATGCGATTCAAGAATTAGGATGTAGGCCTAAATCTACAATCGCAGCTGACATCGAAGAAGATGTTGTTCACGAAACAACAACAGCGTTAGTCCTACAAGTTGAAGAAGCAGAACAGAAAGTTTGGCATTATGTTACGATTGGTTTAGGGGCAGCGTGCTTGTTGACATTTGTGATAATAGTTGTGTTGTCAGTAATGATCTGTAGAAGTCGGTCCAGGTATACTGACGAAATTCAACAGACCACGGAGGACAGTAGTGATGATGGGGGCTTCAACGAAGAAGCGACACAAAATATAGAATTGAGTTATATGCAGAATAGACATAGTGTACACGAATAGTAACACAAAGTCATTGCCCGTTACTTAAAACATTGCCTCGAAAAATTACAACATTAAGTAATCTCATTTCACACTATAAATACATTGTGTTGTTACAAAGGACAGAAACTTTATTTGTAAGACGCTGAATCAAGAATATGGCGATGATTAATACTACTGTCAAGATGGAACGAACACTAAACAACATTTTAAGAGGTAATATATAAGTAAGAGTAATATTGACTTTTGCTCCTTCTTCCTCTTCTTCTATTTAGCCTAGGATTATGCTGTTATTCTCTATTTCTATGTTGCAGGATACTATTTTACAGTGGCGTAGCATGAAATTTTGAGCAGGGGAAGCTAACTCAAGTTGTCTTTCATGCAATATGAGAAAACGCATTACAAAAATACAGTCTTTAAATAAATAGTAGTCAATGTCAAGTCAGCAGTCGAAGATTGGTTGGAACCTCGTAAGTAACACCAATAAGGCATGACCTCAAATGATACGTAGTAAAATATGATTTCACGGTTTACACATCAAATAGACACGTATAGTATAACATTAGCTCACTCCCTGTCATACTTAGAGAAATCACAATATTAGTATCATTACGTAAGTATGCGTCTGTCTTTTGGTTGTGTCCTTCATTGACAGCAAGGGAGTCGGTCATTTGTTTTTTAAATCACACTTTTGTTCGTAAGTCGGTCTTGATAATACAATTGTCCTAAAAAATTCAAGTAAATTAGTGTCAGGAACTGTTATTTCGCTCATTATTTATTATATCAGCCACAATGCACACTAACACTTCAACTGAGCACAACTGACGAAAAGGGATAACTCGGAAACTACTTATTTTAAATGTTAAAGCTAGCTTCTTGCGAGCCTTGCGACTAGGGTAGTTTAGTTAGAAAGGGATGGAAAATCTGCGGGGTGGATTACACAGAAGAAACCGGTCTGCTTGGAAGCTGGTGTGTGCAGGCTTCTTGTTTACTGCTGCATCACAAATCATCCTGAGCTGCCGCATCACAACATTTAAAGCGTGAATATAAATTCTATTAAAATTGATAAATAATTTTCTCCATAAACTGCAGGTTTATTATGAAATCATTATTAACTGGGGAAGCTGAGCTTTTTAGCTGACATTGACGCTACGCCACTGCTATTTTATCGACTTTAACTCATGGTACGCTTATACAACACGATTTTTATATTGATATTTAATCAAATGATATCATTAGTATGTTATTACGATTATATTATTATTATTACCATTATTATTATTATTATTATTATTATTATTATTATTATTATTACTACTACTATTAGTGTATTATTAACCTGAAAGTTAGAATTTATAAAACAGTTATATTACCGGTTGTTCTGTATGGTTGTGGAACTTGGACTATCACTGTGAGAAAGGAACAGGGGCTAAGAGTGTTCAAGAATAAGATTCTTAGGAAAATATTTTGAGCTAAGAGGGATGAAGTTACAGGAGAATGGAGAAAGTTACACAACACAGAACTGCACGCATTGTGTTCTTCACCAGACATAATTAGGAACATTAAATCCAGACGTTTGAGATGGACAGGGCATGTAGCACATACGGGTGAATCCAAAAATGCATATAAGGTGTTAATTGGAAGGCCAGAGGGAAAAAAGGACCTTTGGGGAGGTCGAGATGTAGATGGGAGGATAATATTAAAACAGATTTCACGGTGGGATATGATGCTAGGAACTGGATTAATCTTGCTTATGATAGGGACCTATGGCGGGCTTATGTGAAGGCGGCAATGAACATCCTGGTTCTCTAAAAGCCATTTGTAAGTTATTATTATTATTATTATTATTATTATTATTATTATTATTATTATCAGGGAAAGGATTTATATGTAAATACATATTTACTTATAAAGCTAATATAATTTATATTTTGCATTATCTTTATGTTTCACAATGTGTAGGGTTGAAAAATCCTACTTTTATTTTCCATATTTTTCCATATTTTAGAGTTTAGTACATATTTTCGTTAATTTCCATATATTTTCCATATTTCATATAAAACAGTCCATATTATATTAGGTTTAACAATAAAACAAAACAAAATTCCATTAACTTTTAAAAATACATTTCAACAATAGAGATTTAAACACATGTTCAGTAATCCCTTTAACATCAGAGTTATTTGAAAATTAGCAGTCCTATCAACAATGGGAAAGTAAGTTACAAAACTGTATTAATTTAATTTAAAATTTTTAACAGACTTCAGTTGTGCAGCTCAACAGTTAAATGCCAGTCAGAGTACACATAGGTTCAGTTTTGTAAATCATACTATAAAGACGGTAAATATGCCAAAAGTACGTCATTCAGTCAATTTAAAATCAAAACTAACAAGTTACATTTCAGAATTTAAAGAAGATGGTTTATCAACTGACAATAAAATATTATTTTGTAATTTGTGTCAGTGTGCAGTATCATCTACACAAAAGTTCCTGGTGCAACAACACATTACAACTAGTAAACATCAGGCCAACAAACAACTAAATTCCAAGCAGAGACAATTGTTTTTAACACAACCAACAACATCGAATGTAAGATCTGAGTTTAACATCGACCTGTGCCGTTCTCTCATCTCTGCTGATATTCCTCTCTACAAACTAAAGAATAAGGTCTTCAGGGAATTCCTTGAAAAATATACTCAACATACAATCCCGGATGAGTCAACACTTAGGAAGACGTATGCTCCATCCATCTACGATGAGACAATACAGAAGATAAGAGATGAAATTAAAGATAGTTCAATTTGGGTTTCCATTGATGAGACTCCCGACAAAGAAGGTAGACTTGTTGGTAATGTAGTTATCGGTTTGTTAAGTGAACAATATTCTGAACGAATTCTTTTACATTGTGATGTTCTAGAAAAGTGCAATAACAAAACTATAGTTAAACTGTTCAACGAAGCTATGGGTATCCTGTGGCCAAAGGGTATTATGTACGATAATGTGTTATTCTTTATTAGCGATGCTGCCCCTTATATGGTCAAAGCTGGACAAGCATTATCTGTTGTATATCCTAAATTGACTCATTTTACTTGTGTGGCGCATGCATTTCATCGTGTGGCAGAAGTGGTCAGAGACAATTTCCCTAAAGTAGATTTGTTGATTTCATCAGTGAAAAAAGTATTTCTCAAAGCTCCCAGTAGAGTTAACGTGTTGAAAGAAATGTACCCTGAAATTCCATTGCCACCAAAGCCAATTTTAACTAGATGGGGTACATGGCTAGAAGCAGTTGAATATTATGCCGAACATATAGACTCTATTAACAATGTTCTCCTTGCATTGGACTCTGAAGATGCAGTCTCAATTGATACTGCGAAAACAGTTACCTGTGACATAAGTGTGAAGAATGACTTAGCTCACATTCAGCATACATTTTCATGCATCATAAAAACGCTCAAAAGTCTCCAAAATAGGCACCTTTCACTATCTGAAAGTTTTGAAATTATAAATAGTACTGTGGAACAACTGAATCGTGGTAGAGGTAAAGTTGCAGATGCAGTAAGAGCTAAGGTGGACACTGTACTTTCAAAAAACCCTGGATATGAAGAACTACAAAAGGTTGTTGCTGTGATGAGTGGTGAATCAACAGTGAAGATTAACTTGGACTTATCCCCAGCAGACATTGTGAAATTGAATTATGTACCAGTTACTTCTTGTGACGTCGAACGTTCTTTTAGTCAGTATAAATCTATCCTCAGAGACAATAGAAGAAGATTCACTTTTCAGCACTTGAAAGAAATGTTTGTAACCTATTGTTATGGTAACAGACAATAAAAATTGTGTTTTGTTGAAACTACATTGGAAGATAAGGTACGTCCATTATATTTTTTGTTTAGTTTGATTAAAATGTACCAATATTTAACGTACATAGTCATTTTTTTATAATTTTAAGTCCATATTTAATTCCATATTTTGGTAAAAATCCATATTTAATTCCATATTTTGGTAAAAATAACTACATATATATTTACATATTTCATATATTTTTAGTCCATATAAATCCGTTCCCTGATTATTATTATTATCATCATCATTATTATTGTAACATTTCTATCATTTTCGTTTCTTTCTCACTGAAGGATTTTGTTAAGAGGTTCGAAAATACATGAAACTGCTCTTGCCGCAATTACCAGAGGTGTTCCACATTTCCACATTCTCTTAGTCGATATGAATACTTGCTGCATAGTCCTTTTGAAACTTGTATATCTAGTATGTTTGTTTCTGTGTTCATTAGCCTACTTCTTATTGTAAATACGTAAGTGTCTCTGTGTAAATGAAACTAAGTAGGCATATATTTACTTCTACTCAGAGATAAAATATGGTTTATTGCTTGAACATGAAAGCTTTTTATTCGCCAAGCGCATCCACACTGAAATAATTATGTAATTACAGAATTAGAACATTTGAGGAAATGACATTTTAAGATAACTAAATTAAAATGTGTTTGTTAAAAAAAATTCAGAAAGTACGGTTTCGAATTTCAGAAAGAAATTGGAATTTATTTCCCTTTAATGGGACTAAATCTATATCCCTTGTCCTTGTTGCATGTTGTCTTAATGTTGTTCCATTGTGCTAATGAAATGGCCAGAAAATCCTGCATTTCGTAAACGTCTAGTTTTCCATTGAAAACATGTTGGGTGTGTAAACGAACCGTTATTTGTGTAGAGCAGACCCTCGTGGCATAGACAGGTAGAAGGCGGAAGGTCAGTTGAGTGACTTTTTTCAACAAGTGAAGTCCTGCGTGCAGGTTCTCTATCAGCGGATTGCTTCTTGGATAGTGTGCAAGCTATAGGCTCAAGTATTGCGTATTTAAACAGGTAAATGAAATCATTATCTTCTTAATAATCATATTTAGGACGAGAGTGTGTACTCAAATTCACTACCACTACCACCGTCACCAGGGCCATCGTAAGCTTACAGATTCAGGTATTTGAATATATTCTGTTTTCAACTCCATCATAGATGTACTGTAGAGTAAATTCGACAGACTTACCGCCTATGAAAACACATGCTTCATTATTTCATTATGATCAGCAAGCATCATCATTGTCGCCACTCTTATGTTTGTTGTTAATGTCATTGTTGTCGCTGCTGTTATCTTCGTTGTCATGATCATGGTCGTCATTATGTTCGTCAATCTTTTTACAATCATTGTCGCTGCTTTTTTGTTTGTCAGCATTATCATCTTTGTTGACTCTTTATCACCACTGCGCTGCTGTTATTTTTGGTTTCATGATCACGGCCATCATGACTATCGTCGATCTTTGCATCATCTTTGTCGGCGCTCTTATGTTTGTCGTCAATGTCATTGTTGTGGATTCTCTATTATTATTGTCACTTGTCCACAGCTGTGGAGTAACGGTTATCGCGTCTAGCCGCGAAACCAGGTGACCCAGGTTCCATTCCCAGTCGGGACAAGTTACCTGGTTGAGGTTTTTTTCCAGGGTTTTCCCTCAACCCAAGATGAGCAAATGCTGGGTACTTTCTATGCTGGACCGCAGACTCATTTCACCGACATTATCACCTTCATCTCATCCAGATGATAAATAACCT
This sequence comes from Periplaneta americana, assembly GCF_040183065.1. Taxonomy (NCBI): domain Eukaryota; kingdom Metazoa; phylum Arthropoda; class Insecta; order Blattodea; family Blattidae; genus Periplaneta; species Periplaneta americana. Next base: position 186,922,847 of record NC_091121.1, on the reverse strand, counting down.
TAGATGTTGATAAAGCGTCGTAAAATAACCTACTGAAATAAAAAAAATTATTGTCACTTCTCTTACCTTCATTGATATTATCTTAGTCGTCGATCTTTTTATCATCATTGCCGCAGCTCTTATGTTTGTCGTCATTACCATGATTGTCACTTCTCTTACTTTCGCTGTCATTATTTATCATAGTCGTCGATCTTTTCTATCACCATTTTCGCCGTTCATATGTTTGTCGTCATGATCAACGTTGTCATTCTTCATCATTGTTGTCGCTGCTGTTATCTTCGTTGTCTTTATTACAGACGTCATTATCATCGTCGTCGATTATTTTATCATCATTGTCGTTCTTATCATCATAAATGTCGTCGTTATCATCATCGTTTCTTAGTCATTGTGTTCATCACATCGTCGTCCATGTCTTCATAATCGCTCTTACAGACGTTTACCATGGTCGTCGCTGTCACCGTCGTGGCTCTTAATCAGTGTTTTTGTGATCAACATTTCGAGCATGTGCTGCAATGTGATAACTCAAAACAATTTCTTAGACATGAAATTTATTAATAATAGCTGTTTTATTGCATGCATGCGCACTATAGAGAACGAACTGTAGTTAATGTCATTAATTTCAGGAGGTTATTCTTTGAGGTATTTGAAACAAAAAGTTTAATACAATTTTGCTCGTTTTGCATCCTTTTCAAGATAAAAATTGTTTTATTTGAAAATTTTCACAGCGTGTTTTGGGAAAGCCATTGATTTAATTCCTAATATGCTCAGTCAATTTAATAGACCAGTGTATTGTGATGATAAACGATTGAAGGGATTTTAGTTTTGACCTTTAAATGTGCAGAAATTTGATCCAAACAATATATAAATCCCACAAGGGTAGCTGCCCTTCAGTAAGGGTTGCCAAAAGACACAGCATACTAAACAAATAAAAATAAACATTTGCGGAATGATTGTTATTTTCAAATGGAAGCTACCCTTGGAAAAGTACTTTTATTCAATAATTATTAGTAATCAGATAGAATATAAAGAAATTTAGGTGTACAGGTGAATACGTAAAATCTGAACAGAATATTCATTACGTCTACAGCAATAATTTTCAAAATTTTTGAAGGAATTCCAAAAGACTTAAAACATTCAACTGAGAATTTTGGAATTTGTGGGTGTGATCGTTGTTGAGTTCCCACGTTGGACGCCATTTGAGGGTGAGTGGTTATTGTGACCACACGTTGGGCGCCATTTGAGGGTGGGTGCGTCTCGATGTTGCGTGAGATTCACTCAGGGTAGCCGAGGTACGGTTGTGGTGTAGGTTGATGTCGGGAATAATACCAAGCCGGCTACTTAAATAAAAGGCAGCGTAAACTTCAAAACTATAAGTTTATTGTCGTATCCACTTGGTAAACCCTAGAATATGTATTTCCGGCTGACATATAATTCAATCGTTGGTCGCACTTCTGTATCGACTCTATGGCGGCTCTGAATAAGCTCTATCCGATACTACAAATTCAATACTCTGTCCAGTACACTATGACACGAAGCGAAATAGTAGTCCTGTCGACACCAAACGAAGTAGTTATTCTGCCCTGTATGTAGGGCCGCCGACACGATGTAAAGTAGTTTTGATGATCTCCGCTCCGAAGCGGAATAGTAGTCGTCATCTCCGCTCCCCGTCACCCTTATTTATAAAAACCTATCCTACGCTAAAACTAACTATCCTATTGGTTAAAAACTACGTCACTAACTGGCCTAAAATCTATTCCCTATTGGTCCAAAGTGACCTCATAAGCTGGACCAAGATCTCTTCTTATTGGGCGCGAAATATGTCATCTCTAAATTTAAACTTTGGATTTCCCATAACCTCAAATTAGTTTGTATATCTCGCAAGAATACCCGTTCTTTGGAAAACCCAAGCTTGGCAGTATCTTTCCCACGGGTCTAGTCCGACTCCGGCTTTTATGCTTCATCGAGTCTATACGAAACCCCGCTCAAGGTGGCCCTAAATCTGTCCGATGCTGACAAGTGACGAAACACCTGTGTGAGGAAGCTAATTCTAACGAAGTCGCCAGAACATCCCCGCGAATACATGTAATAAAAATATGGAGATATCACTTCGCTAATAAATCGGTCTCTCCCTCTCCTAATTACTGCTTCAAATGCCCATCTACATAACCATTGGAAATTCCCGAAAGAGTTTCCAATGTTATGAGATGTCCCCGCTTTCTGCCTATAACTAGCCTCATAGTTCCCCCACGCGATCAGCCGGTAACACATTATTTACAATACAGTGAGATTACAATGTCACTACAAACAATTACAATAAATATTACATATATCTTCACAAGCCTTTCTATGTACACAACTCTCACACAATAAGCACAACAATGTACAATTTATATCCACATTTACATATGTACAATACCATTCGTTCACATATTTACATTTATTTATTAATTGATCAATTACACACTCTGCGTGCTTGGTTGTACCAGCCGCCCTGTACAGGTTCACCTAGCTGTACGCGTGAGACTAACCATCCTACTCTTTCTCATTCCTGCCTCCTAGCCTCTCCTGTTTGAAAGGCCGCAAGAGTTGCTTGTGGTACCTACCAACAGGTTTACTTTTTCCCCTTTCTACCAATTCGAAAGTATGGTCTCCGTATTTACTCTTAATTTCGTAGGGCCCTTTGTACAGTAGCTCCATGCGTGAGTAACGTCCTCTGAGGGCGGAAGATAACTTCACGTCCCTTAGCAATACCAAATCGCCGGGTGAGGGCTCCCATTTGTGGCGATATCTTTTAACTTTACCGAGTCTATACTCAGCCTTTTTCCTGATTCGGTCGAAAGCTAGTTTACACAGTAGTTCATCACTAGGAGGCTCACCCTCCTGTATTGCCTGCGGCAAACTCTTTATCATAGAATCGGGATCGATCCCTAACATAAGTTTGATCGGAGCTATTCCGGTCGTTGGATTGATAGAGTGGTTCATGACTCTCTCAATCACCTCACATTGCCTAAACCAGTCCTTATGGTTTCGGTGACACAGAATACGGAGGTACAATGATATATCCCTAAGCGCTCTTTCGCAGGGATTACCGCTGGGAAAGTATGCGGAGCAATTGTATAGTTTCACGCCCGCATCTTCCAGCCTTTTGCAAAACACTTTCGATTTATGTACCGACACATTGTCACTGAGCACCGCTGTTACCGGACCGTAAGTCGGTATGTAATCTCTAACCAGCTTGTCAGCACACAATTTACTAGAGATATTTCTTAAAGGGTAAATCTTTACAAATTTTGTGAAGACATCGTACGTAACAAATATGTACCTGTGTCCGAAGGACGATGTGGGCATTGGACCGTGTTCGTCCACTGCTACAAGTTCATTCTTTTTACCCCTGATAATGACCTGTGGTACATTGTCATACCTTACATTTAGAGGTTTCGCCCTCTGGCAGACCTCGCAACGAGATATTACCCTTCTAACCTTCTTTGACAGTTGCTTAATATAAAATGATTCTGACATAGTTAAAATGATCCTATCACTCCCAGAGTGACACATAGATAGGTGAAAGTTGTTTATAAGTTCATTCTCCATACTCGCAGGTATGTATATCTTCCACTTCTGGATATCCCTACCATGCAATTTATACAAGATACCAGAGCGCAATCCATACACTTCGTCTTTCACCTGTGAGATTTCTCTAGCTTTGTCCATTAAGGCCCTTATCGTGGAATCCTCCTGCTGCAAATCTGCAATTTTCCGAAATTTTCCCGTCAGAGCTCCATTCCTCGTGGAATCAATTTTCATCACGGCAATTTCGTACGCGGGGGCGGTGATAGTTTCCGGTAGCCCCGATTTGGAATTCAAACGAGAGAGACAATCACCAAAGATATTGTCTGCCCCCGGAATATGTCTGATCGTCACATCATGAGCCAAAATTTCGTGCACATATCTAGATATTCTAGAGTTCGTCAATTTGCATCTACTCAGAAACGCTAGGCTTACATGGTCAGTAAATATGATGATCTGCCTATTAAAGATATACTGACGGAACTTCTGTAGTGCGAAGTACACAGCAGAAATCTCTAGTTCCGTGATTGATGCGTTGCTTTCGGTACGCGACAGTCCCCTAGAAGCTGTGGCAATCACATGTCGCTTATTATCTTCATCTGTCTGACATAGAATTGCTCCATATCCATATGAAGACGCATCCGTATAAATCTGAAAAGGTAGGCTGTCGTTAGGCCTTTCCAACAGAATTGAGTCGGCAAAAAGCAGTTTCGTTCGATCGAATGCTTCCTGCTCTGCCGACCCCCACCTGAAGGGTGTATCCTTCTTCAACAATGCTCTGAGTGGGGCTACATGCTTAGCATAATTGACGAGAAACCGATTCTGGTATTGTAGGATACCTAGATATCTACGAACCTGTTTCCGGTTCCGCGGCGGCGGGATCCTCGAAATGCTCTGAATTCTCTCTTGGTCCGGTCTAATTCCGTCAGACGAAATTACGTAACCCAGGAAAACTGTCTCAACTTTAAAAAATGCTGTTTTCCCCAGCTTGACTGTCATACCAGCCTCTCTCAATTTAGTAAGTACAAAATCAATATCCCTAATATGCCTATCCACATTATTGCCATATATAAGAAAATCGTCAATGTACTGTGCCAGAAAATCTTTCGTCGAATCACCAAAAATTATGTCAAGTGCCCTTAGTAGCGCAGATCCAGAACTCGCGATGCCGAATGGGCATCGGGTATACTGATAAACTTTCCCGTTATGTAGGAACGCTGTGAATTTTCTCGAGTCCTCGTCCAGCGGAATCTGCCAATACGAACTGGTCAAGTCCAAACTAGTGAATATAGAACAGTCACTGATACGGCCTAACAAAGTGTCCACTGACTCCGTCCTGAAATTATCTTTAACTGAAAACGAGTTAACGTGTCGGGCATCGATCGTCACTCTTAAGCTTCCATTGGGCTTCCTAACCCAGCACAATGCATTTACGTAAGGCGAGTCCGATACTTCTATAACTCCGTCTTTTAACATATCATTTATGACTTCGTCTGCCTGATCCCTTAAAGATAGGGGGATGGGTCTACATTTATGCCGAAATTCCTCCATTCCTACCACCTTAATTTTGTGTGTATACATTCTACACAGACCCGGCGCGTCTGAAAAGACATTTAAATGGCTACCTACAACATCCATTAAGCGTTTTCTTTCACTCTCACTCAGGCCGTGTGCCTGGTTAACTTTATCTCTTACTATTTCGAAAGTATCTGTCTTCCTATTGTTAGACGCGACTACCTGCCTAAGATCGCCCGGCGAACTCTCATTACAATATCTGGCCCTACCGCTAATGAGATTACGTCCTATTTGTCTCGCCTGGACTAATTCGCCGATACACAACTCGCATTCTCCGCAGTCTACTTGACACACTCCCCCAGTTACCTCGTTACCTTCCCACGGATTAACCTCTATAATTACATTCTTACAAATTTTGAGGTGCTCTACAAAAAATAACTCTTCCTGTAATCCTATCTCTTCCGCGGTTCTTTCATCTAACTCCGATCTAGCGCTATTGCTACTGAATGGGACATGGCCTACACTGCCGTTACCTGCCGTAACCCCTAGTCTGTTTTCCCTGAAATCTAATAGCGCGTGCCATTCATAAAAGCTTTCTACTCCAATAATGATGTCGGTAGTCAACCTTTGTATCACAAGAAAAATAGCATTTAGTTTCACGTCTCCGCACTCTAACTCGAACCATACTTGATATTTTACCTTTTCCTTCTTCTTGCTTAGGGCGCCCGCACAGTACAGTGAACATATGGGTAACGTTTGCAGTTTTATTCCTGAATCCCTAACCTTTTGAAAAAATTCCAAGCTGCATACATTATTTGTGGAGCCCGAGTCCAACAACACACAACACTTTGTCCCAAATATTTTAGCATCTATATAAGGCAATACATAAGTCCCATTATTTTCTAACTCTGGGTTAGTAATATCGCTCTGTCTCTTTACGCTTACCGCGTTGGTGGATTCTTTTGATAGTGACTTATTGCACTTAGCTACAGAAATCTCCGAACCCTTGAGACTTCTGTCTAGCAGTTTCCCGAGTGTGACGCAGTCGGTTCCACTGCTACCTCGTCTCTATTTCTACAATTTATAGGCTCCCGGCCCATATTCATTCTGACCGGACTTTGCTGACGTCCGTTCATGTCTCTATTCCTACTTTGTCCCACGTTACGCTGTGTAGGTGGCCTATTGCACCATTGTGAGTCCATTTCTTGTAGGACGTCTCGCCTATCTCTCTCCTGCTCCTGTCTCCTCCAATCACCTCGATTTTGCGGTCCCCTGCTAAAATTAGGCTGCCAGAATCCCTGTCGGTAATTTCTGTTTCGAAGCCAATGTGGTTGGGTTCTAAGCCTACTATTTCCGTTCTCTTGTCTTCCCGTGTACCATCGTATGTGGTTAACCCTACGCACGGGACCAACACCTCCTCTATCGTTTCTCATCCTGTTGTTCCTAATATTATTGTAAGGGCCCCCAAAGGGCGGGTCGATCCTTCTTTCCCTGTTGGGACTATTCCCTCCGTTCTGACCATTATGGTATCGACTATATGTATTGTTGGGGCTCCTATCACAACCCCAGCTACTCTGATTTTGGGCTCCTTTCCTTGGGGATGAAAAGGCTGTACTTGCCCCCTTCCCCGCTTTCTGGTCGGTGAGGCTTGAACCCTTTCCTTTGCCCTGTTCATAATCTGCCTGTCCACTACATTCATAGTGCGTGGCGTCCGAACCATCCAGCGCCGTCAATAAATCTATTGTTTCCCCGAAGTCTCGGGGCCCTGCTACGATCAGATTATATCTTATGTTCTCGGGATACTGCGAAATCACAGTTTGGATCAGCTCTGAATCCGGTATTGGCGGATTGAGGCTTTTCCCTTTCTTAACAATTTCAAGAAAATAGTCTATCATAGAGACGCCTCTTCCCGCGTCAAACCTGCTCTGATTAATTTCCTTCCTAATTCTTTGTTGTTGTCTTTGTCCCCAGTATCTCTCCGAAAATTTTTCTCTGAATTCCTCATAAGTGACATTATCCCCTAGGACCACTAGCGCCCAGTTGAGTGGTCGGCTCTTTAGGCTCTTTCGTACGACAGTCATTTTTAAGTCATCCGGCACCCCTCTTACTCTAAAGTACGTTTCTAGCTCACTTATGTAGTTATGTGGGTTTGAAAATTCAACCTCATCAAAAATAGGGTAACCAATCTCATTCAAAATGTGAGTTGGGTACTGGGGACGGCCTAAATATGCCTTGTCGTTTACATTTATCAACTCACTACGCACATCATCCCGTGAGGTCTGACATTCCTCACCAACACTATTGTTAACATGTCTTACATTTATGTTGCTACCTGATGCCGGGCTCTCACTTGTGCCCTCTTGTCTAGAAACTGCACGGTCCGAGCTGCTATGTCCGCTTAAATTTGCGGGACTACCCCCATTTAGTACGTCGTTTATTGAGTTTAGTTTACTTCTTAATTCTTCCAAACATTCGTTATCCGTCCTCTCTTTATTCTTTATGGCTCGCTTGAGACCGTCCACTTCCTGATCCATCTCACCTATTTTCTCTTCCACCGAATTCTGAATTTCTCGAACCTTCTCCACTATCGTTTCCTCAACAGCTGATTTTAGGTCGCTATTCTCTCTAGTAGCGCTATCTCTAACTCTAACTTCTAAATCCTTCATACTTTCTGACATCCTATCCATAGCTATCTTCAATTAGTTCTCCATTCCGATCCCATTCTCGGCTAATTTCCCCTCTAGCTTCTCTATTTTGTCCTCCATCTTGTTTCCTCTCTCCGCTAATTTTGCAATATGATCTCTAATCTCTCTCGAACTTTCCCCCAATCTATTTTCCATTTGTTTTATTTGTTCTCTACTTTCCCTTGAGTTATTCTCTAATTTAGTTTCCATTTGTTTTATTTGTTCTTTACTTTCCCTCAGAATCTGCTCTCTACTTTCCCTTGAGTTATTCTCTAATTTAGTTTCCATTTGTTTTATTTGTTCTTTACTTTCCCTCAGAATCTGCTCTCTACTTTCCCTTGAGTTATTCTCTAATTTAGTTTCCATTTGTTTTATTTGTTCTCTACTTTCCCTTGAATTATTTTCCATGAAGTGTCTCATCTGCTCCCACAACTGCTCTAGCGTCATTTCCCCTTTGCCGCTGTTTCTATTCTGTTGCTTTTCCACCGTTCGCTCTCCCTCTATTTCTTGTCCTGCGTTATTCTCGACCTCCTCCCTAATTTCCATAATTTCCTCGTCCTTCCTTTGCTCCATGGTTCCCTTGTTTCTATTTCCTCGTCTTTCTCGTATTTTCCTAACTACCTTACTCCTATGGCTACGTAGTATCATCTATATGCTACTCTGTCATCTATCCGACGCTTGCTTTCCCAATAATAATCTAAGTAGGCCTGTATTTGCACTCGACTCACTTCCCACAAATTACGCAATACACTTATTTCACTTTCCCCCAAAATATCACACAAAAAAAATACATATATATATACACCCAAAATATCACACCAGAAATTGAAACATATACACTTTATAATTATTCCCCCAAAATATCATATACATATATACACATTTATACGTCTTCTATTCATACTTGCCACAGCCTCTCCGAGTCGCCTTCTCTGGTGGTCCCCGTGTTGTCTTCTCTAGTGTTGTCGTGATGTCGCGATGGCTTGGTTCTGTTCCCGCCTTCCAGCGTCGTTCCTCGGCTATGCAGGGCTGAACTGCTCCGTCCGGTCCTCCTCGTTGTTTGGTGCTGTGTTCGCACCCGGGGCCGGTCACTGGAACAGCTGTCTTCCTTCGAGCCCCACGTTGGAAAGCGCCATTTGAGGGTGTATGTCGTTATTGTGCCCCACGTTGGGCGCCATTTGTGGGTGGAATCGTTGTTGTTGCCCCACGTTGGGCGCCATTTGAGAGTGTGATCGTTGTTGAGTTCCCACGTTGGACGCCATTTGAGGGTGAGTGGTTATTGTGACCACACGTTGGGCGCCATTTGAGGGTGGGTGCGTCTCGATGTTGCGTGAGATTCACTCAGGGTAGCCGAGGTACGGTTGTGGTGTAGGTTGATGTCGGGAATAATACCAAGCCGGCTACTTAAATAAAAGGCAGCGTAAACTTCAAAACTATAAGTTTATTGTCGTATCCACTTGGTAAACCCTAGAATATGTATTTCCGGCTGACATATAATTCAATCGTTGGTCGCACTTCTGTATCGACTCTATGGCGGCTCTGAATAAGCTCTATCCGATACTACAAATTCAATACTCTGTCCAGTACACTATGACACGAAGCGAAATAGTAGTCCTGTCGACACCAAACGAAGTAGTTATTCTGCCCTGTATGTAGGGCCGCCGACACGATGTAAAGTAGTTTTGATGATCTCCGCTCCGAAGCGGAATAGTAGTCGTCATCTCCGCTCCCCGTCACCCTTATTTATAAAAACCTATCCTACGCTAAAACTAACTATCCTATTGGTTAAAAACTACGTCACTAACTGGCCTAAAATCTATTCCCTATTGGTCCAAAGTGACCTCATAAGCTGGACCAAGATCTCTTCTTATTGGGCGCGAAATATGTCATCTCTAAATTTAAACTTTGGATTTCCCATAACATCTAATTAGTTTGTATATCTCACAAGAATACCCGTTCTTTGGAAAACCCAAGCTTGGCAGTATCTTTCCCACGGGTCTAGTCCGACTCCGGCTTTTATGCTTCATCGAGTCTATACGAAACCCCGCTCAAGGTGGCCCTAAATCTGTCCGATGCTGACAAGTGACGAAACACCTGTGTGAGGAAGCTAATTCTAACGAAGTCGCCAGAACATCCCCGCGAATACATGTAATAAAAATATGGAGATATCACTTCGCTAATAAATCGGTCTCTCCCTCTCCTAATTACTGCTTCAAATTATTGTTCTCCTTCCTCCGAACAATAATCCAAATACTTCAATCTGTCCTTGTATATGATAATAATCCCTAAAGTATTCAATTGTAGGGTCATAGTTGGCCTTCTTTTCTTCATGTACATTTCTTTCTGCAAAGCAGTGACAGTTCATAAACATATTTTAATGCCTAGCGCCAGATATAAGGAATAAACAGTAACAACAATGACATTTATTATTATTATTATTATTATTATAATTATTATTATTATTAAACTCACCAAAATGTATACAACAAATGTAACTTTTCGTTATGAAAAAGAATTAAATCAATTACTTTCAACGAACTAGCTATGAAATCTTTCATATAATTCAGTTTTTATCTCGGAAAGGAAGAAAAAACGAGCAAATTGTATTAAGCCTTTTTGTTTGAAATATCTCAGAGAATAATCTCCTGAAATTAATGACAGTACTTACGGTTAACACTGTATACAGGGGAGCTTCTTTGCTGCACATGCGCAGTGTGTTGTAAGCGAAACATAGGCTACAATAAGGGAGCTCCAAAATATATTTCCGTATCTGTACATCTATTATCAGGCAGTACATCTCACGTGTCGATATGTGTCAGAGGAAGAACAATTGTTTGTATGCATCTGAAGTGGAATATACAGGGTGGTTCACGAGGATTTACCGACACCTACGGAGCTTATTTCCAAAGGCATTTTGAGCAAAAATGTCATATGAACGCATTTGTCCCAATCTCAATAAGTTATATTAATTTGAAGTTGCTAGTAAAATACTTTTTTCTTCTTTAGTTTTTAGGGGTGAAAATATTACAAATAGAGAATGAAGTATCCAGAAGTGTAATTTCTTTAAAAAGCTAGTGTACTGAAGCTAAAATTATGTTGTTGATTGCTTTGTATAGATTTTATTTTTCAATTTTTAACTGAAAATGATATAATTACGTACTCGACACAAAAATTGTTACAAATCATACGACTTTACGAACTTGATTCTTTACAGTTTAATTATGCATCCTAATGTACAGTCTTAAAAAATTTACAAGAGTGGCGTGATTTGTAACAATTGTTGTGATAAATGCGTAAGAAAATGTAATTTTGTAGTTAAAAATCGAGAAAAAAAATTGTACGAAGCAACTATGGAATTCACAACACATTTTTAGCTTCAGAATACTAGCTAATTGAAGAAATGATACTCCTGAATAGTTTATTCTTTACCTGTAGCCCCATAATTATTCTTTTACCCTTAAAACTCAAGAATAATGATATTTTACGAACAATTTCAAATTGGTGTAATTCTGAAACTATTGAGATTAGGACAAATGTTTATATGACATTTTTTGCTCAGAATGTCTTCGCAAATAAGGTCCGTAAGGGACGGTAAATCATCGTGAATCACCCTGTATAGCTAATCGACGATGCATGCAATGGAGGTGGAAATAACTGGCCACCCTACCCCATTATCGCCTGGTCTGTTGTATCATAAGTGGTTCCTTGTTGGTATCACTTGTGAGGTTCAGACTCACTTCGGACAGTTTCATCAAACAACAACTGTGTAAAAACATCGCAGATAACAATATGAGCATAAATGGCGGCTATAGTATCTACATACTGTAGGCGTATCTAAGAATTTTTAGTGAGTTGAGAGTACCATCTCGGGAGCGAAAGCAGAACTATAAAGTGCCGGTTTCTGTATGTAACTGCTGCCAACTGCTAACACAAGAATTATTAAAGTGTAATGGTGTCACCTTTCTGATGTATGCCATTATAAAAGAAATTGAGTACTTAAAAGTAGCTCGTAACTTTATACCAGGTGAAATACCTTAGGCCTATGTCAATTATTAATCCAGTACGTGAATGAGTAACTTGTGGCGACACTGTCATCATGCTATATTTAGTTCGTCAGCTGTTCTAAATGGAGGACACATGGCCCGTGGGACAGTGCACTTAATATACGTATCGTGCCAGACTAATTCTGTGTGGTGCTGAAAATGCATCTGTGTAAATATACTTTATTTCTGTATGTCCTATCTATTATGTGTGACCGATATAGTGCTAACGAAGTAGTTCAGGATATTTGAAAATCATCATCATCATCATCATCATCATCATCATCATCATCATCATCAGAATGTATTTGATAACCTTCTGTTGCAGTTTAATTTTGTCATCCCTCACGTGGACAACAAATTTATTTTTTTTTCAGTTCACAAGAACAAACTTTCAACGCGAGAAGTTTATGCTTTTAAGGATGAAGTGGAAAAACCGTTACAGAAATTTTAATATCTGACGTCACTTGCTTGACAACGGAAATGTTTTAAGTCACACTATTCTGACTTCACTTGCTTAGCAACGAATCAGAATCTTACATTGATATGGTGCTTGCTAGAGGAATAGACTTACTTCTTAGCGGCAGGATGATCGAAATTATCGGTGAGGCCAGATGCTACTACATGATTTAAGTGCCTCCGATAGGAAATGTTTATTCACGATATTAATTATTATTGTTAGATTATTAATATCATCATTACTGTATTATTATTGTTATTACTATTATTATTACTACTACTCACAGTGTTATATTTTCATAGGTGTAATATTAAAATATGTGACTACTAATACGAGTAACTTTATAGTAATTTCAATTCACTCTCTAATTATTCTATTACAGTTTCTGTTACTGTGAAACCAGACACATCATGTTATACCAAACACCGTTAACTTTCTGTTCTTTCGGATTTGGGCACTTATTACCGTCTTGTGTACTGTTCGTAGCCAAGACTGTGGCGTCGGAGTTGGACGCCTTTATTGTGGACAACGAGGACGGCCAGTTCGACGACTCTCTGCACCAAGCGGCCTGGCGAGGCGACCAGGAGGAGTTGGCGCGGCTGTTGAGACAGAGCACGGCCAACATCGACCTGCGGTTGCGCCCCTTCTACGCCACACCCCTGCGACTGGCAGCCATGAGTGAGTCCTTCACTGCGTGTGAGAATAGCATTGTCGAACTCGAGCGTCCTTCAAGGGTGGACATGGGTGGGCAACTCGCGCTCTCAAAGTGTCAACACAACCTCAGTGCAGGTAGAACGGACTCTGTGCTAGCTGTACTGTCTCTATGACAGCGGTGGCGAATATGTGATCGTGCGCCGAGCCACTGTGTAACCTGCAACGTGCATAGCACCTATGGAGGGAGGCGGACACCCGAAGGGGAAGTGAAGCAACTGTCTGACTTTGTAACGGATTTCATTTTCCTTACGTCAAGCACTTAAATATAATTTTATACAGTACAAGGCTACAAACTAATCTTTAGTACGTGTAACGAAGAAAGAAATGAACAATAAATGAACAATATCACAACCTAAAATTAACTGTATTCAGAATGTCTCTGCGACAAAGTTTCAAAATCAGGAATTATGTCACTTACTGCCAGTCGTAGTTGATCACGAAGGTATTTGTCTGTCAGTCGTGATCTAAATTTGGTTTTTACTATTTTAATTGTTGAAAATAATTTTTCACAAACGTAAGTTGTAGCGAACATGGCTTCAACAGAGCAAGCGAAAGAACGAAGCTTCGGATATTTATTTGTTGGCAAAGATTTGAAAGTTCAACATTTGTCAAGTCCTTACATCTAGCTTTCATTTGACATCACATAGTAAATCAGTGAGTTCAAATTAAAGAGCTAACTGCATTATTCATACATCTGCTGAAAAAGGGTCGACGTACAGAGATGACGATGATGATGATGATAACAATAACACTTAACCTCTTATGTTTCATGAGTGACATGTAGTATAATGCCGTTTTATGTTATACAACCGTTTTCCTTGTAATACTTGTGAACAAATCATACATTTAATATTCTCATCATATTGACAGCAAAAAAAAATGCGTCCTCCCATCCTACTTGGAACTTTCGTAGGCTACATGGTTTCGAGAGAGACATATGCCACTCGCAGGTCAGAGACAAATACAAATGGAACGGAGTTTGACTCCAGTGAATGAGAGGGTGGGGGTTGGCGGAGGTTAGAAGCAAGCGAAATGCACAGCTATCACTGCGAGCCACAATGTCTCGCGAGTCACGTTCTCGCCACGGCTGTTCTATGCGGTTCTTGCAAGACGCAAGTTTGCTCGCGTCTGCAGTAAGTGGCGGCTCGTTTTAAGTGACAAACAATATAATCCCCAGATCATTTCCCTTTAGTGATGTGTCGAAAGAGAAAGATTTTTTTTTATTAAGAAGGGAGGTAAAGCTTGTATTATGTTCTATTATACTTTGTTACGCATGACATTTTATGTTACAAATAAACACAGTGAAGGTTTGGTAAAGAAATACTGTCTAGATCTGCTTTACAACAGCTAAAGGTAAAAATGGGAGATGGAGGTCAGACTGATATCAAATATCGTCAGCACGTTGTGCGTGCGAATTAGAGATTTGCACGATATTAATGGTCGACTAGCTAAGAACATTTATGGATAAATTTGAAATGTGTCAGTATCATGTAGAACATAGACAACTTCACTTTCTTTGACTATAAACTACCTTGAAGAGTGATAAGAAAATCTTCTTATGAAATAAAAGACCCTACTTCAAGATCTAAAGCAAAAGTCACTGGTAAGTTTGGAGAAACAGTGACAATTGACAAGGAAATCCTTTTGGCTTATATCCAATAAAAGATCCTGAAAGTTTATAGCTTGAATTGATAAATCTACAAAAAGCACGCCACTCAGATTCCAGCGAAATCAGGAATCGAACTGTTCGTAATGCTGCGTAAATCGAATTTCCAAATATGCTCTTGCTTCCATTTAGACTATACTGTATGTGCTTAAGGCAGAGTTCAATACAAGAGAGAAGTGTAAAAGTTATCAATGTACAGGACGAGCTCAGAATTAAACTTATTTTATTTGCCGTGACACGTAAAAAATACTTCCTTGAATTTGTGATTGTTTGCGAGTACAGACTATTACCTTTGTGAGAACAGAGGGATACTCTTTAATTATAAATACTTGTAAATTCTCGCGTTCTATGTTTCAAATAAGACATATAATAAGAAATATTAACAAATAGTTTAATAATAAATAAGTGTTGCAGCTATATTTGTTGTATCTTGAAAAGGTTGTATTCAGTTTGTGTTTCCAGTACTAAACTAATTTACAAAGCTAGGAAATAATATAATTTTGTTGTGTGTTCAGGTACAGTCCCTCTAAAATTACTATAATTATTGTACCATGCGTCATTCTGAAATTCAAACCATGGAGTAGATATCACGACCACCTGCACGAGCCGCCAGAGCGCACCGTGGCAGTGAACTGCTTTTGCAGCGAAACTACAAACAACTTGTCACTTGTGACCGAAATCACAGCCATGAAATTTCCGTTAACGTAACGTAACCTAACTGAAGTTAGTGATATAGTTAATTAATAGTAAAACAAGTTGCACCGCATCATGTTCCTGATTAAATCTGCCAGTTCTAAATCTGTGGATCCCTATCACCACGGCATGGCGCGTCCTCAGGTTGCGGATCGAGGAGACGGCCTCCAGATATGGAGGGTAGCTGCGAATATATTGAATAAGCAGTCGTGGACAGCCGATGAGGGGTGGTCCTCCAGCTTGGGGGTTGGGCGAAGGGCTAACAACCCATCACCGTAAAAAACAGCTTGTTACGAATCCTTCAAATAAGCCTCGGAATGGGACTGATTCTCTGGCACGACCACTTTGGTCATCTAGTCTGCTGTCAAAAAAATCTGAAAATTAGAATTTATAAAACAGTTGTATTACCGGTTGTTCTGTATGGTTGTGAAACTTGGACTCTCACTTTGAGAGAGGAGCATAGGTTAAGGGTGTTTGAGAATAAGGTGCTTAGGAAAATATTTGGGGCTAAGAGGGATGAAGTTACAGGAGAATGGAGAAAGTTACACAACACAGAACTGCACGCATTGTATTCTTCACCTGACATAATTAGTAACATTAAATCCAGACGTTTGAGATGGGCAGGGCATGTAGCACGTATGGGCGAATCCAGAAATGCATATAGATTGTTAGTTGGGAGGCCAGAGGGAAAAAGACCTTTAGGGATGCCGAGACGTAGATGGGAAGATAATATTAAAATGGATTTGAGGGAAGTGGGATATGATGGTAGAGACTGGATTAATCTTGCTCAGGATAGGGACCAATGGCGGGCTTATGTGAGGGCGGCAATGAACCTCCGGGTTCCTTAAAAGCCATTTGTAACTAAGTAAGTAAGTTCTAAATCTGGTAAAGTGGGAAAGAACTTGTTATCCTAGCTTCATTTCCTCCCACCATTTTGATAGCTTCTTTCTCCTACTCCGCAATGTACATAGGGAATTAATGACCGATCTAATCTTATTCCGGAATCTACAAACTCCGATATCCTCCGGCTCTCTCCGTGCGTCGACAGCCGGCGTTCGGGGGATGTTATGGAATGATGACGAAATGGAGGAATGTTGACGGAATGATGTAGATGCCTAATATGGCGAAATGGAAGAACCCGAGAAAAACTCCAACTGCGACCTTTTCCGCCACAAATGTCACTATGGATTTTTCAACGAAAATGAATCTAGGATACAGGAAAAGGTAGTGTAAAGCTTGGGAGCAAGATTGTATTCTATATTGAAGCAAGAGGCTATTACATTCAGTTCGGTGCGTATGACTTGACTTTCCGAGGACCGAATTCAGGATGGATTCTTGCATTATATTGTATACTTATTAATTTCAATTCAGGAATCCGCCCCTGAGCACGAGTTCTACTCTTTCAGGGGCGAGCTAATGTTTTTCTATATATATTATATTTTATGTTACAATTATTAGCTGAATGAATCAATAAATCAATAAATCAATAAATCAATAAATCAATATATAAATAAATCAATAAATGAATAAATCAATAAATGAATAAATCAATAAATGAATAAATCAATAAATAAATAAATGAATAAATCAATAAATAAATAAATCAATAAATGAATAAATCAATAAATGAATAAATCAATAAATCATTAAATGAATAAATAAATAAATGAATAAATAAATAAATAAACAAATAAATCAATAAATGAATAAATCAATAAATGAATAAATCATTAAATCAATAAATAAATAAATCAATAAATCAATACATGAATAAATCAATAAATGAATAAATCAATAAATAAATAAATGAATAAATCAATAAATAAATAAATCAATAAATGAATAAATCAATATATAAATAAATCAATAAATGAATAAATCAATAAATGAATAAATCAATAAATGAATAAATCAATAAATAAATAAATGAATAAATCAATAAATAAATAAATCAATCAATAAATGAATAAATTAATAAATGAATAAATCAATAAATCATTAAATGAATAAATAAATAAATGAATAAATAAATAAATAAACAAATAAATCAATAAATCAATAAATGAATAAATAAATAAATGAATAAATCAATAAATGAATAAATCATTAAATCAATAAATAAATAAATCAATAAATCAATACATGAATAAATCAATAAATGAATAAATAAATAAATAAATAAATGAATAAATCAATAAATAAATAAATCAATAAATGAATAAATCAATAAATGAATGAATCAATAAATCAATAAATGAATAAATGAATAATTAAATAAATAAATGAATAAATAAATGAATAAATAAATAAATCAATAAATGAATAAATAAATAAATGAATAAATAAATAAATAAATCAATAAATGAATAAATCAATAAATGAATAAATGAATAAATCAATAAATAAATGAATAAATAAATAAATCAATAAATAAATAAATCAATAAATGAATAAATCAATAAATAAATGAATAAATAAATAAATCAATAAATAAATGAATAAATCAATAAATAAATAAATCAATAAATAAATAAATCAATAAATGAATAAATCAATAAATGAATAAATAAATAAATCAATAAATAAATGAATAAATAAATAAATCAATAAATAAATGAATAAATCAATAAATAAATAAATCAATAAATAAATAAATCAATAAATGAATAAATCAATAAATGAATAAATAAATAAATCAATAAATAAATGAATAAATAAATAAATCAATAAATAAATGAATAAATCAATAAATGATAAATCAATAAATAAATGCATCAATAAATCAATAAATAAATCAATAAATAAATAAATTAATTAATAAATCTAGGCACTTACTGGACCTTCAATGAAGTTCTCCACGTTTCCCTTCAGCTCACAGTTGGTTCTAAAACTATTAAAACCATTTTAATAAACTCCCAAGCTTGCTTTTTGTTTTCCACCAATACCATGAACAAATGACTAACAGCTTCTCAATATTAAGAAAAAAAAATCGTTCATATTTTACTGGCGCTTTTTGTATTTGAAGCACCTATTTTCGGATATTTGGAAAAATATGTGGCGGTAATATTGATGCTCAAGTACGACTGGTATAAATAGAGAACTGCCGAAAAAGTATGACTGGTATAAAAGGTTACTTCCGGAAAATGAGGTTACAACAATGTTCCGAGGTCTAGAGCAACATAAAGGGTAAAATCTGTAAAGGTATGAGCGAGTAAATCGAGAGAGAGAGAGAGATACGGATAATTGATAAATTGTGGATCTGGGCGCGTTCGTGGCTACAGTGATAGAGCGCTGACCTCCCAACCAGGCGGCCGGGGTTCAAAACAGACGTTGCAGAGAGTTATTCTCGAGTAGGCCTACTCCTGTTTGCCTCTTTCATTCCACCAACAATCTTCACTTACCCCTCATTTCATCTAACCCTATCATATGTAATAGCAAAAATAGGCTGGGGTGATGTCTCCGAGTAGTATGGGTTTCGAGAACTAGGTTCTGAGGACTTGGTGCTAAGGGCTCTGGGTTCGAGCTTGTCAGTAGATGATATTAATTAATGATAATTAACTTTCAAACCACTCACCCACCCATCCATCCATCCAGTCCACACCTGTGGACCAGGTGGCCCGGGTTCGAATCCCGGTCGGGACAAGTTACCTGGTTGAGGTTTTTTCTGGAGTTTACCCTCAACCCAATATGAGCAAATGCTGGGTAACTTTTGGTGCTGGACCCCGGACTCATTTCACCAGCATTATCACCTTCATTTCATTCAGACGTTAAATAACCTAGATGTAGTATTTAGTATTTTAGTATTTAGTAGGCCTATTTACTTAACCTGTTAGAGATAAGGCCATCAGGCCTTCTCTGCCCCTCTACCAGGGGATTACAACTATAATATGAAGAATAAAATTACAATTAATATTACATTTACAATTACGATTACAATAAAAATTAAAGTACGACAAGATTACCTGTTTAATGAAAGCTAGACATTTTATCATAGAAGTTAAGAACAAAGAATATTTTTATTTACTGAATTACAACTTAAACCTAGAATAACAAAATTCTATAGTGATGAAATTACCGGATATTGAGATATTTTGTGATAGATTAAGAGAACTATTTACAAGAAACCATGTCTGAACGAGTCTCAATTACTGACCAAGTGCCTAGTAAGTTTGCATTTGAATTCAATTTTATGTTGATTAGATGTTGATGCAGCGTCGTAAAGTAAGCCAAGAAAATAAACAGAAATCATCCAACCATCCATCCATCCATCCATCTTTCTATTGTGGGCCGTAGGAACTCGAGACTTTGAAAAGTGGACTCGTTTGCAGAAGTGCAATAAATGTACCCCATTAATTAAAACACGCTGTTATTCCAGATCGACACCGCCATTGTGTGGCGATGCTAACGCAGTATGGGTGCAGGGTGGACCTGGAGGACAGGAAGGCACAGACGCCCCTCTACTGCGCTGTCAGGAACTGGGACTCTGACAGCTGCTACGTCCTGCTACGCGCCGGCGCCTCACCGGAGGGCAGTGGGAGGAACATGACCACACCCCTCCAAAACGCCTGCACGGATGGATACGAAGCCGGGGTCAAGGTGAGACAAAAGACGTTATATAGTATACTAGACTCACACGGAGCGCTGGTGTGCTGTCCAAAATTGAAACCAGTCTGCGCATGTTCACGCCGCCATGAAATAGGCAGAAACAGCATTGTCGTCAATGTGAAGAATCGCTCTATGGCAACAAATCCCTCAAACACATAGCGTTTTTATTGAGAAAAGACAATGTGGGTTTGGCAATTCCATCAGCAGACATCGTAAAGATTTGTAGATTGTGCGAATGTTGCATTAGACAGTTGTTAAAGAAAACAAATGGCATGCCACCTAAAGGTCCTGTAGGTCTAAAGATAAAGAGAACAATTGTCAGGCAGCATCTAACAAAATCCATCCTCTTCATGAATCGATAGGTATTAACTGTATTATCACGTGCATTTTTTGTGCTACTTATTAGTTACCATTCTCTTTTTTTTTGTGGTTTTTATTTATTCCACTCTTTTCAGGGGTTCCCAGTTCTATTTTTCATTCGGATTGTAAATGTAAATAAAAACCTATGAGTATTATAACATAAATTAAATTGTAATGTAATTGTTAATCTCTACGTCATCTGGCAGCATCTATCAGAAACTATCCTTTCAAGAATTTAGAGGTAGCCCTGTGTTGTTACCTTTTCATTTAAAATTGTTTTTTTGGGGATATCTATATTGTCAATTGCACATGAATTTGTTTTTGCAGGCATTCCCAATATTATTTTTCATCGTGGTTATAAATGTAAATAGTTACCTAACTTACATGAAGGCCTATTATAATATCTTACATTTTAATGTGTCAATTTTTAAGTCATCAGGCAGCATTTACCTAAATCCCCCTTTCAAGAATCAAGACGTATGTTGTCTTTTCAAATTGGGTTAAAGTGCTTATTTAAAATTACTTTATTTTTGTGAGAGGTCTATGCTGTCATTTGCACAGCAATTTTTGTTGTTTTTTTGTTTTTGCAGATATTCCTAGTGCATTATTTTTCACTGGGGGGTTATAAATGCATATAGTTCACATACAAATAACCCGTTTATATTTTGCCGGATATATATTATTAAAAAAGCAAGGAATATAATCTTATTGATATAACATATGTGCATAAAATTACGTACTATCACACCGCAAGCAATGATATATATTTATTTAAAATAACAATATATCATGTAAAGAAATCCACTCATAAAATGTATGTGTTTTTTTTTTACATGATGTGATTATGCTTAGTTTTTAGGTCCTCATGTTACCTATTAATTGCAATGTATTAGGTACCGGTAGGCTACTTTTTATAATTGATAGCATTCCCTTTATTAATTGAAGAATGACTTATAAATGCAATGTAATTTTGCTACCTTTGCGCATTACATTTTGCGTGGTTACTTATGTCCTGTGGTCTAAAAGTACCGATAATATAATTTTCGATTCTCTAAAAACTTAACAACATCACTTATTTATTTCACTTAAGAATTTGATTATAATAAGAACTTGTATAATCAAGGTGCATGTATTTACGTCTTGTGATCTAAGAGTAATGTATGTTAATATAATTTTCGATTCTCTGAAACCTAACAATATGCTGATTAACGTAAATTTATACATTCTATAATGAGTATTGTGTAGGCCTATTCATGGATGTATGAGCATGTTTTCTATCAATTGATGCCTACGTGTTTTCTTTCCTTTAATGCTCTGACCCATATCAATGAAACTTTGAATATATTTATTTCGTCCTATTTTTACGTTAAACGTCGAAAATGGACATAATCTGTCAATTTTAGATCATCACAGCGTTAAATTGCGTGATTTACGCACTGCTATGATGCGTCTGCTCTCCTACATCATGGCGGCAAGCGCAGCGTTCAATTTTCCCCGGTTTCCTCGTTCCGCGCAGCCGAGACTGTAGGGGCTTGGGTGAGACACATATTCTGAATTTGTAGTCTGCTTTCATGCTACAGAAATCTCGTCTTTTCCTTTCCTCATCCTCACCCGTTACGATACTCCAAAAAACATATTTCCAGATTTTAGCGTTAACGTGTATGCCGTCTTTTTTGCACCTACTGGGAGTTTCTTCATATTCAGCCACTAAAACCACTTCATCGAGAAATAATGCACCGTTTCATTTTAATTTAGAACTTCCTAGGCTGCACTCTGATGAAAAGATAACACGTGGCAAAGAGTACAATTTCAGTAGTGCAACAAATTAGTCTTTTCGTAATAATTTCCCTTTCTTAAATGCAGCGTAAATTTCTTTGTTTTTAAGTTAAATTTACAGTACAAGAACAGATGTAGGTCAGCCATTCCAAATACAGTAGAACTTGGTTATAGCGACCTCGTTTTGTGCGACACCTCGCTATAACGTCAAATATTCTGTGGTCCCAACTAATTCCCCATAAGACATATGCTTTCCTACCTTGCTTAATACTACAAACGTATATGCGTCTACCTCGCATATAACGTCATTTTCAACCTCAGTTTGGAATACAATTTTCTAAGATCCAAAGTATTTTAAGAAATATTTTGCTGAAATCTGGCAAATCCTTTACTGTTCCCTTCTATCATAGACCTCTGGAATGCAGACAGATTCCCCATCCCATTGTAACCTGCCCGAATTCATGCGGTATTAATGGTACCTGCATGCGGTCAGTTTCAACAGGAAGTTTTCACCAAGTGCACGCATTTTAACGCAGTATGGCCACTAAAAGAAGTGAGTGACACTTTAGAAGCCATTAGAATTGTGAACATTTCTATGAAGCTAGAGGAGGGAGCAGTGAAATTGGAACTGAAATAATGAACATAGAACGTAATTTAGAAAGTGTATATTGGGCAAGTAGGAGACAGCAGAGTAAAATGACTGATTACTTCACTCCTCGGTAAAGAAGTTTGGTGAGTACTGAACAAACTGTTTTAGTACAGAATACTGTATTTGTAATTGTACGTGTATTTTATTGTGTTCATGGTATGCTTAAAAGTGAATACATAAATCTAAAATAAGCCTAATTATGTTTATTATTTTTCATTTTCCACCTCACTAGACTGATAATGTGAATCTCGGTTACTACGACACTCGTTTATAAACAACATAATTTTCAAGGTCCCTTGGATGTCGTTATAACCAAGTTCTACTATAACACTAAATTTCTCATGTAGGTCTTAGTTCCAGCACTAAATAGTTTATTTATACATTTATAATTACAGAACACGTCACTACACTATTTACTATAGATGAACAAAACTAACTGCCGCTCTCGCTCGTTGTGTTCGTTGCATTTGTCTTTCGAGTCTCGCTCGTCATTCTCGAAATAGCATTTGGTCGGCGTGGAAAGATTTCGTAACTTTGAATAACATACATCATTGAAATAAATAACATTATAAATGTTTAAATGAGACAAAAGACAAACCAGACCAGTATCTTAGTTACCAAAATGTTCTGGTTCTATTATATGATATTACTTAGGGTGATATAAATAGAAAAGAAATCTCAAATAAATTTGCATTTCTAAGAAACATAAAACATAACGTTAAATAAAGTGTTAATATCTTTTTACATGAGATTGTATACTTGATCTCAAACATACGAAAAAAAAAAAAATCCTAGCCTTTTAATAAGGGCCTAGTAATTAAATAAAGATTGGGGAACGGATTATTATACTCTGAAAGGTAGAGATGATGTTTCAAATAGGCGACTTGATTGTTTATACATAGGCTATATAATAGTTGCCAAAACAGATAAAAGTTCAGTCTGGTATAAACAACTGTAACGATTCAAGGCTGCTTGACGTTCTTGAGTTGACCACTCCCGAAGTCTTGAACGTCGCTTGTTTCACTCACAAGCAGTTCACAAAGGGCAGTCATAGAGAACGGTTGTGTAGTAAGCAGCATATGCAAGTAGGTTAGCGTGTGAAGAAGGTATGGGCGACGACCTAAATTCTTACAGGGCGCGAATCGGGTGCTTCAATGCAGGGCAGTGTTGCAGATGTTCAAAAGGTGAATATGCTACAGTGTCGGATAGAATCAACACATTTGTGGCCGCGGCTGTTTTATCAATTCTACTGATTATTGGAAATGTGGAGTTAAACCCTGGTCCTGGAGATACAGAAGGGTCTTCAGTCATGAAGTGTTTCAAAGAGAATGGATAAACTATATGAAAGAAACGAGAGAAGACAGACTAAAGGCAAGTGTTCTACTAAACAAAGTAGCAAGTGATATAGATACATTAGTAAACAGGTACACTGAAGTGGAAAAGAAGTTAAAGGAGGTTATCCAAGAGCAGGCGGTGTTAAAATCGATAGTTAAAAAATGGGAAGATGATAGTAGAATTAATAACATTGTAATTTATGGTGTTGAAGAGTGCAATCATGAAAAAGGAATTGATACTGGTTACATGGTGTTAGAATTATTAACTAAGTATTTCAGTCTAAACTTGGACATAAGTGCGATAAATAACGCGTATAGAGTAGGTAAGGGAAATAAAAGACCAATTATTGTGAAATTGAACAGTTACTTTATCAAAGAACACATCATTACCAATACGCGTCAACTCAAAGGCACAAATATATTCATACAAAATGACTTTGCAAAAGAAATTAGAGAGAAATGAAAGAAGTTAATTCCAATATTAAAAGAAGCTCGAGGGAAAGGATTTAGGGCAACTTTAGTAAAAGATAAAATGAAGATAAACGGAAACATAGTTAACGTAGAGTCCTTAAATAATCAAAACATTGAGGATTTATTCAGGTGCGGTAACAAGAACAAAAATAAGGAAATAGAGACTTCTGGAAATAGAGCATCATCTACACCACACGTAAACAGAAGAAGTGCATCACGAAACAGGAAGTCTAGAAGCGTAGAGAGGACTGATAAGAATAGTAACTCATCAAGTGGGCTGAAGAAACCAGAAATAACAAATACTTACACTCACAAGCAATCAACGACATAGGCATTATTGTCGTGCGGGTTTTCGACTTTAAGGGCGCTATTAGTCTTGCTTTCTCGATCGTTCTTCAACTCTACTATTTACACATATTTCGAAAGAGCCTAGAAGAGGTTCACACTTCACACATTAACATGCTCATAGCAATTAAAATTGTTTTATTCTGCCACAGATGCAGTCTCACAATCTCCTAGCGTAGGCCTATGCCAACAATCACAGAAGATGGAGGCGAGGGTTCGACATCGCTATAGAAAGCTTGCAGGCCTAATCAGAGGTGAAATATTTAAAGGAAAGGATGTTAGTGTTTTAAACAGTGGCGATTCCTCCATGAAGGATATGAGGATGATCCTACAGTTTAATTTCGTTCCTCTGAGGGTAGAAAATATATGTTAACTCCTGCGAAAACATTTTAATTACAGATTTCGATTTTCAATGCATCCCGACGTATTACTTTTCTTTAAGCTTCCACTTTCTGTCATGACTGTCGCCACTGCACAGCTCAGAAATAATTTCCGAGGAACCATCCAAATATCTTACAGCAAACGGTATTTCTAACGGTGAAGTTAGGGGACAGGGGAGGGTGAGGAGGGAGGGGTATGGCTTGAGTTTAACCGGTTTGAGGATATGACCGCGTATCCTAATACTACGACCCTTCTTTCTGGGTGGTGGAGATCCTGTCAGAGACTACAATAAGAATTGTCAAGTACCCTTACAGCCTCCTTAAATGTACTTCATTGGTCATTTTAAAATAATAGAATAAACGAAATAATAAACAATTTAAAATGATGTGATATAAAAAATAAAATGAATAAAAAACAAAACTGCATAAAAATAAATAAAATTATGCTATAATAGATACAAGAATTAACAGGACTTTCAGATGACAGGACAGCCGAAAGAATATATGAAGTTGCATTTGATCATTTAGAAGAATTTAACTGTAGCAAGAAATTAACTGCGCAAACGTAGACGGAACATCGGTAAATATCGGGCAGTACAATGGCTTAGGAGCCATCTTCGCAACTAAAAAGGGGAGGAGAATCGAACTTCACTACTAATAAATTGCCAGTTCCAGAATGGTGAGTCGAAGACTAACATAGGCATACAGTATTGAATTTGCATTCTCTATTATTATTATTATTATTATTATTATTATTATTATTATTATTATTATTCAAATCAAGATTTTCAGGTATAACTCCCTGTAAAGTTGATTTGAATAATTTCGAGGGAAAAATTGTTCCGGAGCCGGGTATCGAACCCGGGACCTTTGGTTTAACGTACCAACACTCTACCACTGAGCTACTCGGGAACTCTAACCGACACCGATCCAATTTTTCCCTCTATATCCACAGACCTCAAAGTGGGCTGACAACCGTCAAGCAACCAACTTCGAGTGCACACTAACTGCGTGTGACTTAAATTGTGGTTTTCTGTTAACGAACAGTGACGTGTATTATGCAAATCAAGATTTTCAGGTATAACTCCCTGTAAAGTTGATTTGAATAATTTCGAGGGAAAAATTGTTCCGGGGCCGGGTATCGAACCCGGGACCTTTGGTTTAACACAATTTAAGTCACACGGAGTTAGTGTGCACTCGAAGTTGGTTGCTTGACTGTTGTCAGCCCACTTTGAGGTCTGTGGATATAGAGGGAAAAATTGGATCGGTGTCGGTTAGAGTTCCCGAGTAGCTCAGTGGTAGAGCGTTGGTACGTTAAACCAAAGGTCCCGGGTTCGATACCCGGCTCGGGAACAATTTTTCCCTCGAAATTATTCATTAATATTATTATTATTATTATTATTATTATTATTAAAAAAGGGGAAAAAGATAAAGGTATCCCCGTAACATGCCATGAAGGCACTTGGGGGGCATGGAGGTAGAGCCCCATGCTTTCCATGACCTCGGCACTAGAATGAGGTGGTGTGGTCGGCACCACGCTCTGGCCGCCTTTTACCCCCGGGAAAGACCCGGTACTCAATTTTATAGGAGGCTGAGTGAACCTCGGGGCCGTTCTGAAAGTTTGGCAACGAGAAAAAAATCGTATTATTATTATTATTATTATTATTATTATTATTATTATTATACTATTATTATACTGTTATTAATATTAGTTTCTGTCTTGGTCATCAGTCGTCAATCTCATATCCTACATACAAAAAATATCACGAGTCGCCGCTGGTTTTAAAGAGTTACAGTGGTCAATGTCCACACTGAATACAATCGGTTATTGTTGCTTATTATCCGAAGTGGAAAGTTAATATTACGTACATTGAAGGAAGCGTTCACAATAATGAATGAAGTGAACAAAATGTTTCGCTTTTCAGTGTTAAGATTTGTCTTTGTAAATTCTGCAGTGCTCGGGAAAAGTGACACAAGTCAGTTTGCACAAACCTTTTTTTGATAATTTATTGACAACTTACGGAACATCTGCTCGCTTTGAAAAAAATACATAAGCATTCCTCCCATTACAATAATTCATACAGAAAAAAATCAAATCGACATAAACCAGTGTAAGTTGTCAATAAATTATGAAAAAAGGTTTGTGGAAACTGACTTGTGTCACTTTTCCCGAGCACTGCAGAATTGTAAGCGTTGCTTACATAGCCAATACGGACGCCTCGCCCCTGCCTACAGTCAATAACTTCTACATTGTAGATTTTTTGTTTGCCTTTAGAAAGAAAAATAGGTTAGGCGTACATAAATTCATCCATACATCGAGTCGACGTGGTTGGCGAGTTGGTATAGCGCTGGCCTTCTATGCCCAAGGTTGCGGGTTCGATCCCGGGCCAGGTCGATGGCATTTAAGTGTGCTTAAATGCGACAGGCTCATGTCAGTAGATTTACTGGCATGTAAAAGAACTCCTGCGGGACAAAATTCCGGCACATCCGGCGACGCTGATATAACCTCTGCAGTTGCGAGCGTCGTTAAATAAAACATAACATTCCATACATCGACAAGTCCTGACTATGTCTGAAGGAATCTACTGCAGCTCTTTTATTCCTGCAGATGCTGTTGGATTTCGGTGCCGACATCGAGAGCCCGGACCCGAGGGCAACTTGGAAGCATCCCCTGTACATCACCGTCGCTTACCGCCATCTTAATTCCTTCATCTTGCTGCTGGAGGCTGGCGCTGACGTGTCACGGACCGCCTACATATTGCACACCATTTGTAATAAAATGTAAGCAAGTATAGTTCATGTTATCTGCATACGCTGCTCTAAGCGTGGTTATTCGTTGTCCATGTGTTCACGTTTATTGAAAAATTCATTTTGACACTTATGGTGGACAAAGTCGCAGTTCGAGTTTTTCTTAGAGTTTTCCAGTTTCCACTTGATACGCATCAACAGCATTTCGGTCTCTCCCCATTCATATCCGTAGTATTTCTCCGATCACCAAATGGGGAAGCGCGGAAGAGGCTAGCCTTGGGGAGTGTAGGGTTGCTTGTGTAGCTATACAGAGAACCTCAAAACTGCTGTGGATTGGAAATGCGTCTAGTAGTCTAAGAGTAGCTTGTGACCAATGTAATATTTCGCCGGTGGTACCCCCCCCCCATTTCATAAAATAAAATGTTATGTTTCATTTAACGACGCTCGCAACTGCAGAGGTTATATCAGCGTCGCCGGATGTGCCGGAATTTTGTCCCGCAGGGGTTCTTTTACATGCCAGTAAATCTACTGACATGAGCCTGTCGCATTTAAGCACACTTAAATGCCATCGACCTGGCCCGGGATCGAACCCGCAACCTCGGGCATAGAAGGCCAGCGCTATACCAACTCGCCAACCAGGTCGACCCCATTTCATAACAAAGAATCTTTGCAATAGCATAACTTCAGTTTTAACATATCACCTTCAGGTTTCTTATAATACTTACTTACTGGCTTTTAAGGAACCCGGAGGTTCATTGCCGCCCTCACATAAGCCCGCCATTGGTCCCTATCCTGAGCAAGATTAATCCAGTCTCTACCATCATATCCCACCTCCCTCAAATCCATTTTAATATTATCTTCCCATCTACATCTCGGCCTCCCCAAAGGTCTTTTTCCCGCCGGCCTCCCAACTAACACTTTATATGCATTTCTGGATTCGCCCATACGTGCTACATGCCCTGCCCATCTCAAACGTCTGGATTTAACGTTCCTAATTATGTCAGGTGAAGAATACAATGCTTGCAGTTCTGCGTTGTGTAACTTTCTCCATTCTCCTGTAACTTCATCCCTCTTAGCCCCAAATATTTTCCTAAGAATCTTATTCTCAAACACCCTTAATCTCTGTTCCTCTCTCAAAGTGAGAGTCCAAGTTTCACAACCATAAAGAAAGTGGTCGTGCCAGAGAATCAGTCCCATTCCGAGGCTTATTTGAAGGTTTCGTAACAAGCTGTTTTTTACGGTGATGGGTTGTTAGCACTTCGCCCAACCCCCAAGCTGGAGGACCACCCCTCATCGGCTGTCCACGACTGCTTATTCAATATATTCGCAGCTACCTTCCATATCTGGAGGCCGTCTCCTCGATCCGGAACCTGAGGACGCGCCATGCCGTGGTGATAGGGACCCATAATACATGGCATATAAATTAATACTAGCATTAATATAAATTAATACTAACTGGAAATCTTTTGGTAGCAGTGGACTCAGAAAATAATCCATAATGGGCAGTGAAAAAATAGTTATCCTAGGTGACGTAATTCTAGAGAAAACTAGCGTTCTTTTCAACAGTGATTAATCATAAAATTTCCCTGCGAACTGTACCAGGTGTGCTTAAATAGAGGAGTTTTCGGGCCGTTCCATTGTGACACGTAAGAATTGTGAACAAATGCTAGACATTCACAAGTAGCAGAACTACCTCCATCCATCACGTGGTCATCATGACAAAAGGAACATCACACTTACGGCGACGAATAAGAAATATGACACAAACTTCCCTGCCGGGAGTCGAGCTCGGATCGACTAGATTTATAGCCAAGAACGCCAATGAAAAGGGTTGTATTCTCTGTTATATATCCTGTTGGTGTTGCTGTTAAGACATTATTTTGTCCTGTCTTGCAGGTGCAGCGCAGCGTTTGTGCACTTATGGGTGCAATTTGGAGGCAACCTGTGGCACAAGGATGAGAAGGGCCAGCTCGCCGTCGACATGCCGGGAAACAAACACAGGGCGCTGCTACTCGAGCTCATGTGTACGTAACATATGATCCATTATCAAAGAGACGTACAACGGCAATACAGTACACTATACACAGTTAAAGGCGTCGTGGTTCAACCGTGAGTCCCTTTGGAGTATTTTGGGTCTTTTATTTAAGGGGAGGCAGAGGTGAAATTTTCGAACAAAACTGAAGAAAAAATGAAAATTTGATTTTGTCCATTTTTATTATATTTATTTTGATATTCCGATGTTAGTTTTTGATTTTGTGCCCTTAAAAGTATGAAATTAAAACCAAGATAACTGTATTACTATATTATTCCCATAATAAACTAACACTTATCATTATTTATATACCTTCTCTGAACATATAAATAAAAAGAAATATTGAAAATTTCTTACAATATGGTGCATGGAGCATTTTATATCAAACGATATAAAGTTTTATAAAATTATTAATATTTACAGAACTATTGTACTTAGAAAGTTGAAACTTGGTATGTCCATCACTAATAACATACTTAGTATCCATGATCAATTTCAAACAAATCAGATAAATTTTGTGGATTTCGAAATATTCACCTCTGCCTCCCCTTGACGACTCTATCAACTGCGAGACTATTTATAGGTCAGTGGAAATGATGATAGCGAAGATGACACCGACATTCGAACGTGGCTGTAAACTTTTATTTCTTGGTTTTCCTATTTACCGCCATCGGAGGTATCAGATGTTTTTGTAGAAATTAATATCAGACGCCTTTCCTGTTAGTGAATGTTTTGAATTTTTTCATTATATTCTGGAAAATTATATTGAAACATCAACATTCCCTCCCCTGAATTATGGACTAAAGTACAACAATTTCGAACTACACGAACTACAGAATGTTAGCACAATGACCTGCAGCATGAATTTTTAAGACATATCCACTTATATTCATTGTCACAGATACATTAAAATAAAAAGCTAGTCTACATATTATGAAGTACTAAAAATGCGAGAAATAGAAATGGAAAGGACAGTAAGGAACTATTCACCTCGAATCAGTATGAACAATACTTGGATTGTGATATCCCATATAAAGGACTCTCATTTCAAAACTTCCCAGTCTAAAAAACTAATTATTTAAACTGAATTCAATTTAAACAAAAAACACGTCAATTTAGATATTGAGGGGGAAGTCTGTAATCAGGCTTAATTGCATTTTAGATTTCACCCCCACCCCCAGCCACTCCCACTTTGCAATTTCAAATGGCACCCCTATATTTTTATACCTAAATATATGAGTAGCTTAATATCAAAGACGGACATCTGTCGTCTCCATAGTTTTGATCTAGAGGCAATTTTTTAATTCACAGTGTTCTTTGTAATATTTAAAACAATTTATTTTATAAATGTAGTGTTAGAGTTTGCATATGGTTTCACTATAACTGGAAAAAGCATGAAAAATTGTATAAAAAATGACAGCTATCTAAATTTCGATTGAGGTCAGATGTCCGTCTTTGATATTAAGCTACTCATATGAAAGAGCATTCAATTGTTTATACACCTCATTCATTTATTTTCGCATCTTTTCTGTCGTCGCCTGGTAACCTGGATTGTTGTTATTGTTGATTAGAGCTGAACAGAATAAAGCTACAAAAACTTATTCAGCATTTCTTGTAATAGTTGTATTTGTGTATTAAATTATTTTAAAATGTTGTATAGCCTTCAAGAGAGAACATAAATCATCCTTATTGATTAAATTTAGGAAATACACAAAATAAGCTGTGTTTTCATCCCACAATCAACTGATAACAAAAATACAGGTTGCCAGGCGACGATAGAAAACAAAAGATACGAAAACAAATGAATGAGGTGTATAAACAATTATTGACTGCTCTTTCATATGTAAGTATAAAATATAGGGGTATGGAATTTGAAATTTCAAAGTTGGGCGGCTGGGGGTGGGGGTGAGATCTAAAATGCATTTAAGCCTGGTTTCAGACTTCCCCCTCAATATCTAAATTGACGTGTTTTTTGTTTAAATTGAATTCAGTTTAAATAATTAGTTTTTTAGACTGGGAAGTTTTGAAATGAAAGCCCTGTATGATATTTGAGGAGTATGGAGCACTGATTTAAATTTTCATTGCAGTGTTGCCATGCAACGAAATGAAAAATATTTAAGTTGCGTGTTAAAATAAAATAAAATTAAAGTGCGACGAAATGACCAACAGTCTTATTTCTTTTATTATACTTTTAAGCCGGACACTTTGTACTTCAAACTTCTGCGTTGTTTAGCTAATTTTTTAAGCACATCAATTTTCTCCAATATGTACAGTATGTAGCCTACAAGAGATCAAGTAGGCCTACATTAAGGCGCTCCTCCCCTATGCTGTCCCTGAAGTTGGTTTCCTTAGTGATGAAAATTACCTTTCACAAGTAAGAGTAGTTACAGGGTGTATTGCCATTATTGTGAACAGGTTGTGTGTTACTGGAAGTAAGTCACTGTTACAATGTTGCAGAACTTCAACAGTGTTTCGTTTTTTTTTTTTTCAGCGGGGTTTTGGGGGGTTTACCCCCATAATCCCTTCTCTCTGCATCAGTCTATTTTCAGATTAATTTCGTGCGTTTTGTATTAGTTGTGAAATACCTTTCTGTAATACTATTCATGTAATAGCGGGTTGAAAACCGATGTTAAATCGTTGTGGTGTGAATCGTGCTCTGTTCGAAAACTCCAAAAGTCGGGACGTTCTCAGTTTCTGCGATTGTATATTTCAAAATGTGTACACTGAATATGTAATACAGCACAGCGTAAGGGGATAAACTAGACTTATTCTTAGCTGACTCGATGTTAAGGCCCATTCACAATGAAAATTAAACATAACCGTAACATAAACACAGAAGTTTGCGCCCAGGCTACCAAATGGGTTCATTCACAATGATTCACATAAACATTGACATAAACATTACCGTAAGACGTTAACATGGAAGTTTGCAAACTCCAAACTTTCATGCTTATGCTTACGTGATTTGCAAACAGAACACAATCGTGGAGCGCTGAAGTATACGACAGAATATGAGAAATGGCGTCGTTGTTATGTTTCCATGGTTACCAAGTATGTTTGCTGTTATGTTATGTTCCCATCGTGAATGTTCTTGATTTTACCGTAACGTTTACATTTTTAAGTTAACGCTTACGTTATGTTTAATTTTCATTGTGAATGAGCCTTAAAGCTAACACGTGGAACAATCAGTCTGCCAATCTGCAGCCAGCGGGTACGAGCAGCGATGACAGGAGTGGGGGGAGGGGAGACCTGCAGCTGATCGGTCGACAGAAACACAGGAACGTTCGCTGGGACTTAACTGTAGTTATACGTTATAGGCAGTGGCGGTGCGTCAATAAGAGCACAAGAGCATGTGAACACCTTGTTTCCATTAATGTACGACTAGTTTTATTATTCGATACCGTATTGACATAGTGGGGATGTATAATATCAGGATCGAGTATTTTAAACTTCCCGCATCTTGCATAAACTTCTAATGTAAACTTGGCAACATGCGTTCACGTACAAGCCGTGCTCTTTTCAAGAAGGTTACAGGAATTTCACGCATACGCGGGAGAAAATTGTCTTTCGCTGGCCGCTTATGACTCGTCAAGAGCACAAAGCGTTAAGTGAACAGTGAACCTATCCTACAGAGGTCAGGTGCATCGATGCCTATCGTTCACGTGCTATATCTCGAGGAGGAAATTTAATAGTGTGTATTTTAGCCTGTAGGTGTCAGCATTTCTCACTGTCGGAACGTTTACTTTGTGTGGATGTGTGTACAGTGCTGCTATGACACAGTAGTTTGTGAATTACTATACTTTAGTGTTAACATAATAGCATAGTTTGGCTGACAGTGACAGTGGTATGAATTTAAATATCTGTATGGTGGTGTATATTATTTAAGAATAATATTTACTCGCGTGTATTTATAGTAATCGATCTATGCGAGTGGGATCACAGTACTGGTATAGGCTATAGTGTATCAGTGTGTTGTAAACCAAAATGTATTACTGAACACACGCTTTTGTAAATAACGGCACTCAATTTTTAACAAACGTAAACAATGAACTCTGTTCAAGCAATTTTGAACAGTAAAGAACTGGGTAAACTGACTAACCAGGAAAAATTGGAGATAAAAAGACTAGGTTTTACTACTACTACTATTATTATTATTATTATTATTATTATTATTATTATTATTATTATTATTATTTACGGTTTTTTGATAGTGATATTTCATATTAGGCTAAACGTACGATTTCAAATTCTCTTCGGTTTTGGAACACAAAATTGTGAACGCACATAACATTTTATCACGAGCCGCCACTGGTTATAGGCCTAATACGTATTTGCTAACCTCTGAGTTAGTGTTCAAATTAAATAGGGACTGTCATTGAACACATTCTTAAGGAATTCCCTAAGACATCCTTGTTCTTTTGATGACTGTACTATTATTATTATTATTATTATTATTATTATTATTATTATTATTATTATTATTATTATTATTTACGGTTTTTCTATAGTCATATTTCATATTAGGCTAAACGTACGATTTCAAATTCTCTTCGGTTTTGGAACACAAAATTGTGAACGCACATAACATTTTATCACGAGCCGCCACTGGTTATAGGCCTAATACGTATTTGCTAACCTCTGAGTTAGTGTTCAAATTAAATAGGGACTGTCATTGAACACATTCTTAAGGAATTCCCTAAGACATCCTTGTTCTTTTGATGACTGTACTATTTTTATTATTATTATTATTATTATTATTATTATTATTATTATTATTATTATTATTATTATTATTTCCGGTTTTTCGATAGTGATATTTCATATTAGGCTAAACGTACGATTTCAAATTCTCTTCGGTTTTGGAACACAAAATTGTGAACGCACATAACATTTTATCACGAGCCGCCACTGGTTATAGGCCTAATACGTATTTGCTAACCTCTGAGTTAGTGTTCAAATTAAATAGGGACTGTCATTGAACACATTCTTAAGGAATTCCCTAAGACATCCTTGTTCTTTTGATGACTGTACTATTATTATTATTATTATTATTATTATTATTATTATTATTATTATTATTATTATTATTATAATCATCAACACAATCATCATTATTGCCATGAACGTTGCTTCAACATATAACGGATGGTTTTTCTGTTCCACAGCAACGCCCTTGACTTTGAAGTCGCTTTGCAGACTGAAGATACGGAAGAAAATCGGACGTTTTCGCTTTCCACGTATGGCCCGCTTCAATATTCCACAAGTTTTGATCGACTTTCTATACTACAGAGACATTGAAGAAGTAAATAAAATAATGAAGGACATTACTTTTGTACTGGAAGGAATACGGAAAACAAACTATTACTGAAATGGTACTGTTTCACATTCAACCCTGATTCTTGTCTCGCTCAGTAACCATCCTATCAAAGTGGTCGCGTCTGTTAACATCTGTTGTAAGTTATTTTCGTGTGAGTTCGTTTAGTATGTAATTTCTCTCACAACTGAAGACCTCCTCGGAAAAAGGATGTAACGAACAAAACTGTAATTCGTGTTTCAGGTGGACGGAAATTAATTCTGTGGCCGGGAGGGTAAAGGACTTAAGTCATTTTTTTTTTTGAAATAAGATTTTTATATATTCTGAAAGCGGAAACAATTCTCTACAATCTGGTAAAACGGCTGAAGACAAATAAGACTCCTGACTGGATTTATAGAGGGTTACCAAATGTCCTAAGTACATTTTGAATCGAGTACACCCAGAATAAAGGACTTAAGAATATTTAATACTTTATTCCTTACAAACATCACATGTTTACTTTCCATGCTGCCCCATTAAAAAGGTCTAACTTGTATTTTAGCCATTTTATCACATACTGACGCCCTTTCCTTTTAAAACTTTAAGCACCAGGGTAAACAGCCCTATACTTGTTTAAGACCCATTTTGCATTGCTAATGATTTACATTTCTCATTTATTTCGACATGAAAAAGGTCTTATGTGTAACAGTCCCTTCTACTCAGTTTGGCTTCTAATCTTAAAAGGGCTTAAGTGCGGCTATTTTTGGAAATAATCAAGAAAATTGTTAAATGAGCAACATTACCTATTTTAGAACAAATATAAACAAATAATATCCAGCAAAAACCTGTTAATTTAAAAAAAAACTCTATAATTGAAACGAATTTCAATCTTTCTACTGCTCTCCTGAAAAGTATAAAATTTTTACCTAAGACCTTTTTCCTCCCGGCCACAGAATTTCTGGGACATATTTCATTAGGCCTATATTTACTATGGCAACCATTTGACTAAACAAGGATACAGGATTATTCAGTCATTGAACGCAATAATTTATTGTTATAAAAATGATTTAAAATAATTTTCTTTTCGACCTATATGACATATTTTTAGAATATGATATTGCATGCTTCTTCCGGAGGGTCTTCAATTGTGAATTTTGAACAGCTGTGTGTTTTTTGTACTTTTGCAAGTTTTGAATTACATATCCAACTATATCCTACAATATTTTTGTTTTAATTTCTTGACAAGATATTAGAGGAACCAAGAGTGAGGAAAATCATTACGAAAAGTGGTATAAATATTTTTCTTAGATTCTGAAAAAATGATAGCAAATACAGGGACTTCGTTTTATTTTTACTAACATTTTTAATATTAACTTGCCTATACCTCTGGATCAACGCCGTTTGCTATCCCCTTACACGACTGGAGTTCGATGATACTGGCGTAAAACACAAACAAATCACTTTACTAGGTATAGGAGGGAAGAAAAGTAGTTAATCCATTTACGTAAACTAGGAAATATCGCGATTTTGAGTTTGATCATTTTCATTAGGTTTTTGTTTAATCAAAGTACAGTACAGTATTAACAATGAGTGTTTTTACTCACGAACTGAGCTGTCCATGCGAACGTATTCATTATGCAGTGTATATTATACTGTCTACAGCACATTAGCGTACAATATACAGAATGAAGTTAAATTGAAAAATAATCATAATATGGATATTTAAACACATTTTTGAAAATGGTGGTCGTTCATTTCGATACAGGCTTCAGTTCTAATGTGCATATTATCGCACTATAGACTATTGCATCTAATTCCAATTACCAGTTTCGTCCTTCGTACTAGTAACTCATGTTGAAATAATTCTGTACCTACTCTATAAAAGAGTACCTTACGTACTGTAAATTCAATCTTCACTTCTGCCTGATCCGAAAAGATAAAATTACTCAGACATGCTATCTACTGTCCGTCCAAGTGGTTATGTCGTAGGGTCGTAGAAAGGGAGGATATCACATGACAGTTAATTACTTAATGAGGCCCTTTTATTTAAGTTATTTTAAACAGTTATATAATATTACGTAAACGTGTAATTCCTAACAGAAATTAATGTTCCCAGAAAAGAGCTAAGACAGCCCAGCCAATAGCTGGCTAATAAAAGCTGGTGGGGGAAACCGGGATACGACGTAGGCAAATGGACGACAGTACCTGTGCGAAAATGATTCAATATTGCAAGCTCTTTCGTCACTGGAAAACGCGAACATATTTTTGGAACGTACTGTTAACTATGACCGTAAGGCTACTATGACTGTATATACGGTCTTGGATCTGTGTGGAGGACGGTTGAACTTCATTAGTAGAAGGGGTGGGAGTGAAGTACATTAAAAAACGCAGGTACAATAAAAATTGAAGTAAAAATAAAATGATGTCTCTGTATAATAATACAAGGCCATTGAATAAGTATGGCAATAATACTGTAAATCAACGCTCCTAGCGGTGAACAGCAGAATCTTTTAGTAAGTAATAAAGGAGCGATTTTTGTATAAATGTGGAATATTAAAAGTCTTCAAGTAACCATTTTTGTGAATATGGTGATTTGTATTAAGTAATACCGCCTTAAAAAAAGTTCAGTAGTTACGATTCTTCATAAAAATGCAAGTTCCAAGAGGAAAAAATGCAACCCAGTGCTTTACAAGAAGCAAGCCTGTGAGAGAGAAGTTCCACCATACCGAGCTACTGTACGATAGGTGGAAGCGAGGCATTCGCTTTAGATCGATCAGTGAAAATGATATCCAGAAATGATGCTGCAGATGGAGTCCGCCGTCTTGCAAGGATTTGTCAACGTACTGCTGACATGGTAGGGGACTGTATTTGAAGTATGTAATCTCAATATTAACCTAAATAAATTTAGTGAGAAACAGTAACTATATTGTCATTGATTTTGGAATGTTCTAGTATTTACACGTTATTGGTTACTTATCCTTCTAGTAAACGTCATATATAGTTTTCACAAATCTATTGAATTCACATTACCACCTCTCAATGATTGTTTACTTACTTACAAATGACTTTTAAGGACCCGGAGGTTCATTGCCGCCCTCACATAAGCCCGCCATCGGTCCCTATTCTGTGCAAGATTAATCCAATCTCTACCATCATATCCCACCTCCCTCAAGTCCATTTTAATGTTATCCTACCCTCTACGTTACGGACTCCCTCAAAGATCTTTTTCCCTCAGGTCTCCCAACTAACACTCTATATGCATTTCTGGATTCACCTATACTTGCTACATGCCCTGCCCCTCTCAAACGCCTGGTTTAATCTTCCTTATTATTAAATGATTAAGATCAATGCACTTTCGTGTCGTGTGTTGCTACTCCGGTTGCTATGAGCTTAATTATCCATTACCATTTTTGTTTTGAAGGTCAAGTTGTGAAGTTATGCTTTAGTTTACATAATTGAATTTTTCAACTGCGATCCTGATTTGTTGGCCATTTCTACTGTATCGTTTAAGCATGCTGCACGCATTTACAAATGCTGAGTATGAAGATATGGTATTTGTGTACTGGATTTCTAATGAAAACGCTGTGAGGAGGGAGTTTTAGATAGTTCTAATAAAATGTCTACAATCAGCCACAATAACGGTACAGGTGCTAATTAAATATTTACAATGGTCGACATGGAAAGTAGACTTCCTAATTAACTATCTCAAACGAGCGTTATTACTAGGGAACGGAATTTGGAGTAGTAAAAGCTAGTATTGGCATCTACACAGTCATTTGTTTACAACCCTTTATACCAAGTCCTCCCCTCCATGACATACTCGCAGGTCTCTACACGTCAACAACAGGTGAACGGGACAGTTGTCGCATAAGAACTTCAACGTGCAGGTTTGCAGTTCAGAGTAGTAGGTACAATGCCGAAAGTGAAACCAACTAACAATACAGTATTGAAAGACTATATCTGTAAAACCTCCAGATCAAGTATCAAAATTCAGGAATCAATTCCCTAAATTGTCGCTTCCCCCATGTCCAGTTTCTACGAGATGGGGGTCATGGTTAGAAGCTTGCAATTATTACGCACGTCACCTCCAATCTGTGAAGAAAGAGGTCCAGTCTTTCGATACTGATGACGCGGCTGCGATTCAAATACGCCAGGAACTGCTAAATGATGAAACAATCGAGAAAGAAGTCATGGATATTAAGTCAAATTTTGGATATTTACCGGATGCCATTATTCAATTAGGCAAGTCAGGAGTAGAACTAGTTGAGCAAATAAATATTGTGAGGACTATTGTAAATAAACTGAGTGCAGTAGAAGGTGAAATAGGAAAACGTGTTGGTGAAAAAATGAACAAAGTTTTGATTAAAAATGATGGATACGATATTCTTAGTCGGATTTCAGATGTACTAACAAAGACGTGTCCCAATGACGTCAATCAACATGTGAATTTTAATTGACGTATCTTGTTTCAAGTACTCTCTAATTGTCTCTGCAGATGGAGAGCGGAGTTTTTCCATGTTACAAAATTTCCTTCCTTGCAACAGAGCAAAGTTGTATTTTGAAAATTTGAAAATAATATTTACAATTTATTATAACAAGGCATAGCATTATTGAAAATGCCATTTCGTTTGGATCTACATATTCAGAGGCGAGTTCCATACAGAAGACAACTGTCTATCAACATCAATATGTCCACTGACACTCGAAGATGCAGAGGTTCATATTTAATTATGTATATTTGTAATGTTGTTTATTGGTGTCTTGTGCGTTGCGAAGAAAAGCACATGTAGTTCAAAAAGAAATGCAGATTATGTATGTAGGTCACTATATGCCATTAAACTATTCCATTTGTTTATTCTGAAATATATTTACAGACGTTGCGTGTAAGTTTGTATGAAGTGGACTGTACTCTTCCATGCGCCGTGACGCAGCTCGCTTGACAGTCACTGAGCTACGAATATCTATACTACTTTTCACCATTCTTTATAATACTCCAAATCCCTTTCCCTGGATTAGCAACGTCTCCATGTCGACCAATAAAAATATTTAATTAGCACTGTGTACTTTCTTTGTCGACCGTTTTAAATTTTTAATTTGCATCGTCTACAGTCATTGTTGCTACTTTTAGAGATTTTATCACTTTCTGTATCTTCTGTCGCTAGTTGTAGACGTTTAATTATTAACACCATCTACTGCCTTTTTCCTAGTTGTATATATTTATTTATCAGCACCGTCTACTCTCCTTGTCGGTAGTCGTAGATATTTAATTTTTAGTATTGCCTGCTCTCCTTGTCACAAGCTGCAGACAAAAATGTAGTTTCATCACAATCATTTTGAATCCATACCAAATGTGACTGGTTCACTTTTGTTAGAAATTGTTTTACGATATTTCTGTGGTTTGCTTTCAAGAATACAATGAGAGGTATATTTTACAGTAATAAGAACTTAGAGTAACACTGGGGGTATTTTATGTTGGTATGGATATATAACGCATTTGACGTGGCGTAAGCACATTAGGGACTATATAATGGCTTTAAAAGAAGAAAAGTTAGAAGTTCCATTTGCGTGTGTCATTGTGTAAGAAGATGAGGGAACCAAGAGGTCGTGTCTTCTATAGGAGGGACCTTAATACAAGAATATTTCATAAACGCAGGACAAATGTGAAGGTAAAACAGATTCATGAAATCAAATATGTTTATTTATTCTAGACTTTTCAGTGATTGAAGGGTCAGCGTTGTCCGGATACAAATCGTGCTGATTGGGTCTATTTTCACCAGAATATAGATTTTAATCTCTTTTTATATGGATTGCATGTGGACAATTGTTCTCTGCTTTTTAAATGTTACCTCATGCGAAAATTTTGCATAAACTTGATTACGTACATGATCAAGGTTCCCTCTACGGTACTTCTGAATGTTCAATGTTAATTAAATGAAAACATTCACAAAAAACTGTTAGAGAACAGAGCAAAGAATGAAAAACATTAAGTCTGACGGTTATTTATTTTCATTTGTATCATATTTACTAACATCAGTTCATCAGCAATAAAATAATTATACCACTACAACCACTTTTGCTTTTTTAAGTTGGTTTATTTTACGATGTTTTATCAACTGCTATGGTTACCTAGCGTCTGAGTGGGATGAAGGTGATAATGCCAGCGAAATGAGTCCAGGGTTCAGCATCGAATGCTACCATATCTAGTATTTGAGTATTTTCTCAAAATGTTGAAGGAAAACCCACGAAAAAACCTCGAACAGGTAACTTGTCCCAACCAGAATTTCAATCCAGGTTCCTCTTGTTTCATTGTCAGACATGCTAACAGTTATTCCACAGTGGTTGACTTTTTTGTTTCCATTGGAATGTAAATGTTATCGCTCCATCTTCTTGGGTGACCAATATCTGTGTATTTATGCAGGACGATTTTGAAGTAATGCTACAACTCCTAATACACTTAGAAAAATAAATTTAGAATGTGCTATGTATGTAGACCTACTAAATAGATAGGTATATTGAATTTTTCATTTAATGAAAATAAAATTGAATAAATAAATTTGACAGGTAATAATACATTATTACAGGCTCCGCCAGGTCGCCTCAAGATCGCGAGAGGGCGTACAGGCCTGCTTAAGGCTTCCACTGCGGGCAGTACACTTGTACATTGCAGTCTATCAGTGGTGGAGCCTATCGAGGTCGCTTGGGGGCACCGGTGCACTGCACTTTGCACCAGGAATATTTATGTGCTAAAAACATGAACCTTAGCAATGTAATGGATGTTGTTGTGCGAACAATTAATTTCATAAGGTCTAAAGGGCTTAATCACATGGAGTTCTGGGCACTGCTTGATGGTATTAACAGTGAGTATGGGGATTTACTCTACCATACCGAGGTAAGGTGGTTAAGTCGAGGAAAGTTCTGGAACGTTTTCTCCCACTTAGGAATGAAATTGCCTTATTTATGGATGTACATGGGAAACCTGTTAGAAGCCTTGGACATGGAAGAGTATAAGAATAATGCAACAATTGTGCGAAGACTTCGAACGTAGATATAAGGAAATTAGAGACCTTTAACGACAATTTAAGATATTTACAACACATTTTTCAGTGAGTATCCTGGATATCCCTGCTGAACTACAATTAGAAATACTTGATTTACAAAGCGATATTGAGCTAAAGGATAAGTATCAAAAGAGAAAAAGTATTAACCATTTCTATACTTGTTTTCCACGAGAAAGGTTTCCTATACTGCACAATCTCGCTGCAAGAACGTTGTGCATGTTCGGGACAACCTACGTATGCCAAATACTGTTTTCTTTAATGAAGTTTACAAAGTAACGTCACAGAAGCCAATTAAGTGATGAACACTTGAAAGGATGTTTGCGATTGGGTGGTATTAAAACAATAGCTCCGCGAATTGAAAAGCTACTTACTAAGAGAAAACTTCAAAAATCGCCGCGGATCTCTGATATATAAGAAAAAGGACTATTATTAGAGATTTTAATAACAACGTTTGTACTGTTGTTTTATTTTGTTAATTGAACTGTATAGCAATGAGAAGAAGACAAACAGTGAACAGTTTTATTTCGTAGTATGTTAATCTGTATAAAAGTGTATATTTCGTTTTGTTTCATTATTATTGTGCAACCATACAAAAATTTATTTCTTATATAGTTAGATAACTGTACCAAATTCCATAGAGTACTGTTTTCAGTATAGTGCA
The DNA here is from genome assembly GCF_040183065.1 of Periplaneta americana. NCBI lineage: Eukaryota > Metazoa > Arthropoda > Insecta > Blattodea > Blattidae > Periplaneta > Periplaneta americana. The sequence continues at coordinate 186,879,796 of NC_091121.1, read as the reverse complement.
ATCAACAATGAAAGTGCGCTTCAATTAAAAACTAAAATTAATTTATATTCTTATCACAAATTTGATTAACATACAAGTTAGGTTCTTAGCTCCGCCACTGTGGAAGCAGCTACCCTTGCCCGCAGCCGTACGTCAGGGCTTGAGGGTTTGTACGTACGCACCAGAGTGTAGTCACTTGACGGTCCCTGCATTATTATATGAATCAGTACTTCGATAACAAGGAACAGACCACTTTGTAGACATAAGGGATTAGGTACAGCTTACAGCAGTAAAATTTTGTAACTATTCAACATTTTTTTTCCTCCATTACTGTATCTTGTGCAAAAATGAAAACTAATATGTATAAAACAATGTCCTTCTGCTATATTAAAAAACATTTTACGATTTAAAGAAAATATATATATATATATATATTTTTTTTTTCCAAAATTCAGTTCTCTGTGCAGTGATGAAGCATTTCCCACATAACAAAAAAAATATCCAACATTTTGTGATGAAATTGTTTGTGTGTATTTATGCATGTCATATCTACAATATTATGCAAGATCACTTAGGTATCTACCTTTGATAGATTGTCTGATAAAAAATAAATTCATTAAAAAATGGTAAAATACTAGTATTTTCTTCTAACAAAAAATTAAAAAAAATAGTAGTTATTAAGGAATGTAGTTGAAAGAGCATGATATTTTAAACATGAGTTTCAGCAATAAAATAAAAGAGAGAGAACATGAAAAAGTTAACAAGTTTATGAGTTATGAGGGAAACGCTTCATCACTGCACAGTGAACTGCCACCATTATGAATTTTGAAAAAAAAAAAAAATATATATATATATATAATTTTTTTTAATCGTAAAAATATTTTTTTAATATAGGAGAAGGACAGTGTTTTACACATACCAATTTTCATTATTGTACAAGAAACAGTAATGGACGAAAAAAATGTTGAATATTTCCAAAACCTTTACTGCTGTAAGCTGTACCTAACCCCTTAAAATGAACCAAGTTTATCCATAAGACGTAATGATAATGTTGCGTATATTTTCGTTTGGTCCACTTACCACTTCGCTTAAAGAAATCGTCATATTCTTCATCGCACTCGAAATAATTTTCATAGAAATTTTCATTTCTTCAATTTCATCATCACCGTCATAATCAACACATCATCACGATCGTCAAGAACTGGGCCCTATAGTCTGTTCCGTCTCCAAAATTTTAAATTGTTTCTGTCAGCGTTTCTTCAATCTTTCCACTATTCTCGTTCCAATAGGTTCCTATTGAAGCAGCCTCAAAAGGTGTAACAATTTTTGTTCACACTCTGTAAATGGGCATACGTATATCATTTTGATTTATAATAAAATTATCAATACTTCAGAGGGCTTTGGAAAAAGAGAATTAGTCAACTGTTCTTAAGGAAGTGAAGACTAAACTGAAAGAGCAGTAGCACCAAAGATGATGATCATGATGATGATGATAATGATGACGATGATGATGATGATGATGATGATGGTTATCAATACTTCCCTGTTTGTTACATATTCCTAATTCCATTTGAATATTTTCACTTCTCATATAATTAGAGAATTAACGCTAGAGTATGTTGACGTCATTAGTGACGTATGTTCACGTTGGTAAAACTTCGGAAAGAATCGAAAGAGATCGGTGCACGTATTCCTTTAACATACGGCTCAATTTTATATTTCCCGCTCCGTTAACATTTGCCATGTTGAAGCGTCTATGACAGTCAATCAAGCACGCTGTTATATTTTTAATTGATAGCCCAATGTTAAGAGAAGCACAGAAAAAAGATTCTAAATAAAAGTATTTTTTGAAAAGTGAGGAAAAATATGACTTCGATGTCATCTGTTCAGAATAGACATTTACACCATCAAAAGTTGGTAAGCGGCAAATTTTTTTATTTTTCGCGTTAGATGGGCGTCAAAGCGAAAGAAATGTTGAGAAAGAATGGAAATTATTTGTTAAAGTGGTCGCTACTCAAAATCTTTAATGTTTTTCGAGTTACTGCGAGTTAAACAAAGGAGTGTTTTCGCTTGGCGAAGTACTCACGAATCAAGCTTTCGTGTGTTGGAATCTGAATGAAAACTTTTTTCCTGAGCCTTCCTGTACTTTTGGCCTGAATAATTTATCCATCGTGAACTGTTCTAAGTAAATGAATATCATCCACAGTGGCAAATCTCAAACGAGATGCAATGTTTTAACACCGAATTAGGCCTACGGTAAACTTCGTTTCTCCACGTTATCCGTCTACTCTAGATATTAGCGGGTCCGTTATTGAAATAGCGTGAGGTGAAGGGCTCTGATTGATTCTTCCATCAATGACGTCAACATAGCGTTAACCGTTTAGCGTACCTGGAGAGTGCGCATTAAAAGTATATCTTAGTATGGTCTGAGCAGCTGCACCAATACAGAGTGTTTCCGAGGTGGTGTTACAAACTTTCGGGATGATGGCGAAAGGCACATGTATCAATTTGAGAAAAGGAACCCTGGTCCGGAAATGACTGAGTCGAAAGTTACAAACAAAAATAGTTGTGTGGAAATGACATAATTTTATTCCTCTGTACACCTTATTTATGTGTATTTATCTGTACATCTTACACATACTGTATTCATCTGACGTTGTTTACGTTGTCTACTTACAGTATTCCATTCGTGCGCTGTCTGAGGGGTGGGGACAGGAAACTACACTAAAGCAATGCAGATAGCGTAATGTGTAACGAACATGGTCGGTCCTGATATGCACGTCTGTAGACAGCAGTGTATGTGTACAAGTTGCAGTGTCCAGTCGATCAGTCCTAGTGAAATGGAGGAGTACACGAGAGCGGAATAAGCAGACCTGATTTTCGAATACGGATGAGCCAATGGGAACAGTAGACATGCCCACAGATTCTATGGGGCCAGGTATCCACGTAGGAGACATCCGGTCCATACCATCTTTCCACGACTGTTCCAAAAGTTAAGGGAAGGAGGGCACGTGGTGCCAAATCACAATTCCATTTCCACACAACTATTTTTGCTTATAATTTTCGACTCAATCATTTCCGGACCAGGGTTCCTTATCTCAAATTGATACATGTGCCCTTCGCCATCATGCCTGAAAGTTTGTAACACCACCTCGGAAACACCCTGTATATTCGTCTCTATTGCAGAGTTATTAACACTCAGGTTTCGGCTCCACAGAGAAATAATGGTATGATTAAAAGTGTTTTAAACCAGTTTCTTTTCTCACTTTCTGTGATATGTAGGATACTTTTAATTCCACGACTTAATTTTAACGATTTTTTTTTATTTTCGTATGCATAATTTTTATCCTAGCATCTATGATCTACATCTACATTTGCAGCTTTAATCTTACTGAATTTTATTATCTTCATCAAGTTCTCTCGCAATACAATTTTAAGGCACACGTTTCCTCACAACAGAAATGTACTGGACCTTCTCCGGCTAAAGCTTTGAGTCCCCTACTGAAATGGCTACGCCTACTGGGATGTTTTCCTGCTGTGGAGATAAGCCACGGTGCTTTCAGGCCCTGCTTCACAACGAAGTCTGCCAAGGTGAGGAAATAATATTTTGTAATTCCTGTGGCTCACAGTGGTAAGATGCTGATCTCTGTATTGCTCTCTACATGTTTAAAAATACAGGGACATCATTTTATTTTTACTTCAATTTTTATTGTATCTGAGTTTTTGAATGTACTTCACTCCCACCCCTTCTACTAATGAAGTTCAACCGTCCTCCACACAGATCCAAGACCGCATATATAGTCATAGTAGCCTTACGGTCATAGTAAACAGTACGTTCCAAAAATATGTTCACATTTTCCAGTGACGAAAGAGCTTTCAATATTGCATCATTTTCGCACAGGTAGGCTACTGTCGTCCATTTGCCTACGTCGCATCCCGGTTTCCCTCTCTATTCGCCTCTCTGTAAAGTCTAGTGGCTGGGCTGTCTTAGCTCTTTTCTCAGAACATTAATTTCTGTTAGGCATTAGACATCTACGTAATATTATACAACTGTTTAAAATAACTTAAATAAAAGGGCCTCTTTAAGTAATTAACTGTCACGTGATTTCCTCCCTTTCTACGATCCTGCGACGTAACCACTTGGACGGACAGTAGATAGCATGTCTGATTAATTTTATCTTTTCGGATCGGGCAGAAGTGAAGATTGAATTTACAGTACGTAAGGTACTCTTTTATAGAGTAGATACAGAATTATTTCAACATGAGTTACTGATACGAAGTACGAACCTGGTAATTGGAATTCCGTACAATACTCTATAGTGCGACAATATGCACATTAGAACTGAAGCCTGTACCGAAATGAATGGCCGCCATTTTCAAAAATGTGTTTAAATATCCATATTATGATTATTTTTCAATTTAACTTCATTCTCTATAGTCTACGCTAATGTGCTGTAGACAGTATAATATACACTGCATAATGAATACGTCCACATGGACAGCTCAGTTCGTGAGTAAAAACACTCCTTGTTAATACAGTACTGTATTTTGATTAAACAAAAACCTAATGAAAATTATTAATCTCAAAATCGCGATATTTCCTAGTTTACGTAAATGGATGAACTACTTTTCTTCTCTCCTATACCTAGTAAAGTGATTTGTTTGTATTTTACGCCAGTATCATCGAACTCCAGCCGTGAAAGGGGGTAGCAAACGGTACTTCCGGTTCTCAAGTGTTAATTCAAAGGTGTAGCTAGGTTAATACTAGAAATGTTGGTAAAAATAAAGAGATGTCCCTGTATATTCTTTCAAAAGGTGAAATAAATATTGCGGATTATTGTTATTATTATTATTATTATTATTATTATTATTATTATTATTATTACCGTCATTATAAAAGCTATGAACACATTTTCAGGCTTGCTTCGCCTTAGCAAATTTAAGATTTGTTTCAAAATGATCTTTAGTTGATCAACATTGTCATTCATTACTAATGATAAAGTAGTTGTGTTAGGATAGGCTGTAAAGCTGTTTAGGATAGGGTCTTCACTTGCTTCAGACTAAGTAAACACTATCCCCTTCTGCTAGCTAAAACTCTAGCTGCTGGGAAGAGCGCTCCTCACCCCCTAGCTAAAACATCAGTGAATGGACAGTACAGCCGATAGGAACGAATATACGTCGTCACTACTGTCGACTGGGGGACACGTAACAACTAGTTAATGTTTGTAAACAAAACACACGGACCAAGGTTGCCTATCCTGATACAGCTACTTTATCTGAACTTACGAATGAGCATTTGAACGTAATACGACAAAGCTTCAATATCAATCGATTTTCATGTAATTCCAACCTGTTATCTAAAAATATTTGTGATTTAAAAAGCCTTTTTTATTTTGGATCCCTTTGCACAATTTTGACCAGGATATTCTACATATTCATTTATTTTAACGTCTAGAAAAGTGAAATCAGTCAACATTGCAAAGGTGGTAGTAAATTCACTATTTCTACTACATAGGTCTGCTTTAAATATTGTACGTTAACATTAAAAAATCTGAAACAATAGGCTCAGTCCAAAGCGTTATAATTTATTGAAGATCTTCCCGGAATAAGGATATAACCAACAAAACTATAATTCACGTTTCAAAAGAAAAATAAATACATTTTAGGGGCATAAGTACAGGGACATTACTTTATTTTTACCAACATTTTTAAGATTAACCTGGCTATACTCGGAAACACTGTTACCCCCGTCCATTACAGGAGTTTGGAGTTGCTAGTGCAATAGGGGCCTATGTAAACAAATCATTTTACAAACTATAGGAGGAGAGAAAAGTAGTGTATCCATTTATGTTACAGGGAAATACAGTAGCCTATTACGATTTTCAGTTTGATCATTACTTTTACGGTATATTACCAAAGAAACAGTACAGCAGTAACATTTTTTTTTCACAAACTGACTCTTCAGGCGGTTATATTCATTATGTAATGTCTATTTTTTTCAGCATATTACTAACCTAATTTATTCCTGAGAATTTCGTGAGCACTTCCCTAAGAAATCCCAATTTCTACAGCTAACTTCTTGACCGACTTATTAGGACTTCGCTGCATTCTTTCTCTAGCATCTTCTACAGCATCGTCTGTCATATTTGTTGGCCATCTTACACTTTTCTTCCTTTCTGTACACACTGTTGCTCTAAATTTATCTACCAGATTAATGATATTTCTACGAACATATTCCGTAATGATATAATCAGGAAAAAAACTGCTGTTTACATTCGGTTATATTGTAATTCCAGTTTCCATTATCGTCCTTCATACCTACAAACAATAAAACAAAACTCTTGTTTAAATAATGCTGTTAAGTACCGCACCATATTATAGGGTACCGTACTTTCGGTAACTCTAATCTTCACTTGTGCTCAGTCCACACAGATAAATTCAGTTATGCTACACACCATACCTGTGTGAAAAGAAACTTCAATAATATAAGCTCTTTCTTCTATAGAAAATGCAACATATTTCTGAAACACACTGTACTCTGCTAGCAACAGCGGCCGTAAGTTTGTTTGGCTGACGTTAGCAAGGACATTAGTGAAAGGAATGGGAGTCAAGTACATTCAGAAACGCAGGTACAATAAAAATGCAAGTAAAAATAAAATGATGTCCCTGTATTTCGTTAGGCCTACATATACTAACAGAACCATTTCATTAAGCAAGGATACAAGTTTATTCAGCTACTGAATGTAATAATTTATTGATAAAAATGAATAAATCAGAATTACTTTTTGCACGATCGTGTTTTTTTTTGTTGTGTTTACAGCTATTAATATTATGATCTTGCTGTCACTAATCGCATGATAGAGTCGTTAAATGAAAGATTAAGAACACTCAACTTTTCTGTTTCTTTTTATGCAGGTGTGCCAGTTCATAATAGCCCTACACACGGGATGCGTGTTCGTTCTGGTCGTTGCCATGGTTACGAACAGAATCGTAACGATATGGAACAGCAGAAACAGTATAAGCGATTTGCTGCCCATGTTTGAGGAGTGTTTGATAAAGATATTGTTCTGGCTGAGTACAGCTGTGGTGGTCCTCTCCCCGATCACATTCTGGAGTCCTGCACCTCGAGTTTGCGATTTGCTGAAGGAATGGGAAGAACTTGATAACCTGTACTATAAAGTAAGTTTTTACATAGGCACTCTCCGTGGTGGAATGATTACTGAAATCGTCCTTAGATCCGATTTTGTTTAATGTACAGCTCCCGTAAGTGTATGTAAGTAAGGTAGCTGTATCGAACAAGGCCCAGTCTCTGCTAGATGACAACAATGAGTAGATCCTCTACTAGTGTGCTTAACAGTGCTAATATCACATGCCAGCTGTAACTGGTTTGCCGCCATTGTATGTTGCTGTGTTTGAGTTGTTTGTCCGACTAATTATGGAAAATACAGTTTTTACGTATTTCTGCACCCATTTGTAACTAATATTTCAGGCATTGGGCAAATCGTAAAACAGCGAACGCTAAGCTCTGCCCACGACCCTTTTCCACTTTTCCCCTACAAGCTCACTACACACACTCTAGCGGGAAAGAGTGGAAATAGGGGTTTAGGGTGGGATGACATCTAGTGGAGGAAAATGGAACAAAAAGAGTGAATGCGGCATCTACGAAGCAAAAGAGGAACTTCGTCCTGTCCCCCTCTCGCCAGCATCTCCTTTTCTCTTCCTTGCCTCATGTCTTTTTTTTTTCTTATGACTTTTCAGAGGGTAGTATTCGATCCGGTGATCTTCCTAACGAAACGCACGCAAGCTTTTTGGTCACGCTTTAGACCTCTCGGCTACCAAGATGAGTTGGTGGTAGAAGGGGAAATGAATCTATTTATGTTGATTTTTCAGTAGATTATTTTACGACGCGTTATCAACATCTTAGGTTATTTAGCGTCTGAATGAGATGAAGGTGATAATGCCGGTGAAATGAGTCCGGGGTCCAACACCGAAAGTTACCCAGCATTTGCTCATATTGGGTTGAGGGAAAACCCCGGAAAAAACCACAACCAGGTAACTTGCCCCGACCGGGAATCGAACCCGGGCCACCTGGTTTCGCAGCCAGACGCGCTGACCGTTACTCCACAGGTGTGGACATTTATGTTGAAGAGAACTGCCATAACGTATTGCAGAAATGCAATGTGTGTCGTTGGATACGTCTTAGTACGAATGTCGTATGCACATTGTGTGTGATGATGTGTTGTAAAATATGAAATACGTGTGAGGCGGGGCAGATAGTAGAGAAAGACAGTAGAGAGAGAGAGAGAGAGAGAGAGAGGTGCCGAGCAGCGAGGGTGGGGATAACTTCCCCTACTGGCGTTCGCTGTTTTACGTTCTATCCCAGGTATTATACATTTTTCGAAAGCTGTTTTATTTCTTTTGAAGATAATATAATTAGATTTAAGATATAATTGGTGGCGAGGGAGTAGTGAGCAAGAGAATGAAGAAAACTGTAGGTCCGGGTGGGCCTTGTTTGGTCTATGAATTGTCAAACCGATTACATGTTCAAGGTTCGGTGAACTGTTTTCATCTGCTTGGCTCAGAGCAATGACTCCTGGTAACTTGATTGGAAGGTTTCGAGAAACAGAAATTTTTCCTTAGCTATTCCTGAATCTGCGACCTATTGAAGAAAACTCAGGTTCAAATGCAGATGTATTAGACCTGCCATCCGACGAAGAGGCAGAAGTTGATAATCCTAATGATGTCATTGATCTCACATCAGCAGTCATTAACAGTGAAGAATCTTCAAACACCCCTGTGATCAACAACGATGAAGACAGTCCTGGGCCTTATTTAGAACCTATGCTTTCAAAAAGCCCCACATTACAATCAATTTTGAAATGATTACCACGGGTAAAATCTTAAAAACATACATTTAGAACATTTTTTCGAAGAGAGTACTAACTCAACTGTGGACACAGAAAATAACGATTTTCCATATTTAACCATTAAAAACGTAGATGGTCCCAAACTTTAGGTGGGTCTTTTATATATATATATATATATATATATATATATATATATATAATTTGAACTGGTAATGGAAATTACGGGAAATGTCAATTTTCCTACATAATTTTCCTACTTTCCAAAATCCATCTGTTGTCAGTTTTGAGAACTAATTTTATTGAATCATTGCCGACTTGATTGAATTTCAGAACAAAACACACACTACAATAAACAATAGGCTATTACACGAAGGCCATGACCTGCAGGATTGCAGACATATTTAGAGCCCAATTCAATTTGTTATTAAAAACTGATTCTGCAGTGTATAATTTTGTGAGTACAGCTGTGTATTGGATATTCAAATCTACGAAACTTGAGGTGGTTTGATGACATTATTACCACTAGAAATTAAATATTATTATAGTTAATATCATGATGCATCTATTTTTTCATTAATTGTACATAATATTGATGCTATATTGATGACATGAAAGTGAAACGTTTTGTGGTTATGTAAGTAAATGTAGAGAATATCTTAATTTAGATCTTCATTTCTATAATTTACTGAGTGGCTGCTATATATAACTACAAAACTTAAGTAAGATAATAATATTGTTATTAAAAATCAAATATTTTTATACTTATTAACCCAGTGGGGTTGGGTCTTTTTCATATACTTAATGGCGGTGTAGTGTAGATATTGATATGTGTCATTGTCTTCAGTATTGGCTCGAGAGAGCGCAAAAATTAGAGTTCGTAAGGAAAGATAAAAAGGTATTACTTACTGATAAAATAAGAGGCCTAGAAAATTTTGTAGTCTCCAGATCATTTCAGCAAGATCTCTTAGTAAGATAAAATGATTTTACGCTCTACATTTCAAGTTCTACATGCAGCAGCTATATGAAAATGCTATTGTTCGAAGGCTTAGCAAACCTGACATTTTTTTTAACTTTTGCCTACAATCCACAATGACCTGAAATAGCTACTGCTATCGTCCTGACATTGATACTTGCGTTTTCGCGTTGAAACTCAAAAACTGAAGTTGGATATGTTCAAGAAAAAGTATTTGGCCTGAAAAAATCCATTCAGAGGGAGTATGTTTCATTATTATGGAAGCAAATAACTATCAAAAAGACAAGTATTCTTCATTGAAAATAAATCTGAAAAATTTTTATTTGAACGTCTAACGAACTTAGTTTGCAGCAGTATTTGCTGCACAAGCCACTAGTATATATATATATATATATATATATATATATATATATATATATATATATATATATATATAGTTAAATTGTTGTTATATTGTTAAATATATTGTAGGACATTCTAGTTTCATTTATTATCCATAACTTTTCAGTTGGTTTTGTAGGTGAATATTTTAGTATGCCAAGTACAGTAGTTGAAGTTACAATCCTCCCAATCGTCCTTGAGCCCTGTGACGGCACAGTCGCTTTTAAAATACCACCTACCGCTACTCGAGGTTTTCCCTTTCTACAGCCTGTTCGCAACAAGAAAACCTCGCCGTAGTTCCCTTTACTTGAGCGGGGAAAGATCAATGGGAGAGAGGAAACTAAAGTTCTACCTTTCACTGTCTCTCTGTATTTGTTGGGCGAACAGTAAATATTTACTGTATTTGACTCTTAGACTCTTATCAATATTCCGTTGCTTTTATGTCATAGCTTCAGTATAAGTATATTTAGTGCATCATTATTAAGGGTTAGGTATAGCTTACAGCAGTATCATTTTTGGAAATATTCAATATTTTTTCCTCCATCACTGTATCTTGTACAATAATGAAAATTAATATGTGTAAAACACTGTCCTCCTGCTTTTTTAAAAAGAAAAATATTTATAGTATATATTTTTTTCAAAATTCAAAATGATGTCAGTTCACTGTGCAGTGATGAAGCGTTTCCCTCATAACTCATAAACTTCTTAAATTGTTCATGTTCTCTCTCTTTTATTTTATTGCTGAAACTCGTGTTTACAATATCATGCTCGTTCAACTATATTCCTTAATAAATAATATTTTTTTATTTTGTATTAGAAGAAAATACTGATATTTAACAATTTTTTGAAAATAATTTATTTTTAATCAGACCATTTATCAAAGGTAGAGAAGTCATCTTGCATCACATTGTACATATCTTAGTACAAGAGGACCAGATATTTGGAATATTTTTTTGTTTTATGATTATTATTAATTTTTACTATTTTGACAGGTAAGTCCAATAGATTTAGAATCTTTGAATATAGATTTATTCTATAGATAGTATTTATGTTTAAGGAGGTTTTTGGTTTATTTGTTATTTTTATTTTATTAGTTATTTTTGTTATAGTTGGAGTTGTTTTTTTGACATGCATAAATATACACAAAAATTTCATCACAGAATGTTGGACAGTTTTTGAGTTATGTGGGAAACGCTTCATCATTGCACAGTGAACTGAATTTTGAAAATCGTAAAAATATATATATTTTTTTTCATATAGCAGAAGGACACTGTTTCACACATACTAACTTTCATTATTGTACAAGATACAGTAATGGAGGAAAAAAATGTTGAATATTTCCAAAATTTTACTGCTGTAACCTGTACCTAACTCCTTAAATTTATTACTATCTCACTTCATTTTATGTAGTCTTATGTAACATGAAACAGTAATTTGTCACATGAACCAAGCAGTGTATAACATGTGTTAGGCCTACCAGTTTAGATACACCACAGGTCTACATTCTGTAGATTATTATTATTATTATTATTATTATTATTATTATTATTATTATTTTCAGGTGACAGGGTTGCGGATAGTGACGTTTCAGAGGAGGAAAACGGTCATAGTACTGGTAGCTATAATAGTGCTAAGCTCATCGTCATTTTCTGGCCTCCATCGGGAATCGATTCCAGACGTCATGCTTACCGTGTACTCAGTGTGTCTCTATTTGACTAGTGCTGCTCTATGGATATTTATGTGTCTGGCGGTCTCTGACACTGCCACACAGATTCTGGGAAGTGTCAGTACGTTTCTGCAAACCAGTACAAACAGGTAAATAAGTAAAAACAGTGCTTCTATATGACAGCTGTATATAATTTTTCTTCCTCTCCCCTTTTTTTTCTCTTAGCAGCTTGTCCTCTTTCTTTCTTCTAAAATTTCTCGGTTACAAATGGTAGTTTCCCCAAGAGTGAGACGAATGACCGACTGGCTTGGAGCTGACATAACTGTTTTTTATCAGGCTCACTACTCTTTGACTTGAGAATGTTGAGTACTTTTTAATCAATCTATTCCCGTCTCCTCCATTTCTTTCATCTGCTTGAAAGATACATTCTTACAATATAGGTATTACATGTAGGCTTACTAATTCTACGTGCTCCTCATCATAATTTTCATCATAATCACCACCTCACGTAAGATGAGAAAACGTTTGTTTCGACTTCAGCTTGCCATCTCCGACATGTGCAACCAACATTTTTGTCCCTCTTTGGTTTATAGTAGAAAACTAGTTTTTCTTTCATGTCCATTCTATTTAAGAACTTTCACATTATACAGGATGAGGTGAAATAACCTGCAAATTTTCAGAGCGAGTAGCTCATGTTGCATGTAAGAAAAAGGTGTAAAACCATATTTTTCAGAAAAAAAGTTTTTTTTTTTTTTTTTTTTTTTTTTTTTTTTTTTTTTTTTTTTTTTCCAAATGTTGAACACCCTCCTATTCGGTAACTATTGCGGAAAGGTTTTTGTTCATATCGATAAGAAAACTAATGAAGAATAATTTATTCCTCTGGCGTATTTCAATAGCGTGGATGGTTTTCGTGTAGATTTAATTTGAAAATCACTAATTTCAAGCCACTGAACGATGAGAGTAGACTGCAACGTCGTAGCGAGACAAGGAGGCTCACGTACGGAGAGAGACCTGAGTTCGTTGATCTCTTACATCTTTATTACGAGAAGAAAGACGGCTATGTGTAGCCTATTATTATTATTATTATTATGATTATTATTACTATTATTATTATTACTATTATTATTTTATTAGTATTACTATTATTATTATTATTATTATTATTATTATTTATTATTATCATCATCAATAAAGAAAAAACTAAAATTATGGCCTTCTGCGAAAAATACCCTGTGCCTAGCAAAATATATTTAGATTGAAAAATATTAGAAAGAGTAAATTATTTTACGTATCTCGGATACACATTATCTTTTTCGATGAAGTAGACATTTCACAGAAAATTTCTAAATACACCAAAACAATGAGAATAATTAACACCATTATGAAACCTTCCCTAGTACAAAGGCATACTCGAATTCGCCTTTACAAGACTTTGGCGAGACCTGTACTTTGTTACGGCAGTGAGGCATGGACATTGAGGAAGAAAGACGAAAGCAGAATAACGGCTAATGAAATGAAATTTATGAGATATACAGCGGGATATACGAAATGGAATCACAAACCCAATGAAGATGTAATGGAAGAATTACAACTAGAACCTGTAATTAATTACGTAAAACATTATCAGAACAACTGGATAAATCATCTGCATCGCATGCATAGACATAGAATCCCAAAAGTCATGCTACACTATTGTCCAAACGGGAAGAGATCTCTCGGTCGTCTAAAAAAGCGCTGGATTGAAAATTCAACTGTGGGATCGTAACAGGCCATTTGGCCTAATGCTTGAAGGGAAGAAGATTATTATTATTATTATTATTATTATTATTATTATTATTATTATTATTATTACTCACAAGGTGAAATGACTTCCTAAAACAGAAATGAAAATAAGCAGTCAAACATTATTTTAAGATCTACAGTATATTTATCAATGTTCCCACACCTAACTAAAAATATATATATATATATATATATATATATATATATATATAAATCCTTATAACTAGGGCTATGATTTTGGTGAAATTGCATCTTTTTCTAGTAAGCCAGAAACATAGCTGCTTTAGTATTTATATGTTATGTGATAAACTGAGTGTTTAAGACATTTTTGTTAGGGCATTTTTTTGCCTTTTTTACCTCTTACAACTCATAAGAGCATTTTTTGTTTTATTCGATCATTTTTGGGGTATTTTCATTTAATTATAGTCATAAATCCCCATTATTAATGTAAAATATTATTTATTTCCTTTAATATTTTTTCTACATATTTTTTTCAATTAATACCCATTATTTTGTATAATATTTTAATCGTTTTTACACAAATATTGCCATTTTAACATAGTACACCCCATGTAATGGACCAGTTCAACCACCCCTTCAATATAGACTCCTCTATACCTGCTAGTTCCGGATAAGAGTGGCCTTATGGTGGACTACATGAGGTAAAATAATTAATTAAAGTGTACTGCTTAGAAAAGTTATGTAAAATTAAATAAACTTGAATGTTGGTACTAGAATTTAATTTAATTACTAGTCTAAATATTGATATTCCTACTAAGCCAATTATGCAAGATCAATTTTTAGGGCATTTTTAAGGGCAGTTTTGAAGATTTTTAGTTCATAAATGCATTGTTTGTAGGACATTTTTTCATGATTTATAGGTCATCAAAATCCTACCCCTACTTATTACCATCCTTCTCATATGTTCAATTTCCCTGTGCCCCTAACTCACTTCACAGGACATCAGAGCTGTTCTGTGATATTCCGCAGGGACCTGCAGGAGATAGAGGAGCTCTGGGTTCGACTCTGCGCCCTGACACGCGACGTCGGCAACGTCCTGTCCCTCAACTACGGCCTGCACTTCTTCAGCTCCTTCGTGTGCGTCACCACCAACCTGTACTTCATGCTGTTCCCGTCCGTCCTGAAGGCAGGCACCTGGGTCATGTCGGCCTGGACCCTGTTCCTGGCTGGGTTGCTGTACACAGAAATAAACTACGCCCACAAAGCAAGCGAGCAGGTATGTGACGTTTTTGTGATACATGTAGATTTTAAAAGAAAATACAGCAAAACATTATTAATCTGAACTCCGCTTAACCCGGACACCAAACAAATACAATACAGTATACAGAGCGTCAAAAAAGTTCGTTTACAATGTTTCAGGAGTGATAGAGGAGGTGAAAACAAACATTTTGGGTAACATATTATTGATATTTCTTTTTTACTTGGTCATTTAACGATGTTGTATCAACTACTAGGTTATTTAACATCGATGAAATTGGTGATAGCGAGATGATATCTGGCGAGATGAGGTCGACGATTCGCTATAGATTACCTGACATTCACCTTACGGTTAATTCACTGAACAGTAATGTCAACGATTGGACCAAAAGTTATCATGTATCATATATCCCTGTCTATAAAATATCCCCAGACTCCCCTACATACGTACATACATACATAGGCCTACATGCATGCATACATACATACATACATACATACACACATACATACATACATACATACATACATACATACATACATACATACATACATACATACATACATATATATTGTATATATACAGTATTTCATTGTATTTGAACAGAACTTGTAGTTGAAAGAGATCATAGATTAATACTTTCCAAATTACTCGAAAGCGATTTCTCATAGAACACTGCACGGGCACATTTCTTGCAGGTTTCAAACGTGCTATTTTATTAGATAATAACAGTAGTAATAATAATATTAATAATA
Organism: Periplaneta americana; assembly: GCF_040183065.1. Classification (NCBI taxonomy): domain Eukaryota; kingdom Metazoa; phylum Arthropoda; class Insecta; order Blattodea; family Blattidae; genus Periplaneta; species Periplaneta americana. The sequence goes on along the minus strand of NC_091121.1, from coordinate 186,864,174 downwards.
ACATTAATAGTAATAATAATAATAATAATAATAATAATAATAATAATAATGTTACCTCTGATTGAAGTTCTGGCTTATAACTTATATGTAGGTCTATTTATGAAGCAGTACATCTCACTCGACTATATGAGTGTCAGAGAAACAATAATTATTGTCGCATACATCTTAATGTTGAATAGTGAAAAATATTACTAGTCTGCCACATGTACAATAGAGGGGGAAAGAAATTGGCCACCATAGGCCATTATCTCCTAGTTTACTTATCTCATGAGTGGTGCCTTACTGGTGTCACCTGCAAGGTTCCAACCAGTCTTCAGACTGTTCGCTAAACAATGATAATGTTCACATTCTCTTTCCACAGGCAACCCGACACATCATCGAGGAACTGCAGGTTCTGAAGACAACGTTACCTGCTTATTCTGATAACGTAAGTGAATTGACCTTCTTCGATCATATATTCAGCATGGTTTTGTGTATAATTTGACTTCGATGTTGCTTTATATTTACTGGCATTTTAATAAACGAAAAATGTATTATACCTTCTTACGTTCCACCCCCCAGGAATATTTCATTCAGTAAATCCGTTACTTCTCTCCAAAAAAATACACAGTACAGCTCGTCCAAGTCAAGTCTGCGAGTGGGGATATCGGGATGGAACGTAGAGGCAAAACACTGTTGCCACATAGGTCACTTGACGCTCAGATTTCAACGTGTGCACATCGTTTAAAATACACTACGGAGTGCACGCATTTGTTGTTCTTGTCTTCAGATAAAGGCAACAGTTACGCTGCCTCCCCCCTCATACAAATTTCTCTCCTACGCCCACGCTTGCCAATCAGAACGCCAAACCTCACTGTCGAGCAGAAGTAGAAGTACAGTCTATTTCAAAGCGTCTTAAATTGCTACCGCTCTATGAACTGAAGCACAGTAGGAAAACTTTGCTGTCATATGAGACTGTACCGGTCTGCTCTCGTTACCGCCTCCTTTCACTACAGAACTGCCTCCAACTTCCCCTCTCGGCTCGCAGACTTAACTTGGTCGAGCTGTAGCACTATCTTGTTCTCCTAAGACACCGGAAAACATGTCAGTAAGCTTGGATAACATAATCGCGCAGATACATGCCTGAGCTTAAATTTCCTTCTATGGAAAAATGTATCAATTTTGCTATTTTCCGATAAATCTGCCACCATATTGGCTTTTGTGCCATCCAATAGCGATTATAGGAAAACTAGTACCGACAGTTACGTAATGATATTTTGTGCTGTTGTAAGACAGAAAGTTGCTTTACCAGCAAGTATAAAATATCCTGCACAAGATCCAGGTCTTTCTTAATTAAGGTTTCGCAGAACTCATTCTTGTATCAAAATCGTCTTCACTTACTCGCAATTTCTGCAAACGTTGGATTTTATACGGATGTTATTTCTCTCACTTCAACAACTTCCATACTAATACATTAATGAAACGGTATTGTATTCAAGTGCTACTTTTCATGTGGATTTACGCGTGTCTTCTTGAATTAATAACATCTTAATATCAAAAGCAGTTTCTCCTCCTGTAATTTTGTCTTTGCTTCTCCGGATTTTGATTACACTGGTCTACAGTGATTTTGTTACTGAACAAAAACAAGTGTAACAACCCTAATTTGAGTGTGCTGATTACAGATCTAAATTCCGTTTTTTTTATCACGCCACAATTTGAAAATAACCAGTGGCTTGTGCAGCAAATGCTGCAAACTAAGTTCGTTAGACGTTCAAATAAACATTTTTCAGATTTATTTTCAGTGAAGAATACCAGACATTTTGAAAGTTATTTTCTTCCATAATAATGAAACATACTTCCTCTGAATGGATTTTTTAGGCCAAATACTTTTTCTTGAACCTATCCAACTTCAGTTTTTGAGTTTCAGCGCGAAAACGCAAGTATCAATGTCAGGACGATAGCAGTAGCTATTTCAGGTCATTGTGGATTGTAGGCAAAAATTAAAAAAATGTCAGGTTTGCTAAACTTTCGAACAATAGTATTTTCATATAGCTGCTGCAAGTAGAATTTGAAATGTAGAGCGTAATATCATTTTATCCTACTAAGAGATCTTGCTGAAATGATCTGGAGACTACAAAACTTTCTACGCCTCTTATTTTATCAGTAAGTAATACCTTTTGATCTTTCCTTAGGAACTGAAATTTTTGCGCCCTCTCGAGCCAATACTGAAGGCAATGACACATATCAATATCTACACTACACCGCCATTAAATATATGAAAAAGACCGAACCCCGCTTGATTAAGAATTATAAAAATATTTGATTTTTAATAACAATATTATTATCTTACGTAAGTTTTGTAGTTATATATAGCAGTCACTCAGTAAATTATAGAAATGAAGATCTAAATTAAGATATTCTCTACATTTACTTACATAACCTCAAAACGTTTCACTTTCATGTCATCAATATAGCATCAATATTATGTATGATTAATGAAAAATAGACGCATCATGACATTAACCATAAATATGTAATTTCTAAAATAGTAATAATGTCATCAAACCACCTCAAGTTTCGTAGATTTGAATATCCAATACACAGCTGTACTCGCAAAATTATACACTGCAGAATGAGACCTGTAAATTATTTTTAATAACAAATTTAATTTGAGCTCTAAATATGTCGGCAATCCTGCAGGCCTTCGTGTAATTGTAGTGTGTGTTTTGTTTTATTCTGAAATTCAAATAAGTCGGCCGTGATTCAATAAAATTAGTTCTCAAAACTGACGAAAGATGGATTTTGGAAAAAAAGAAAATGATGTAGGAAAATTGACATTTCACTGAAAACTACTATTTTTCCGAAAAACTTTGGGTTCCAAGCTTCAAAATGAGGGGTCATTTATTAAAATCCGTTCAGCCGTTTTCCCGTAATTTCCATTACCAGTTCAAATTATATGTATAGACAACATTTTAAATTTTTAACACAAGGCGCCAGAGATCCGACAGTGTCAACTAGGTTTTTAGGAAATTATCGAGCTGATAATTATGGTGAGCTAGTACATAACACGCTTAGAGCATTTCAGAATCTAGGTTGTCGCAGTCTTTAAAAATGCACTTTCTTCATTCACACCTTGACTTTCTTCCATCAAATCTCGGAGCTGTAAGTGACGAACATGGTGAGAGGTTCCATCAGGACATATCAACGCTGGAATCCACGTACGAGGTCATTACGGTCCGAGCATGATGGGTGATTTCTGCTGTTCCTACAGCGATCAACCAAATGCCAACATAAGCGGAAAAGCAAAGATCTCAAGCGCTTTTAACAGAGTTTTTAGTGTTTACTACATATTGTAAGTGTATATCTTCTTATAAATTTACTTAAAATAATATAATATAACAATTTTCAAAGAATATATAAGCTAAGCTCAATTTATATCTCTGTCTTTACTGTACCTGTATGTACTCAATAGTAAGATTTAGAATTATGATACAATACATTAACTGACGTGCTATGGTAAATCTGATTACAGATCTCGAATCAGCTCATCAATTTCAGTATAAAACACTTGAAATTTCCTCAGTAGCATACAAAAAGTTTTTTTTTTTACCAATGTTATTCTTTACGCTTCTTGTTTCATTGAACTTTTGCGCTAGTACTTTATTAAATAAATAATACATTCGTTTTTATTCAGAACGTTTTCTCTTTCAGCAAGGAAAATTATTATGAACAAATAAAAAGTTGAGTATGTTGTATCCGAGAGACAAACGTAAGTTTTATGCGTGAATGTCTCTCGGTAGGCCTATGGGATATCGATTGTAAGGTATAAGAATGAAGAAATTCACTCACGCTTACAAGTTAAGTAGAAGTTCATGTATAACAATAGCCATTTTGCATACATTGAAGTAAACATGTCGGTTATAGCAATCACCGTGTTCTATTGTTTGAAACCACTATAAACGTTCTATCGCTTTACCTTCTCAAGTTACACTGCCTCGGCTGCTGCTTGACCCGCTAATTTGTGCATATTGACGTCAAAAAATTGTTAATTTAATTCAGTGACTTTTGTGCTTATATTACTTCTGTTTCATTTAGTTTCATAGCTTACTCTATTTGAATAAATGGTTTGGTTGTTCGATCTTTTCCCTTCTATCTAATAGGAGAATGCATTGATTTATGTGTAGGTGCGTGGTTCAGTGTACACTGGAAGATGTGTGTTCTGGAGTTAATTTAAATATTAATAGTCTTGTTGTGGCTGAGCAATTCTTCTTAATTTATTGTGTACTTTTTTAACTTCTGTGTTGTGTAATACTCGTGACTTTATTGTTGACGTCGCCAAGTTTTTGTATCTTGTACGATGGTCAAACTAAAATAATTTGATATAGTCGCTATTTTCATCAGCAAATTTATAATAACTATAAGATTTTTGTTTTTTCATGTGATATGTTTTTTTGCGTTATATTGTGGTACGTACATAATGTTTGGAAGTATTGTTGATACAGTGAATATTTGGGGGCTTAGGGGGCATAGCCCTCTAAAATTTGGTAAAATTTTATATTTTAAGGCTACACCCTGTGGCTTTAATAAAAGGTACTATAAAAATGGCGACTATATTTAATTCAATATGGCTGCCGTATTGGTCATCAATGACGTCAAGGCCCTTCCATCGTATCTTTAAAATTACGTAATCTTGATTTGCTACGTTTTATTGTGTATTACTGTAATTAATGTGATCAATTAATTATAAATCAGGTATGGTGTGCTAAGTTGAGCGGATATGTTTCGCGGGAGCAGTAAACGTGAATCTTCTTTATACGAAGTTAATTTAGCTATACTGAAAAATAACAAAAATAACGACCACGGAATATTCAATCTAATAATTCATTCGTAATTGTGACAAAATAGCAAATTAAAGAAGGGGGTTAATTATGGATGTCATATTACATTAGTTAAAGCAGTAAAACACTGTAATAATGATAACCCCAGTATCGTATGACCCTCTACACCCTGAATTTTTTTGTTTTCTAAGCGACAGTTCCCCGCTGTTTTTGTTCATTATTTCCCCTTCCGAACGACTGGATAATACGCACGGTAGACCAACGTCACTAGTCGACGTTGCTCGCTGACCACTTGTCACCGTGCCGTACCGAGCCGTGTCAAACAAAAGACAATCGAAATGGTGTAGTAAAATTTGCGACTATATTCTTAAATAAATCACTCCATTAGTCAAATTCAAGATTTATGCAATACAACGGCGGGTTTTGAATGCAACAAAAGAAAATGCAGATGCAGTAAGATCCTAAAGTAGGTTATCACACCGAAATAAGGGTGGGGAAATGTGTGTTTTAGGGAATATCATTCAAATGAAGGATAGTAAATTTCCGGTTAAAGTTCGCCACAGTGTTAAGTACGTAATTATGACCGCGTTGCCGTTTTATTTGTGGTCTAGAGAAAGTACCTCGTCTTTTACGAAGAAAACTTTTAGCGGGCATGAAATTATTCACCGCTTTCATCATATTATTATTTATCAATATTACGAAACAAAAACTATCGTAAGGGCCATGGCCGGCAGGATTATCTTGGATGTCTACGCATGCGCGGACTTGGTAAATAAAAACCTAAACTAACCAAACCTAACTTTCCTATATGCAAGATATGTGTCCAGAGCAAGAAGGGATTTTCTTAATTTGATCTGGAATGTACACACGAAAATAATTTCAAGTAAGGATCACGCTGCCACTGCATGAGAGGTCCGCGCATGCGCCACAGCAAAACTGTTCCTGTCGCGACCACCTCATGAAGTAAGTAGAGAGAAAAAAATTTCTCCTTCTAACGACGCCACAGACCAACATCATGTCCTTATGTTGGCGACAATGTGTATTTAGTTAAATTTGGTCGTAACCGTAACGGAACAGTTCAAAGCTGCCGTAGCAAACTCTCCAGTTTAGCAATATTTTGAAATATTTCCACACTAATGTCTTAAGTACACGCAACAGGCAGTACTTACGAACAGCTGAAAGCTACGCGTAAGAGACTGACAGTGTTCACATAGAATACATAAACTTGCACAAAAATATGGTTAAATACAATCCCGTCCTAAGAAATGGAAAAACTGTAGCCCGTCATAACGAACTCTCCTTTTATATTTACTTTTCACAAAAGTAGCACAATTATGCTTATTTGTGTGCATATCTACTAAAAGCGAATATGCAAGGCATATTATAAGCTTGAAGAAATCAAATTTAACAGTCACTGATCCTTCATTTTACAAAAACTGGCTTTCTATATTATATTGTACCTACCTTTCCACCAAAAAGAATATACGCGAGGTATACCAAAAGCCTAAACTAATCAAATCTAACCTGTCACTGGTCCTCCACGTTACAAAAACTAGCTTTCTATATATATATATATATATATATATATATATTGTCTACCTTTCTACCAAAAAGCGTAGGCCTATATCCAAGGCATACCAAAAGCCTGAACTAACCAAACCTAACCTGTTACTGATCTTCGACCTTACGAAATCTCGCTTATTCTACAGTTCCACAATTTGCACACACATTTATTGAAAAATACGCCATACCTTAAAAAAATAGCAGTTCTTCAACATTCAAGAATGCTTCCTTTGAAAATCCCAAAACTAACTCTATTCATTAACCCTCGACACTCATCTGAGGTCTTTTTTTTTACCCCACACTATTATTGTTAATATCTACATACATATACTCCGAAACGTTCCAGTGAGATGGACAGCTATCCCTGGTTATTTTAGTTTCGTTTACTATTAAAATGATTATTTCATATTTATTATGATATATTGATTATTCTTTTCATATTTATTCCTTGGAATCGTGGATGGGCCCAGCTATAGAACACGTCTTTATTTTGTAATTAGATTTATTTTGCATTCAAACTTTTACTTATAAAAGTTACTGATAGAAATAAATTCAAATACAGCATAAATAGTCTGCCGTGTAGGATATGAGTAAAAGTTTGTAGTAGGTTCAAGAGTAATTGCTTGTATTTGTAAAATAAGGTTCTTGTACTTTCTACTCCAGCGGGTGATGAAACTTAATTAATTAATTAATTAATTAATTAATTAATTAATTAATTAATTAATTAATTAATTGTCTGAACATTATAATTGACACTTGATGGAACAACAGTTACATTTTCGTGTTTTATTTCAGGGTAAGTGAAAGTGTTTTCTGAGAATTGAAAAAAATAGAAACAAGGACACAAAGTAAATAGTCTGCCATTACAATAATTAAAATAATTCATTAATTCATTATTTAAACATAGTGAGTAACTATAGGTGCAAAAACCTCGAATTTCCTTCTGTACATATAAACATTGCATAAACCTGTGAAATGTCATAATTATTTACAACAAATATGCTTGGGGACAAATAACATCCTAGATAAGTAGCACGAAATTCTAGAGGAGCTAAATTGCGAGGATTAATTACAGACGAGTATTCACAAATCTGGCGTTAAAACTGGTGCCCACTGACCAATTTGACATCGAAGAATAGACTCAGAAGAAAAACCGTCCAGTGACAACCTTACAGAATCACGCATTTCGAGTTATACTTCCTCTGTGATCGATAACCAAAATAGTTAATGATCTGATTTATTTTCGCGGAATATAATAAAATCTACCATCTATACGAACGCCAATTAGCGGGAATTCCATAAAACATTGGCAGAGTAGCTTCACAATCTTAGAAGTAGAAGGAGCTCTGATCAAATAAGCATAAAACATATTTTTTATTGCTTGACCGTCACTTCTTAACCACAAATAAACGCTTTCAAACTAACATTAACTTCGAAAATATGATTAATTCTCGAGGGAAATCTCTCCATGAATTTAGAAGTCCTGAGCACGTATTTGTTCTACATTAAATTTCCAGGTAATTATTCACTTCTGCGTCATATTGAACGTTGGTCAGTAGGGCGGACATCATCCAGGATCAGTGACAGGTTAGGTTTGGTTTATTCAGGTTTCTGATATGCCTACCAATAAAAACGTATAATATGCAAGGTATAATTACCAAAAGCCTGAACTAACCAAACCTAACCTGTCACTGATCTTCGACGATGTTCGTCAAACTTCCCAAGTTCAATTTAGTGTAGAAGTAAATAATAAATTATCAATAGCCATCATCTATATGCGTAGATTGTTGCGGACTATGGTTTTACATGTTTTAGATTTTTTAAGTTCGTTTTCTGTTAGGTTACGATAGGTTTGATTGGGTTAGGTTAGCTTAGTTTTGCTTGGATTATAGTTAAGGTTAGGTTAGGTTGTGATAGGTTATGTTAGGTACAGCCAAAATTAGCGTTTCCGAAATTTGGTCAATATAGAGCATCCACCAGCCACGGAACGAACATTGCACATTTTTATCACTGACAATGCGGCGCTATAAACCAATTTTCAATGCTTTTATCAAAACAATACATTCCAATTCTTATTATAGGTCTACTATATAGAATTATTAAAGGTAAAAGATAAAGGTATCCCCATAACATGCCATGAAGGCACTTGGGGGGCATGGAGGTAGAGCCCCATGCTTTTCATGACCTCGGCACTAGAATGAGGTGGTGTGGTCGGCACCACGCTCTGACCGCCTTTTACCCCCGGGAAAGACCCGGTACTCAATTTTATAGGAGGCTGAGTGAACCTCGGGCCGTTCTGAAAGTTTGGCAACGAGAAAAAATCCTGTAACCAACTGGGATCGAACCCCGGACCTTCCAGTCTTTACCATTATTATATATTAACACATTTAATATATCACGAAACGTGTAAAATGTAATTAATTATGAAAGTAGCCATATTTTCTTCCTGGAATTAGTACGATCCACTTCCACTAGATGGCAACCAACACAAGTGGCAGGGCCGGCAATACATGAAAACCAAATGATACTAAATGTGAGGAATGTTACTACAGGTGTTTAGTATCATGTAACAGGTTAGGTTAGTTTAAGATAAGTTTGAATAGGTGTGTATTATGTGACAGGTTAGGCTAGGTTTGATTAGGTGTGTAGTATTATGAGAGAGGTTAGGTTTCATTAGGTGTGTAGAATTATGAGAGAGATTAGGTTAGGTTTGATTAGGTGTGCAGTATTATGTGACAGGTTAGGTTAGGTTTGATTAGGTGTGCAGTATTATGTGACAGGTTAGGTTAGGTTTGATTAGGTGTGCAGTATTATGTGACAGGTTAGGTTAGGTTTGATTAGGTGTGCAGTATTATGTGACAGGTTAGGTTAGGTTTGATTAGGTGTGTAGTATTATGTGACAGGTTAGATTAGATTTGATTAGGTGTGTAGTATTATGAGAGAAGTTAGGTTAGGTTTGATTAGGTGTGCAGTATTATGTGACAGGTTAGGTTAGGTTTGATTAGGTGTGTAGTATTATGAGAGAGGTTAGGTTAGGTTTGATTAGGTGTGTAGTATTATGTGACAGGTTAGGTTAGGTTTGATTAGGTGTGTAGTATTATGTGACAGGTTAGGTTAGGTTTGATTAGGTGTGTAGTATTATGTGACAGGTTAGGTTAGGTTTGATTAGGTGTGTAGTATTATGAGAGAAATTAGGTTAGGTTTGATTAGGTGTGCAGTATTATGTGACAGGTTAGGTTAGGTTTGATTAGGTGTGTAGTATTATGAGAGAGGTTAGGTTAGGTTTGATTAGGTGTGCAGTATTATGTGACAGGATAGGTTAGGTTTGATTAGGTGTGCAGTATTATGTGACAGGTTAGGTTAGGTTTTATTAGGTGTGTAGTATTATGAGAGAGGTTAGGTTAGGTTTGATTAGGTGTGTAGTATTATGAGAGAGGTTAGGTTAGGTTTAATTAGATGTGTAGTATTATGAGAGAGGTTAGGTTAGGTTTAATTAGGTGTGCAGTATTATGTGACAGGTTAGGTTAGGTTTGATTAGGTGTGTAGTATTATGAGAGAGGTTAGGTTAGGTTTGATTAGGTGTGCAGTATTATGTGACAGGATAGGTTAGGTTTGATTAGGTGTGCAGTATTATGTGACAGGTTAGGTTAGGTTTTATTAGGTGTGTAGTATTATGAGAGAGGTTAGGTTAGGTTTGATTAGGTGTGTAGTATTATGAGAGAGGTTAGGTTAGGTTTAATTAGATGTGTAGTATTATGAGAGAGGTTAGGTTAGGTTTGATTAGGTGTGTAGTATTATGAGAGAGGTTAGGTTAGGTTTGATTAGGTGTGTAGTATTATGAGAGAGGTTAGGTTAGGTTTAATTAGATGTGTAGTATTATGAGAGAGGTTAGGTTAGGTTTGATTAGGTGTGTAGTATTATGAGAGAGGTTAGGTTAGGTTTAATTAGATGTGTAGTATTATGAGAGAGGTTAGGTTAGGTTTGATTAGGTGTGTAGTATTATGAGAGAGGTTAGGTTAGGTTTGATTAGGTGTGTAGTATTATGAGAGAGGTTAGGTTAGGTTTAATTAGATGTGTAGTATTATGAGAGAGGTTAGGTTAGGTTTGATTAGGTGTGTAGTATTATGAGAGAGGTTAGGTTAGGTTTAATTAGATGTGTAGTATTATGAGAGAGGTTAGGTTAGGTTTAATTAGATGTGTAGTATTATGAGAGAGGTTAGGTTAGGTTTGATTAGGTGTGCAGTATTATGAGAGAGGTTAGGTTAGGTTTGATTAGGTGTGCAGTATTATGAGAGAGGTTAGGTTAGGTTTAATTAGATGTGTAGTATTATGAGAGAGGTTAGGTTAGGTTTGATTAGGTGTGTAGTATTATGAGAGAGGTTAGGTTAGGTTTAATTAGATGTGTAGTATTATGAGAGAGGTTAGGTTAGGTTTGATTAGGTGTGCAGTATTATGAGAGAGGTTAGGTTAGGTTTGATTAGGTGTGTAGTATTATGAGAGAGGTTAGGTTAGGTTTAATTAGATGTGTAGTATTATGAGAGAGGTTAGGTTAGGTTTGATTAGGTGTGTAGTATTATGAGAGAGGTTAGGTTAGGTTTGATTAGGTGTGTAGTATTATGAGAGAGGTTAGGTTAGGTTTGATTAGGTGTGTAGTATTATGAGAGAGGTTAGGTTAGGTTTGATTAGGTGTGCAGTATTATTACTATCTTAGAGACACTGAAACCCATTGTTACATTAAAGAAATATGGCTGTATTCTTCGTTCACGCACGTCGATCTACGTAAATAAGTAAGCTACGTATTTCGGGCGGGTTGGGTGGGTTTACAGGTCTCCCAGTGATCACACCAATTTCTTCTAATCAATACTATAAATCCAATGCATTTTCACGACATTTTATCAAGTTCCCATAGTGGCTGCGACATAAGAAATATTCACCTGCATTTTTTTTTCTATTATATTTTGAAAATCGGGCATAAAATCGTCGTTTGTAAAAAAAAAAAAAAGTTCGCAATTCGTGGAGTGGTCATTCTCCAGAGTTGCCATATGATGTTTATATTTTATTCGCGTTTCATGATGTGTAGTATAATTACGTAAGAGCTTGGTATGTATGTAGCCATAGTAACATTAAGTGCATCAGCCATAACGACGGCAAACATATCATCCACAATTCTCTATGCTTAATTCTGAACAATTAATGTGAAACAAAGCAAAGTGTAAATCTGAAACTTTACAGGAAATCTTTAATGACTACTTTACAAAAACAGAAACTACTGTATGTTCAAGAACTAACTCACCATTTCCATGATTCTCCACATCCGTTTGTCAGCAAAAACATCTTCACTGTTAAGCACACAACACACTGTTCATGGATCAAGTCAAATTGTCTGACCGACTTCACTCCGACTTTCAATAACAAACGCCAAGCCACAACTGTAATTATCACGACAGCACTTTTTTCCTATTCTTCGTTTTGCCATTGTAGGATTTAGGTTTTCTATACCGCTTGACACTGAAGGTTTTTACACGGAAAGAAGTGAAAAAAAATTCTAATTTTAAGAGGGAAGGTAGTTACTACTGTGAAGAATTCATATAGGATTCAACTGACTTGAAAACATATTAGAAAATAGCTAAAAATTTGAAATAACTGATCGGTGTAGGTAACCTAAAACTGATAACTTAACACGTTGAAAAAGAGGTACAACACTATAAAATGAACGCGATACGCACATTTCACTTCATTTAGTATATGCAAGGCACACCAAAAGTCTAAACTAACCTAACATAACCTGTCACAGATATGTATATGTAAGGCATACCAAAAGTCTAACCTAACCTGTCACAGCTGCGTATATGCAAGGCATAGCAAAAGGCAGGACTAACCTAACCTATCACAAATGAGTATATGCATACTTACTTACTTACTTACTTACTGGCTTTTAAGGAACCCGGAGTTTCATTGCCGCCCTCACATAAGCCCGCCATTGGTTCCTATCCTGAGCAAGATTAATCCAGTCTCTATCATCATATCCCACCTCCCTCAAATCCATACCAAAAGTCTGAACTGAATTAACCTAACTTGTCACAGATGAGTATGTGCAAGGCATGCCAAAAGTCTAAACTAACCTAATCTGTCACAAGTGCGTATATGCAAGGCATAACAAAAGACTAACTTAACCTGTCACAGATATGTATATATGCAAGGCATACCAAAAGTCTAACCTAACCTGTCACAGATATGTATATATGCAAGGCAAACCAAAAGTCTAAACTAACCTAATGTGTCACAAGTGCGTATATGCAAGGCATAACAAAAGACTAACTTAACCTAACCTAACCGTCATAGATGAGTATATGCAAGGCATACCAAAAGTCTGAACTGAACTAACCTAACCTGGCACATACGTATAAACAAGGCACACCAAAAGCCTAAACTAACCTAACCTACCTGTCATAGATTCGTATATGCAAGACATACGAAAAGCTTATGAGTAAACTAACCTAAGCTGTCACAGATTCCCGCAGCGTATAACTTAGAAAAAATGAAAGTTGGAAGTTTTAGTGTCGCGTGCTACAGAAAAGCCTTGGATTTTAAACATAAGGTCTACACGTAGCAGTTGCTTATGGAAACACAAGAAAACATACATTAGTAGTTCACATGAAATGCACGCAAATTTCCCCTGTACCATAACCTTCCTCCATTTTACTTTTTGTCTTCCCACATTTGTATTATGAGTCTATGTCACATAATTATTATACATGTTATTAATCCGCATAAATAAAAGCCAACTTCAAATAACCTACTAATGTATTACATGCTCAACACTATCTGTAGTAAGTTTTCGGTGCTCACTATCAATAATTTAAAACACCGCGAACTTTCAACCTTTGCTAACGTGTCTCGTGTCTCTAAATTATTTCTGTCCACTGGATCCAGAGTTTGATTCTCTATCAGGACTCGAAAGCATAGATATGCTGGATTTGTAGAATAACAGAACCATTTGGGCCACAGCTAATATCTTACGAACTTCAATTTCTATCAACACTTTTAAAACACGTTTAATTCCTCACAGTAATTTGAAAACTTGCAGTGCATAACGTATAAATATTTCCACTTCACGCATATTTAAACATTTTCACGAATTACACACGACACAAATTCGCACACGCCTTCATAAAACAAAAGATGGCAGCTTCGTCGTAGAGATGGCGTTTGGTGTTGTATTCATTTCCCATTTTCATTAGGCATTTGTTCCAAAGAGATGTAAAAGAAAACATACCTAACTTTTTAGGGAATGACTAGGCTACATTATAATCTTGGCTGTGACTCAGATTCTATGATATCTAACCAGAGACGTCATTTGCGAGGGGGCAGGGTAGTGCAATTGCTAGCCTCTGAGTTTAAGATAAAAATAATTGAATAGTTACTATTAAGGGAAAAAATGTGAAGACTGTACAGTAAATTTAATTTAATAGTCTGTATTCCACTTTTACAAACGCTTAAGAAGTAAAAGACGAGATTTATCTGGGCTAATTCAGGAAATTGTTTGTGGCAATGGCACGTCTAGCAATGCCTTGTCCCGTTAGGGTACGTACACGTTGGAGCAACGATAAACGATAAAAGAAATGAGCTAGCGACGCTTTGGTATTATCAAAGAATCAAGTGTTCATATCGGAGCAACGAGGACGCGGGAAGCGAACATTTTGATTTATCAGTAGAAGATATTCTATGCATCCACTTAATGAAAGAAGATATATAGAAAATATCAGCTGCCAAGTTCAAGGTTAATATAACTTAAATACGTACAAAATTGAACCCGTTTCTCATCCCAAAGATAGTATAAATTCGTTGTGTTGTGATTGATTCTTGTGATCACATAACATATGACGAATAAATACACAACTGATCAATTTGCCAATATCTACAATAATTAATTTAATATGCCGAAATAATAATAAATCGATTAATATTCGGATATATTGATAACCACCGGTAATTATACAGATTAATATTATCTTAATCAGAAATCATATAAACGACAAGAGCAAAGAAAATGGAACTTATCATTTCCGTCGCTTTTATCGTGCATCTTCGCTTTTATCGTTACTCTAATATGCACACCTCAATGGCAATGCATGCTTCAATTCTCTCTGATATAGCATCGCTGCTTCTTTTATCGTTTATCGTCGCTCGAACGTGTACTTACCCTAAGAAAGGCATGCAAATGTATAATAAAACGTGATGAATTACACTTGTGTGATCCTTTTTCAGATAAGCCTGTGGATTCGCCGCATAGCAATGGATCGACCAACAATTTGTTTAGCTGGTTTCGTCACAGTGAATAGAAGGCTGGCGTCTGCTGTAAGAATTCATTTATTTAAATGAGTATATTATTATTATTATTAAGATTATAATAATTATTATTATTTTATTATTATTATTATTTTATTATTATTTTATTATTATTATTATTATTATTATTATTATTATTGTTATTATTATTTTATTTTATTCCGTCTATTCAATGTCATTATTGTCGTTAATTGTATTTATTATCTTCATATGTAATTACTATTATTGTGATTCTGTCATTATTAATTTTGTCTTATTCTAATTATGCTTTGTGCTGGATTGTTATTGGGCTCTGGCTGTTGTACAGCACTATTTTTTTTATTCTATTGGGTTATTTTACGACGCTGTATCAACACCTTAGGTTATTTAGCGTCTGAATGAGATGAAGGTGATAATGCCGGTGAAATGAGTCCAGGGTCCAGCACCGAAAGTTACCCAGCATTTGCTCATATTACGTTGAGGAAAACCCTGAGAAAAACCTCAACCAGGTAATTTGTCCCGACCGGGATTCGAACCCGGGCCACCTGGTTTCGCGGCCAGAAGCGCTGACCGTTACTCCACAGGTGTGGACTACAGCACTATAAACAATAGTAAATAAATAAATAAATAGTAATAAATTGTTAAATGAGCCTCCGGGTTCTCTAAAAGCCATTTGTAAGTTATTATTATTATTATTATTATTATTATTATTATTATTATTATTATTATTATTATTATTATTATTATTATTCAATGAACCTCCGGGTTCTGTAAAGCCATTTATAAGTAAGTAAATAACTGAGTGAGTGAGTGTGTGAGTAGGCGGGTAGGTGAATAGTGCGAAAAACTAAATAAGCGAATAAATTACTATATCATATCATATCATATCATATCATATCATATCATATCATATCATATCATATCATATCATATCATATCATATATCATATCATATCATATCATATCATATATCATATATATCATATTATATATCATATCATATCATATATATCATATATATATCATATTATATATCATATCATATCATATCATATCATATCATATCATATCATATCATATCATATCATCATATCATATCATGTATCATATCATATCATATCATATCATATCATATATCATATATATCATATCATATATCATATCATATCATATCATATCATATCATATCATATCATATCATATCATATCATATCATATCATATCATATCATATCATATCATATCATATCATATCATATATCAATATATAAGTAAGTAAATAAAGGAACAAATAAATTAACGAACAAACAAACATGTATATGAGTAAATAAATAAATAAAGAAATAAGTAAACCGATCAATTATTCGTCACCTGACAATTTTTCGGAAAGTAACCGAAATTCGTTACGAAGTTTATCCTGTGAATTTGTGAAGATCAAAATTGTTTTACAGAGATTTTTCTGAGTATTTCCATTTCTCAAGTTATTCTGGTTTTATCATTACTCCCCTATGATCTCAGTATCCCTTATTGACTTTTACGTTTAAAAAAGCTTTAAATAACAAATACAGAATCACCACTCAACAACTGGATTAGAGTAGCACGCATAACCCAAGTAATAGGGGGAAACCTTTCCTACAGCCATTGTTTCATGCACACAATCCAAACACTGAGCGGTGGTCATCGTCGTGTCGTTCACTGAAAGCCGTCAGCTGACTGCACCACAAATATTTACCATTCTAATTTCCCCTTTTTGTAGAAGTGCGCAACAAACCATAAGCAAACGTGTCGAATTATAACAATCTTTCTTTTCTTCCGAAGTGAAAGTTACTGTAAAGTTTCGATCTGGAAGCTGCTTCCGTCTAAAAGCAGAGAAAAGAAAATGAATATTTAAATGCATTTATTCTTTGCTTTTTAAACTTTGACTTTCAATTCTATGCTCGAAAATGTACAAAGAAGTAATGGAATTAATAATAAAATTTTCTTTTCCACTCATTAAAAGTGTCAAAGAAAATCAAGCTCACAAACACCAATTTGAAAATAATCCATGTAAGTCACCGATACTTACTTCGTGACAGACAAAATTAAACGCGTTTGTAAACTGGTAAACCATACAAGAGGAGACTGATAGGTCAGAACTCACAGAGGGCAAGTACAGATTGTTACTGATCAATAATAAAGGCGTAACTGGAATTTCCTTGTTTAGACGAATCCAGAAACAAACTAAAAAAAAATTCAAGAGTTCGTCAATAGTTGACTGGAAGTTTCAAAATTCTTGGTGGGAATTTTCAATCTCAATGAAAACATACTATAAATGAGCCATTCAGAGCAGAAGTGGTGTAAGTCAAAATTGGGTAATCAGGTTTAAAGTAAAAATTCTGTAAAATACAGCGCAAAGTAGCAATTAATATGTCCTTGTTAGCCCTGACTACTAATAGTTTAAATAAATTGAATGTTAATTGCTACTTTGCGCTGTACTTTAGAGAATTTTTACTTTAAACCTGATTACCCAATTTTGACTTACACCACTTCTGCTCTGAACGGCTCAAATGATTTCGATAGTTTCCTACATTACAATGCACTTATTTTTTCTTGCAGTTGTTGGGAGCATTGCTGACGTATCTAGCGATCCTACTGCAGTTCCGTATGTTGCTGGGTGGGTACGTTCTGGCCGTCATACACTGAAGATTATTGACTGTAATTGGAAGCTATATCATTTCTGTACTTGGACTATGATTGCCTTGTAAAAAAATAAATAATTGAAACAACGTAGGCAATAGGACTTGTCGAGTACAATCGATAGTGTCAGAAATAATTTTGATGCATTTTTAATAATGTGTTATTTTAACAATTGTTCTCATTTCTTCTCATTTCCATAGAAATGGATGTAATATTTGTAATAATGTTTTTTTGTGCCAGTGAAAGGAAAGTCTGGTGAGAAAGACTGTCTAGAACTTTATATCTCTCCTCTAATATCAACTGTTTTGATTCGCCACAGGGTAAGTAGACAACTTATTTTATTATTTTTTTTAATAATTTATTGATCGATCAGCGCATTTAGCGCTATACAGATCATCTATACTAATAATAAATCTGTAGCCGAAATTTTTCTGGTAATTTTCGATTTTCCAAAAATAATTGGTCCTAACATATATAATTAATCACCCTGAAACCGAAAATCGCTTTTTGAAATGTTTGTTTCTGTCTGTCTGTCTGTATGTTTGTTACCTTTTCACGCGATAATGGCTGAACGGATTTCGATGAAAATTGGAATATAAATTAAGTTCGTTGTAACTTAGATTTTAGGCTATATGGCATTCAAAATACATTATTTAAAAGGGGGGTTATAAGGGGGCCTGAATTAAATAAATCGAAATATCTCCCTTATTATTGATTTTTGTGAAAAATGTTACATAACAAAAGTTTCTTTAACAATAATTTCCGATACGTTTTATTCCTTGAAAAATTTTGATAGGACTGATATTTAATGAGATAAATGAGTTTTAAAATTAAAACAACTGCCATCTAAGGCCGTGTAATGAATTGAAAAACAAATGACTTAGTCTATAAGGGGCCTTGGACAGCAACAATCGAAAGCTATGAAAGATAGCCTACAGATAATGTTTCTGTGTTTGTATGAAGTAATATCGGAAGCTAAATTAACCGATTTGTATAATTAATTATTATTTCACCATTGGAAAGTGTAGTTTCTCTAGATGGACATAATGCTATAATGTTATTACAGTAACTTCTGAGTGAATCGAGGACAGGTAAGATTAAAATAGCTTCTTATGCACAGAAAACTTGATAGGCTATTCTGTACATTCGTTTCCTGTATTTCCTAAAATAATTTTTATGACCAAATGAGTGGTCTCTGGATCAAAATGATCGCATTTTAATTATGCAAATACAATTTAAATTAAGTAACATAATAAAAGATTTATCCTTATATCAAACACGAATGTTCCCTGGATCAAACGTCCTATTTTAATTATGTAATTACTTTATATTTATTTCTAACGGGTGCAGCGGAGCGCACGGGTACGGCTAGTTTCTAAATAAAATATAAATACAATACATGACACTGAATTGAGGGCAGCCTAGATTGGGCTCCTCAATGAACAAAAATAATTGTTAATAAATAATTGTTTACATAGGTTGGTGTGATGATAAATTTTGATTATAATATGAGGTCCATTGGAAGTCGGCTCTTGATTCTGGTGGGAAATGTGGACTTCCTTCCGAGGGAATAGTGGACGGCGCCTGGAACATTTTCTAGGTTGTTATAGAACTTCTTAGCTTGTGAATGAATAAACTGTTTGATTGTGTCAATGCCAGTTTCTCTGTGTAGTTGGCTGTTACGGACAAACCAAGGAGAACTGAGTGAAATTCGTAGGACTTTATTTGGAAATGACTGGATGTCTTTAATTATTAAAAAAAATGAAAACATTAAACAAAAGAATAGAAACGAAACGACAAGAAACAAAGGCAAAATGGCATAAATCAGAGAATAAAGTAGGAAATTATGACGAAGAAGCCATCGCGTAGTTCAGAGACGAGAAACTGATTTAAAGTGAAGATATCCTTGAAATGAGGTCAAATCCGTTTGCGCTCCTTAGATGGTTGCATTTTCTCGACTCGTTCACACGGTACGGGAATTTCTGGAAACTGACATTTATTCGAATCGATTTTGTCCGGACAGTGGTGCACACTGAAGTTCAACTTACTTACTTTTTTTTTTATATTGGTCGACCAGCAAACTTGCTATACAGACCACTGTTAAATGATGGAATATCACATGCAGAATATCATGTTGATGTTGGCTCTAAAGGCTCCTCTAATTAATTTAAATTAATTAATTAAACATTTTTGTGAATTATGTGAATAAAAATATGATTTTCTGTGTTAAATTATGAAGAGTCGTCAGTATCACTAAGAAGGATGTCTTGAGGGAGTTTCCTTTTAAGTCGAGATGGCTGACAAGATCTTGCTCCAATGTTATATGTCACAGCTCCGGGAACTCCAGGAAGTTTGTTGAAGAAAGATTTTGACATTGAATGGATGTACTGTTCTAGTGGAAGAATTCCCAATTCTTGATGCAGTTGTTGATTTCTTACAAACCAGGGGGCATTTGTTGCAGTACGCAGGAACTTGTTCTGGAGAACTTGTAGGCGATGCATGTGTGTCTTATTTGCAGTCCCCCACACTGGCGCTGCATAAGTTAAAAGAGGTCGTACAAGCGAGGTGTAGAGTAGCATTGAACAGTCCAATCCAATTTGTGAACGTCTATTAACCAAGGGGTATAATTTTCGAATTCTAGAAGAGGCTAGTGTAACAATGTGAGTTATATGGGCATTCCATGTAAGTTTCGTGTCTAATAATATTCCCAAATATTTGACAGGTTCTTGACTGGAGAGCCATGTAACTTGTTCATTTAGAAGAACCAAAGGAGGTGGATTATGAATAGGCCTTAAAGAGAAGATTTTAGCTTCTGTCTTGGTAATGTTGAGTAGTAATCTCCAGTCAGAGAACCATTTAGACAGCTCCTGTAAGGATGTCTGAAGAGTGCTGATTGCTGTATTTAGGTTACTATGAGAATAAAAGAGAACTGTATCGTCAGCATACATAGCTATGTGTGACGGTTGCAAACATGGAATGTCATATGTGAAGATATTGAAGAGAAGTGGTGACAGTATAGATCCTTGTGGTACTCCGGCTAAAACTGGACGAAGCGTTGAATTAATGCCATCTATACGTACTGAGGACTGACGCTCAGATAAAAAACTTTTCACGATGCGTGTGAGATAGTCAGGAAAACTAATTCTATATAATTTTAGCATTAAACCATCATGCCAAACAGTATCAAACGCTTGGGCAATATCCAGAAACACAGTGGCAGTATGCTGTTTTTCTTCAAAGCCTTTTATAATGGATTCAGTGACTCTTTGCTGTTGGTGTGTTGTAGAATGTTTTGGACGAAAGCCAAACTGAAAATCTGGTAAATTTACAAATGCGATGATGAATAACCTTCTCAAACAATTTCGATAGCGTGGGCAGTAAGCTAATAGGTCGATAACTTAATGGTAAGTGCTTAGGTTTGTTAGGCGTATGAAAAACAATGATTTCAGCAAGCTTTCAGGCTCGAGGAAAGTACCCAATTAAAAGGGCAGCATTGAAAATTATCGTCAAGTAAGTGAGAGCTTTGTTGGTGAGCTTCTTTAGTACAATGTTGGGTATAAGATCATGGCCTGGAGATTTTTTATTTGGAAGCCTTTGAATGAAGTGAGACAATTCTTGTGGGGTAGTATAGGAAATTTTCTCTGGGACTGTCGGTTTATTAGTATTTTCTATAACACTAAGTTCAAAGCTACCTGAACCCACTAATCGATAGTTTTCGATAATTTGTTCGTGTAAGTGTCGCTTTTTTAGTTATTACTTCTAAGAATAGATGGCGAAGATAACATTCATTGTCGCCAATAGAACATAAATATACCTGTATTATAAAATTCAAAATTTCATCCTCCTCTAATGATTGTAAAAAAAAAAACACTTGATTTAGCGGGAAACCGCTGATACTGTCAATTATGAGAAAAAGTTACACTTAATCTACATCATTTCCCCAAATACATTTTTACGCGTCCCAATAATAGTGTTACCTATTGAAAACTAGCGAAACTACTTCAAAATCTGTCTCTCTCTCTCTCTCTCTCTCTTTTTTTAATTGGTGGCACTTCATATGCCTGTTTAAATAAAGTTCCAGGTCTCTTATGGACCCTTGCCTTTAGCAGTCTTATCGAGAAATATGATTAATGTGACACTGACGTTTTCATCTTCCTCTCAATTCGTTATGTCTTTGGTTTTGAATTTTCCCGTGGTTGGAAAGTTAGCTTACGCGTTGAGAAAATTGGAGAGATCTGAACCCACTAATCGATAATGTTCGATAACTTGTTCGTGTAAGGGTAGGTGCACGTTGGAGCAACGACAAACGATAAAAGAAATGACCTAGCGATGCTTTGGTATTATCAAAAAATCAAGTGTTCATATCGGAGCAACGAGGACGCGGGAAGCGAACATTTTGATTTATCAGCAGAAGATATTCTACACAGCCACTTAATGAAAGAAGATACATAGGAAATATCAGCTGCTAAGTTCAAGGTTAATGTAACTTAAATACGTACAAAATTAAACCAGTTTCTCATCCCAAAGATAGTATAAATTCGTTGTGTTGTGATTGGTTCTTGTGATCACATAACATATGACGAATAAATACACAACTGATCAATTTGCCAATATCTACAACAATTAATTTAATAAGCCAAATAATAATGAATCGATTAATATTCGGATATATTGATAACCACCGCTAATTATACAGATTAATATTATGTTAATCAGACATCATATTATAAACGACAAGAGCGAAGAAAATGGAACTTATCTTTTTCGTCGCTTTTATCGTTACTCCAATATGCACACCTCAATAACAATGCATGCTTCAATTCTCTCTGATATAGCATCGCTGCTTCTTTCATCGTTTATCGTCGCTCCAACGTGTACGTACCCTTAGTGTGGCTTTTTTTTTAGTTATTACTAGACATCAGATTTTTAGGCACTAAAAATTGCAGTTTTAGGCGCCTAAAATAAGCTCAAAATTTGTAAAATTAGGCTCTATTTTAATGAAAATAGGCATTTTAGGCACATCAAGGTATCATACTTATTTCTTTCACTGAAATTTTTAGTTATACACTAAAGTACGCACAAAAAGTATGTTTAAACATTAAAAAAGAATACTATATTATATTTATAAACAGAGCTGCACAAATTTAATATATTCAAACTAATGAAATAATGATTATTGATATCAAGATTACTCATTTTAAGTTATTGAAATTCAGTTCCATGCTCAGACTTTATTATAATTATCTGCACAGTACACCACCAGAATGTTTTCTAAATTCTCCACAGTTAACCTTTGCCTTTTGTCACTGAGAATCATTTTGAAAGCAGAAAAACTTCTTTCAACCGAAACTGATGTGAGAGGCGCAAATTTTAAATTAGGTACAATAGAAACATCAATACTTACTGGAACATTTACACCTAATCCTAATTGTTGTATTGCCGTATTTCTATCAGAAAGTTAGTGGGTTCGAACAATCAAAATTTTAATGACCTGCAAATACTTTAACTTTACTATCGGAATTTAAAAGGTTAAAGTGTAGTGGTCTTAAAAAGAATTATACCTCAGGATAGCTCAGTCAATGTATAAATATTATAGGCCTACTCATTAAAATTAATAGAATTTATATATTTCAACTATTGTTACATACCTGTTTGCTACAAATCTTGCAGAATATTATTTTTCCATCATAAGTGAATTCTGAATATTCTGTTAGCCATTGCCGGATCAATGTAGATTTTGCACTTATATTTTTCGGCATTATCGCGTTAAACTTCACAGGAAAACGTCCTACCGCTCAAAACTTCTCAACACAAATAAGGTGAGGGAAAGAGCAACTGTTAACGAGCATTCAAATGAACCGTTGTTATTGAGATTCAATTGGACAAAAATACAAAGTTCCACTTATTGTTGCATTTCTTGATAGTGTTAACACTAGGAGGGCCATTCTTTTAAATATTTTGTAACGGTTTACCCTAGTAATTCGCAGTTTTACGACTTTTCATAAATATTTCAAAAACACTCTTTCTCCAAAAATTGTGATTTTATGACACTCTGAAGGGCAGTACAGCTAATCGGTTTCAGACCGAAAACAGTCATTTTTATAGTATAGTATATCTCTGAATCGGTAGCAGCACATGTTGTGATTGTTGCCTGCTTCAAAACTAAGGTTGGTTCTTTGTCGGCATTTATGCCTCCAAACATGTTAAATTCGGTGAAATCTATTGCGAGTGTCGTGAGATTCAAAACATTTTGTTTCCTTTATCAATGGTTTCATGGCCGGTGTGAAGCAAACTTTCCACTTTTTAAATGCCTTAAATTTCGCAGTGAATGCATGTATAAATTATAAAAAGTAAGAGTAAAATGCGAAACTTTACAGTGAGTTAGGCATTTTTAGGCGAATATTAACAAATTAGGCTCTAATAACCATTTTAGGGCACTATAAAACTCTTTGAATACCTTTCAATTTCCATGAAACACAAATATTAATAATTATTTTTACTTTTCTCCTAAAGAAACAAAATAGGCATTTGCCCTAGAATCCGATGTCTGGTTATTACTTCTGTGAATAGATGGCGAAGATAACAGTCGGTGTCGCCAACAGTACATAAATATACCCATATCATAGAATTAAACATTTCAGCCCTCCTAATGGTCGTAAAAAACACCAGGTTTAGCGGGGAACAGCTGATATGGTCAATTATAAGAATAATCTATGCTTAATCTACAACAGTTTTAATCGCCCCAATAATGGTGCCACTTATTGAGAACTTGCAGAACTGTTTCAAAATTTGTCAATTTTTTTATATCTTTGGTTCTCACTTATCACCTCGTTAGAAAGTTCGCTTACACGATCATAAAATCTTAGGTCAGATAGTGGTCGATAATTAAGTGGGCGTTTGCTCAGACGGGGGTAAATTCTTTAATTTATATTTCTGTTTTCTTTAAATATTTAACATGTTCATTCTTGTTTATACAATAGTTTTTAATGTATTTTTCTTTCTATTATCTATACTAATAATAAATCTCTAGCCGAAATTTTTCTGGTAATTTTCGATTTTCCAAAAATAATTGGTCCTAACATATATAATTAACCGCCCTGAAACCGAAATCGCTTTTTTTTTTTAATTTTTGTATGTCTGTCTGTCTGTCTATCTATCTGGATGTTTGTTACCTTTTCACGCGATAATGGCTGAACCGATTTATATGAAAATTGGAATATAAATTACTTTCGTTGTAACTTAGAATTTAGGCTATGTGGCATTCAAAATATTTTATTTAAAAGAGGGGTTATAAGGGGGCTTGAATTAAATAAATCGAAATATCTCCCTTATTATTAATTTTCGTGAAAAATATTACATAACAAAAGTTTCTTTAAAAATAATTTCCGATAAGTTTTATTCCATGCAAAATTTTGATAGGACTGATATTTAATGAGATAAATGAGTTTCAAAATTATAATAACGCCATCTAAGGTGGTGTAATGAAATAAAAAAAACAAATGACTTCGTCTACAAGGGGCCTTGGTCAACAACAATCGAAAGCTATGAAACATAGCCTACAGAGAATGTTTCTATGTTTGTATGAAGTAATATCGGAAGCTAAATTAACCGATTTGTATAATTAATTATTAATTCACCATTGGAAAGTGTAGTTTCTCTAGATGGACATAATGCTATAATGTTATTACAGTAACTTCTGAGTGAATCGAGGACAGGTAAGATTAAAATAGATTCTTATGCACAGAAAACTTGATAGGCATTCGTTTCCTGTATTTCCTAAAATAATTTTTATGACCAAATGAGTGTCTCTGGATCAAAATGATCGCATTTTAATTATGCAAATACAATTTATATTAAGTAACATAAACGATTTATCCTTCTATCAAACACGAATGTTCCCTGGATCAAATATCCTATTTTAATTGTGTAATTACTTTATATTTATTTCTAACGGGTGCAGCGGAGCGCACGGGTACGGCTAGTATTTAATAAGTTTTTTTTGTAGTTTCCTGATTGTAATATTAGCAATAATAAGTGTGTATGATATGATACCAACTTATATGTTAGAAATTGACGATTTTGCATAACATTTCAAAATAATTAGTCATATTTATGCACACAATTTGAATTTATTTTTATTATTATTAATGTTGGGTATTTCAAACACTGACGCAACAATAGCAGTAATGTTGTACGTTTCTGTTAGCATTCAAATACCAACCGTACTAATTCAGTTGTAGTTAGTCAAGTAAGAGGAACAAGACGGTGGCCACTGAGAATTTTTTATGGAATGCTGGACAAAGGTGCAATTAACTCACTCATCATATCCTCATACACTGTTCCCGAATGGAAGAAGCGACGGAAGAATACAAGACAGTACTTGAAGGATCTAGGATTGGCCAATGTGCTACCCTCCATGAAGCAGAGACTCCAGAACAAGAATCTTCCGAGAGAGCTGAAAGCCCTCATCAGCAATATTTCAGTAAATCCACTACTTCCTCATCAGCTAGCTCAAGTAAACGAGAGAAGAAAGAGAAAATGGTGTGACTTTTGTCCACAGGATAAAAACAGAAAAACAAACACATTATGTTTTAAAATGCACTTAAATCACGTGGCAATTGATGCATATAGAAAGTTAGGATTTATAATCAGAAATACAAAAGAATTATAAAATATAAATACTATTGATACTCTATATAAAAATCTAGTTAGGAGTAAGCTAGAGTATGCGTCTGTAATATGGTCACCTCAGTTCCAGTCCCATCAGATGCAAATAGAAAGGATACAGAAAAGATTTTTACGTTATTTATATTTTAAAAAACATCACGTGTCGTCTTATG
Organism: Periplaneta americana; assembly: GCF_040183065.1. Classification (NCBI taxonomy): domain Eukaryota; kingdom Metazoa; phylum Arthropoda; class Insecta; order Blattodea; family Blattidae; genus Periplaneta; species Periplaneta americana. The sequence continues at coordinate 186,837,951 of NC_091121.1, read as the reverse complement.
ACAAGAAATATCATATAATCAGTTACTTTTTTAATTTAATTATAAAACTTTAAAAACTGACGATTAATAAATAGTCAAATTTTACTCTGTAAGACTGTTAACGGTACATTGAATAACTGTGATTTTCTTAAATTCCTTCAGTTCAATGTAAAAAGAACAGAATTACGTCATAGGCAACCTTTTATTATTCCCATTCCTAGAACTGTTTTCTTCAAGAACTCTCCATTGTTTGTTATGTGTAATACTTACAACTCTCTGTCTTTAAACTGTGATTCTCAATTAGATTTCAGTTTAACAATTGAAAAATTTCATACAATATTAAAAAGAATTGTATTTCCTTAGATATTTAAATTATGAAGAAGTGTATTATAATGTTTTCACTCTAGTTTTTAAATAATTTTGCATTATTATATTGACATTTGGCACTACATTAACCCTTTCTAACCCAAATTAAATTTACAAGCAATCCATGTTGAAAGAAATAGCTGTATTAGGACCAATTCAGTGACCAAGTTACGGGAGTGGCAACATTTGAAACAAAACTATATTGATGAAAATGTATTGAAATAGAAGTTATCCAGCAAAATTTACCTTCACATGTAACACACAAGTATATAAATGCTATAAAGTTAATTATTGCCATATGGTATCTATAGGTAAGAAAGGGTTAACTGTAATATTATATTCTAGCATCTATTACCGTTATGTATTTTCTTTCTTTCGTTTGTGTTGTTTGTTTTTTTATTATGTATTTTGTGTATGTATTTATGTAAGCCACCTGTAATTTTATTGGAAGCCTGCTTCTGTTGGTGGTGGATTTAAATAAATAAATTACATATGCAAAAAGTACATTTTTTCTGAACAGTGTTTACATGTATGTTCACTGTGGACATAATTGATACAACAGACATTTTCTAACGACAATGATATCTCAACGAGAGTAATATTAATTACATGAAAGACAGATTTTAGTTATTTAATAATATGTGTTCATAAATTGATTCATGATGTCTAAAATTAAAATATTACGCAACAAACTATACATTTAGGTAGAATTAATTGTAGGCCCGTAACTCTTTCCGCTCGAATGATTACATTTGTAATCGATAACATTTCTGTGATCTTTTGTCTGATGAATTCCATTTGGTGTCCTCAGAAGTAGTTTCGTTCTTTACCGATAGAGTAAAGAGAGGGTTGGGAAAAGGGGTGGTTTTATAAACTGCAGAGAGGACTGCATCATATAGGAATGGGATGGGTGTGGGAGAAAGGAGAGAATAACAGGAGGAATGTATGGCGTAATGTGAAGATGCGTTTAATTGATATCGAGAGGCAAGAGATTGAGCTCCAATGTTCGGAAAAGTCCTCACTACATCTACAATCAGATCTCATGCTTAACTGGGGGAGGTGTGACTGCATAAATTCTTGTAACAAAGACAGCAGAGCAGGTTTAGCGTGGGGGCATGAAAGGGTGATAAAATTGTCAACGAAGGAGGAGAGCGCCTTTGTCCACTGTGCAGAGAAAAGGACTCCTATAAACATATTTTATTACAGTGTGTCGAAATGGAACATGTAAGAAGAAAATATCTACCACCCTCGATGCTAAGTCAGAATAGGAGTTCGCTTGCATGTCTTGACCTCATGGGGAATAGAGAATGCGAACAAAAGACTGGATTGTTCCTCTTGAAGGCGAGAAAGATTAGAACTTCAGCTGTTGAAGTTTGTGACACGAACTGAGGAAGGGATAATAGTATACACCCAACTGTACACTTTTATGTCTTGTAGGTTAGGATATATTATATAATGTGTTTTATTGTGCCATTTCCATTTTAATATGTGTATCCTTTTGGAGAATAGTTGGATGTAATCATAGGTGGGGGGTGGGGAAACCTACAAAGTAGGACTTGTTTTGGGTACAAAGCACGTACGGTCAGAAGACCCATGCATTTGATTTTAGGGAAATTACGATAGAGTGCAGCACCCTCCAGTTCCTTGGCCAGCCATTATTAGGAAGAGGATTACTTCGTTTTTTTGTTTCTCCATGGTGTCTCTATGACCTTGTGCACCCATAATTGTGGAAAATTATAAAAAAAATTCAGGCCAAAAAGGGTTAAATAGTTTTTTGTTCATTTTAGCTGGGAAAAGGTTCAATTTAAATAATAATAACCATAAAAATACTTATTTATCCATTTTTTTGCATTTCTTTTGTTTTAAAGCATGGAGTCAAGGTGATCTCACCTGTAGCTATGTTTAAGGAATAAAAAAGTACATATTATGTTGTAGGGTTGTTATAGTCAAATATTTAATCTCCCAAACATCCAACTCAATTTATTTCAACAGTCGTTTACAAAGCTTGCAAGTGCGGAGTACTCTAAGGAGGCATTGAAAGGTGTTCCTACGTGAAAAATATGTAGGGTGCTGAAAAATACTGAAAACCATTGTTATGTATATGCATGCGAGTAGGCATTGTTTCCAGATTTAGGCACTCTGTACAGTGGCGCTACGCTCCTGGGCTTGCTGGTGTGGAATGGTGTTTACGACAGCCATGTCGGTGTGGATGTCTTGGAGGTGCATCTTCTCCCGGAGTAGGAGGCGGTGGCATCTATGAAAACAGAGAAATGATCACTGTAACACGTAAATTATATTACTGTTGTCCGTCAATCGCACGCTTCCTCTTTTAAAAAACTGAGTATTTGGAATGTTTTGTTACTTACTTACTTACTGGCTTTTAAGGACCCCCCAGGTTCATTGCCGCCCTCACATAAGCCCGCCATTGGTCCCTATCCTGAGCAAGATTAATCCATTCTCTACCATCATATCCCACCTCCCTCAAATCCATTTTAATATTATCTTCCCATCTACGTCTCGGCCTTCCTAAAGGTCTTTTTCCCTCCGACCTCACAACCAACACTCTATATGCATTTCTGGATTCACCCATACGTGCTACATGCCCTGCCCATCTCAAACGTCTGGATTTAATGTTCCTAATTATGTCAGGTGAGGAATACAATGCGTACAGTTCTGTGTTGTGTAACTTTCTCCATTCTCCTGTAACTTCATCCCTCTTAGCACCAAATATTTTCCTAAGCACCTTATTCTCAAACACCCTTAATCTCCGTTCCTCTCTCAAAGTGAGAGTCCAAGTTTCACAACCATACAGAACAACCGGTAATATAACAGTTTTATAAATTCCAACTTTCAGATTTTTTGACAGCAGACTAGATGATAAAAGCTTCTCAACCGAATAATAACAAGCATTTCCCATATTTATTCTGCGTTTAATTTCCTCCAGAGTGTCATTTATATTTGTTACTGTTGCTCAAAAGTATTTGAATTTTTCCACATTTTCAGAAGATTAATTTTTAATTTTTTTTATGTTAAGGTCACGAGACGTAAACATATACTTTGTGTTTTCGGGATTTACTTCCAGATCTATCTGTTTATTTAATTTTTGTAGGTTATTTTACGACGCTTTATCAACATCTAAGGTTATTTAGCGCCTGAATGAGATGAAGGTGATAATGCCGGTGAAATGAGTCTGGGGTCCAGCACCGAAAGTTACCTAGCATTTGCTCATATTGGGTTGAGGGAAAACTCCGGAAAAACCTCAACTAGGTAACTTGCCCCAATCGGGAATCGAACCCGGCCACCTGGTTTCGCGGCCAGATGAGCTAACCGTTACTCCACAGGTGTGGACTCTATTTGTTTACTTGCTTGAAGTAAAATTCCCGCGTTTTACCTAATAGTTTCTGGTTTTTCTCTTAACATATTCACGTCATACGCATAGACAAGCAGCTGATGTAACCTCTTCAATTCCAAAATCCTCTCTGTATTCCTGGACTGCCATTTAGAATAACAATCCATTATCGTAAAAAAATAAATTGATACGAAAGCCCAACATAATAATAGTAATAATAAAATAATAATAATAATAATAATAATAATAATAATAATAATGATAATAATAATAATAATAATAATACATTTTATATTTAAGAACTTACATTTCCTCCATCGTTTTGAGGTCGACCTTTCACATCTGCAACATGCAATAAAAGAATATCTTATAGGTATGGAAAAGTTGTGGGATTGTAAGATTAATTATGCAGGAAATAAACAACTTTTATAATATATCCTAATATGCTAAAGTTTAGAGCTACAATGGGGATGACAGAGGAAAAACAAATAGCGTGATGAAATTCATATGTACGTGTGAGAAGAAAGAACCCGCAATTTATATTACTTACTTACTTACTTACTTACTTACTTAGGGGAGAGTCGGGTAGTATCGGACATCGGGTAATATCGGACAATGCGTTACTTTCATCTACCACCATATGGTAGTACCTGAATGACATGGTTACGTTTCTCTATGCGACATAACCATGTCAATCATATCATATCATATCATATCATATCATATCATATCATATCATATCATATCATATCATATCATATCATATCATATATCATGTCATATCATATCATATATCGTATCGTATCATATATCATATCATATCATATATCATACCATTTCATATCATATCATATCATATCATATATCATGTCATATCATATCATATATCGTATCGTATCATATATCATATCATATCATATATCATACCATATCATATCATATCATATCATATCATATCATATATCATGTCATATCATATCATATATCGTATCGTATCATATATCATATCATATCATATATCATACCATATCATATCATATCATATCATATCATATCATATCATATCACATCATATCATATCATATCATATCATATCGTATCGTATCATATATCATATCACGTCATATCATACCATATATCATATCATATCATATCATATCATATCATATATCATGTCATATCATATCATATATCGTATCGTATCATATATCATATCATATCATATCATATATCATACCATATCATATCATATCATATCATATCATATCACATCATATCATATCATATCATATCATATCATATCATATCGTATCGTATCATATATCATATCACGTCATATCATATCATATATCATATCATATCATATCATATCATATCATATCATATCATATCATATCATATCATATCATATCATATCATATATCATACCATATCATATCATATCGTATCGTATCATATATCATATCACGTCATATCATATCATATCATATATCATATCATATCATATCATATATCATATCATATCATATCATATCATATCATATCATATCACATCATATCATATCATATCATATCATATCGTATCGTATCATATATCATATCACGTCATATCATATCATATATCATATCATATCATATCATATCATATCATATCATATCGTATCGTATCATATATCATATCACGTCATATCATATCATATATCATATCATATCATATCATATCATATCATATCATATCATATCATATATCATACCATATCATATCATATCATATCATATCATATCATATCATATCACATCATATCATATCATATCATATCATATCGTATCGTATCATATATCATATCACGTCATATCATATCATATATCATATCATATCATATCATATCATATCATATCATATCATATCATATCATATCACATCATATCATATCATATCATATATCATATCGTATCGTATCATATATCATATCACGTCATATCATATCATATATCATATCATATCATATCATATCATATATCATATCATATCATATCATATCATATCGTATCGTATCATATATCATATCACGTCATATCATATCATATATCATATCATATCATATCATATCATATCATATCATATCATATCATATCATATCATATCATATATCATACCATATCATATCATATCATATCACATCATATCACATCATATCATATCATATCATATCGTATCGTATCATATATCATATCACGTCATATCATATCATATATCATATCATATCATATCATATCATATCATATCATATCATATCATATCATATCATATCATATCACATCATATCATATCATATCATATCATATCATATCATATCGTATCGTATCATATATCATATCACGTCATATCATATCATATATCATATCATATCATATCATATCATATATCATATCATATCATATCATATCATATATCATGTCATATCATATCATATATCATATATCGTATCATATATCATATCATATCATATCATATATCATATCATATCATATCATATCATATCATATCATATCATATCATATCATATCATATCATATCATATCATATCGTATCGTATCATATATCATATCACGTCATATCATATCATATCATATATCATATCATATCATATCATATCATATATCATATATCGTATCGTATCATATATCATATCATATCATATCATATATCATATCATATCATATCATATCATATCATATCATATCATATCATATCATATCATATCATATCATATCATATCGTATCGTATCATATATCATATCACGTCATATCATATCATATCATATATCATATCATATCATATCATATCATATCATATCATATCATATCATATCATATCATATCATATCGTATCGTATCATATATCATATCACGTCATATCATATCATATCATATATCATATCATATCATATCATATCATATACACTATAAAAGTCATACATTTATTTCTTGTTTAGTGTCATCCATTACAAAGTATGTGCATCTCGAACTGCTCCCAATATGTTTCTCAAATCTTTTGGTTCAAAAATTGAATATTAGCGAAAGGAATTTACCAGACAATAATATCTTACATAAATAAATAAAATGTATTTCGGTTTTAAAGGCTAAAACTACAGTGTAACGAAGCTCGATATAGGGTAGAGTAGCATAAATCGCACCGCTTGCTAAATGGCACCACTGCTAGTTTAAAACAAGTTACTGTAGTAGTGTACCATATGAACTTCCACCATGTCACTTGAATTCTGCACTTCTTTCTGTCTGCAACGTGGTGATAGTGTATCTAATATAATCGCTCAGGTGGATGTATATTTAGCTAACATTTTGTAACTAAATAACGGATTTGTATGCAAAGCAATCCACAATCCTAAGATGTTATTGGTTTAAAGAGATGTTAAAGAACATTTAACTTAGTAGGATTTTCGAACATGTGGTGATTATAGGCTAGAATGAAGGAAATAATAACTTATGACGTAGTTTCTCAATTCGCACCACTTTGTAGGTGCCTAATTCACACCGGTGCGATATGAGCAACTGTAGCGATTCTAACCGTACAAAAGAAGGCCCCAAAAATTTTAGCTGAACGAGGAATATATCAGGTGGGTGCAATATCAAGTGGTGAGAAGGGCGTTAATACAACAAGTGTGTGTTGTACAACCGCACCAGGTATTTTGTGCTACCCATGATAATTTTTAAACGTCAAACAGTGCATCCTTCATTATCAGCTGGTGCTTCGCCAGGATCGTGAGTTGTTTGCTCTGAGTCAGGTTACACCAACAGTGAAGTAATTGTCGAATAGCTCAAACATTTTATTCGCCACTCAAACCTGCCATAGAAAAAAGTGCTGTTTCTTTAGTCCACCTATACGATCAATTCCAACAATTTAGAAGCTATTAGAATATCTCGGGAAAATGGTATGCTCCTGTTTCAGCTTCCTCGTCATAATACTCATAGGCCCAGCCTTTAGATATTTCTATCTTCAAATCATTTCAGACAGCTATATCATGAAGCAGTTCTTAGGTGACTTCGAGATAATCGTGGAGAAAAGGTGACGCAGTTTACAGTCTGAACTGCCTGGTGAAGCACATGGCAAATGTGTAACAATAAAAAATGCATTCAGCCAGTTCATATGTTAGTAATTTATGCTCTATGTTTTTCAATTTCATTTGAAGAAACGTTACTCTCTTTCATCAATTTCAATAAACTTGTAATTTGTATTTATCACATTATTCATATTAAATACTGTTCAATATGTTCAATATTAAAAGCTTTCCTTCATCCTGTTCCTTGCAGTTAAAGAGGTGCGATTTAAGAAACTGCAGGTGCTATTTAGGAAAGTAGGTCCCTAAATGGCACCAGTGACAAGTGTTTCGAAAATGTCATTCTAATTCAAAAATATTAAATGAAATTCAAGGATTCGTTCTTATTTGAAAGATAAATGTTCCGGGATTGTATTTCTGTAAAGCAATGTAGAAAATAAAAACAGTACTGTTCAATAAAAATTACAAATGCTAAAGTGGTGCGATATACGCAACCTTACCATACTATCATGCTAGTTTCTACAGGGACATCATTTTATTTTTACTAACATTTTTAATATTAACCTGTCTATACCTTTAGAGAACCGGAAACACCGCTTGCTCCCCCCCTCCAAGACTGGAGTTCGATGATACTGGCGTAAAACACAAATCACTCTACTAGGTATAGGAAGGAAGAAAAGTAGTTCATCCATTTACGTAAACTAGGAAATATCGCGATTTTGAGTTTGATCATTTTCATTAGGTTTTTCTTTAATCAAAGTACAGTACTGTATTAAGAATAAGTGTTTTTACTCACCAACTGAGCTGTCCATGTGGACGTATTCATTATGCAGTGTATATTATACTGTCTACAGCACATTAGCGTACAATATAGAGAAAGAAGTTAAATTGAAAAATAATCATAATATGAATATTTAAACACAATTTTGAAAATGGTGGCCGTTCATTTCGATACAGGCTTCAGTTCTTTTGTGCATATTATCGCACTATAGACTATTGCATCTAATTCCAATTGCCAGTTTCGTCCTTCGTACTAGTAACTCATGTTGAAATAATTCTGTACCTACTCTACGTACTGTAAATTCAATCTTCACTTCTGCTCGACTCGAAAATATAAAATTACTCAGACATGCTATCTACTGTCCGTCCAAGTGGTTATGCCGCAGGATTGTAGAAAGGGAGGAAATCACGTGACGGTTAATTACTTAACGAGGCCCTTTTATTTAAGTTAAATTAAACAGCTGTATAATATTACGTAAACGCCCAATTCCTAAGAGAAATTAATGTTTTCAGAAAAGAGCTAAGACAGCACAGCTATTATAGAGGGGAGAGCAGAAGCAGGTGGGGGAAATCGGGATGCGACGTAGGCAAACGGACAGTACCTGTGCGAAAATATGGTTCAATATTGAAAGCTCTTTCGTAACTGGAACACGAGAACATATTTCTGGAACGTACTATACTCAGTAACTCAGTACTGCTTACTATCTGCGGTCTTGGTTCTGTGTGGAGTTGGAACTTCATTAGTAGGAGGGGTGGGAGTGAAGTACATTCAAAAACTCAGGTACAATAAAAATTGAAGTAAAAATAAAATGATGTCCCTGTATGATTAAAAAATTAAGAGATATTAGCTTCCAGCGACTTCAGTGGCTGCCTCTTAAACTAGAAAATCTTATTTTACTATCTGACAGTAACAGCGCAGTCTAGTATATACAGTCACGAAGCTTGAGTTTATGAGGGTACTAGAAACAATTGACTGTGCAGGTACTACTTCGCATTGTCTGTGATGAGGCGATAGTAGCGATCCTAGTGGTTAGCAACTATCTATGGATGCATATTTACTACGTATTGAGCTTCGTGACTGTGGTAATAGCATAACATAGGCCTATATTAAAACGATACTCACCCACGGAGAGGAGGACGACCGTCACCGCAACAATCAGAAACAGAACACGTTTGTCCATCTTGTGTGGGATGGAAGAGTAATGCAATGGTCAGGAAGCCTCACTTATATACTGCAGTGAACTGGTTAGCTTTATCTGTTAGCGTAGGACAGCGGAGTAATCCCCTTGCACAACAATTCCTGTCCACATGTGTTAGTCACAAACAAGGAATCCAGAACCTTGGTATTTCTTACAAGTCATACTCTAAAAACATCTATTTTTAAGCTCAATTGAGGGGTTGGGTGCAAGAAAGGCACTTCTCTCAAATGCAAGTTTTGAGAAAATTGATGTTGAAAATTGAAACCGTAATAATTAGGGACCGGATTTTTATGTAATTACATATTGTAGCCTATTCCTTTCAACCTAACCGTATATAAATAACAAATCTTTGCGAATCTTGTAATTACCATTAATGTATTAAAATTTGATACTACATATGAGTCATTCCAAGTCAAATCGCACAAAATTATACAAATTTTGACCTTCATATTTCTGATTGCGTTTATATTTTTTTTACCAACTCTATGGGTCTCATAAACCAACAAGAATATTTTTATTTCCTCCTAAGTCCACATGTTTTTAAAATATTACATGTTAAAATTCGTTAAAAATGTCGCACAATGCAACATTTAAAGCGTCATATTTCTGACGATATTGATGTTAAATTTTTTTTGAAAAATGAATTTAAAAGCTTAAAGTACTGTCTTTTATTAAATATTTACTAACTAATTTTAATATAATTATTTCAAATATTTTTTATAATTCAATTTTTAAAACATAAACATCAAAGTGAAATAGCCCTATTAAAAATCTAAAAAAATGCCTACTAGGTGCACTGAAGTATTCTTAATAATTCCAGAAAAAATCAGAATGGGATCTCCAATAGTTTAATGGAAATTTAATTACTTATGACAGAATGTGTAGCGGTCGGCGCAGCAGCAGTGGACGGGAAGTTTTAAAGCGCGCTGGGAGGTTTATCGGCGCTGGATAATTGACTGAACGTTGCAACATTACACCCAGTACGGATCAAGTCACTCGAGGAATCACTGCTAATTTACTTATTACGATATCTTCAAATAATTGTACATTATGCTTTTCAAATGTTTCTTTTCATTCACATTTTAAATTTTCATTCGCCTACTTTCTTTCTTGAAAGAAAATTGTTTTACTAAATCTTCAGTTTTTGACAACGGAATGAAAGAATATAATTTTAATGTACCAGTTATTGGTTTTAGATTATGGTATCTGGCCTGCAAATTTTCAGTGTGGTTTTTGTGCTTATTGAATGGACAAAATATAAATGACACGTTAGAAATGTTTTTTGTGACTAATCAAACAGTTTTTTTGTGTTGTTATAGGATCTTGTATCTATACAAAAAAAATATTTTTACATATTTACTCCACATTACATATTATGGCTTGATATTACATAAATCTACATATTTAGGGGTTTTATTAATTTTTACTTCTCTAAAAGAAAAAAAAAATTCTGCTGGGGAACTTTACAATTAAAAAGCCTTTTTACGTACCCAAGAAAGGATATATTTCGAGACGAAACATAACATTCTTAGTTCCAGGAAATAATAGAGGCACTCACCCCATACTCCACACTGTAAATATGAGTGAACAAAAGGCAACTACCTTGTATTGTAAAAATCACTCAGAAAGTAGCGTTGCCTTCATGCGGTGGAGTGCGACGAGAACGACATGATTTGTCTCGAACTATAATTGTTCTGCACACATCTTAACAAGCCGTTCCCATGCAATTTGAAACCTTACCCACCCTCTTCCTAATCCTTCCAGGGAAAACTCGTGTCAAGTCTGACATGAGCCGCAATAAAGTAGTCGACTATTCAAAAAGAAGCTGGAGTAAAGGAACAAACTGGAAAGATGTTGAAAGATTAAAATAAATAGCTTTCCAGGTTATTGCTTGACTTCTTTATTTTAAATTTAGTAGACCTATAGAAAATGGGATTTTCCGAGCAATTAGAAAGTATGGTTCTCGGCTGGAATAATCCTACCCTTCTGAATGAGACAGGAATGTCACTTTTCAAACAACAGTTTGTAAATGCCTATAGTTTGAGGTTTCAGTAGGTACTTTGTTTCTTACAGGGAGCAGCTAAAATGCATGTGTCCCACATCTCCTCTTATTTTCTCCTAATCCAGTAAAGCGAAACAGTGCTTGCAGTACTGTTGTGTCATTCATTTCACTCAGTTCTCTAGTTTTAGTACTTACAGTATAAAGTGCAAGTGAGTTTATCTACTGCATTTAACTAACTAAAATGGCCCCTGTATCTTCTATCCTAACGACAAAAATAAAATCATGGATTGCGATGGACGAAGCTTTCACTACAGATGGAAAAATAGTAATGTGTCAAGTGTGCGGTAAAAAAGTCGGGTGCTCTATGAAATCACAACTGAAGAGTCTTACCTATCCTATACCTGCCAGATATTGATATTAAATATTTTCATGATTTTACATATTTTACTGCATATTCAGCTTATTTTTCTTACATAAATATGTACATTCACACCTTGATATTACATAAAAATCTTGTCCCTAGTAATAAAGTTACCTATGCACGCCTTTACATTTTGTGTACTCCTGACCTCTATAATCACAGTATTGAACTACAACTTGGTGATCATATGCATAATAGATCAGAGGACACAATAAAGCGTTTTACTCAAAAAGGGCACATCCTCTAAAATGCCGTTCTTGCACCCAGCCCCTCAATTATATAAACACTTACACATTCAGTTGGACCTTTCTATAATATAGGCCTAATTATTTTTTATACTCGGCCATGCCGAAATGTAGTAATTATACACCTAGTAGCAGTCCTTTAATGCAAGTCATTCAAGTACACATACTCATTAAAGTACAGGTGTTTTCAGCCAATGACAACTCAGCTTACAGGTATTCAGCCAATGATATGTCAGCTTTGTACCGTTATAAAACCGCAAGTATCGATTATTCTCGGATATGCAATCGAAAGAGAATTAGCGAAAAGTCACGGAGGTTGAAATCCAATACTATCGCAGAAGGTTATGTTCTGTTACTATAATAATTAGCGTTAATTGTAAATAATATTCAAATAAATTCAATTTGTCATCTCGTTTTTCAATGTCGAATTCAATAATCAAGGTTATAATATTATCAAGTTTAACGGGACTACGTCAAGGTCAGTGACATTATTGTTCCTCGGAAAAAATCAATACTTTCGCGTCTGCGCACATTTCACAATTCACGACCTAGAACAAGGTCACTTCCGATCTTGTCAGATACAAATAAAATTTAAAATAAATCTGAATAATTTCAAGTTAGAAATATGGTCGAGCATAAAAAGTCGTATGAAACTCGCCTATAGTGGTAATTAAGAAGCTCGTATGAAAATTATGAAACTCGCTTGCGCTCGTTTCATAAACATCCATACTCGCTTCTTAATTACTATCATTATAGGCTCGTTGCATAATGTACTATTAAGCTACTAACGGTACTCCAGATCGATAACGTTAATGAAAGTAACTGAAACTTTAAGCATTTTGCAAGGTTATAAAAAACCAGAAGGAAATTTGATCGAACAAATATGCAACACTGAAACATTACTTTCCAAAACGAAAATTTACATTCTTCAGATCAAATTTCTGCAAATTTAAAGTACAAAACTAAAATCCTTTCAATCATTTATTGTCATAATACACTTACTTACTTACAAATGGCTTTTAAGGAACCCGGAGGTTCATTGCCGCCCTCACATAAGCCCGCCATCGGTCCCTATCCTGTGGAAGATTAATCCAGTCTCTATCATCATATCCCACCTCCCTCAAATCCATTTTAATATTATCCTCCCATATACGTCTCGGCCTCCTCGAAGGTCTTTTTCCCTCTGGTCTCCCAACTGACACTCTATATGCATTTCTGGAATCGCTCATACGTGCTACACGCCCTGCCCATCTCAAACGTCTGGATTTAATGTTCCTAATTATGTCAGGTGAAGAATACAATGCGTGCAGTTCTGCGTTGTGTAACTTTCTCCATTCTCCTGTAACTTCATCCCTCTTAGCCCCAAATATTTTCCTAAGATCCTTATTCTCAAATACCCTTAATCTCTGCTCCTCTATCAAAGTTAGAGTCCAAGTTTCACAATACAATAATAGATAACCTAGCAGTTGATATAGTTGAAAAAAAAATTAAGACGCGTTGAGACGATAGAGTCAAACAGCGATGTGCTTTTAGTTCAAGTGAACTGTTCAGATATGGAGCCGATTATATTACACAAGTCGCTTGTGCAGCAATTGTGCAAACTAAGTTCATTAGACGTTCCAATAAAAATTGTTCAGATTTATTTTTAATGAAGAATATCAGACATTTTGAAAGTTATTTACTTCTGTAATGATGAAATATACTCCCTCTGAATGGTTTTTTATGCCAAATACTTTCTCTTGAACCTATCCACCTTCAGTTTTTGACTTTCAACGCGAAAACGCAAGTAACGATGCCAGGACGATCAGTGGGTTTTTCATGTGGGAGTAAAGCAATTGCTATTTCAGGTCATTGTGGATTCTAGGTGAAAATTAAAAAAATGTCAGATTTGCTATGCTTTCGAACAATAGACATAGCATCTTGGTATAGCTGCTGCATGTAGAGCTTGAAATGTAGAGGGTAAAATAATTTTATCCTGCTAAGAGATCTTGCTGAAATGATCGGGAGACTACATAATTTTGTAGACTTCTTAGTTTATCAGTAAGTTATATCTTTTGGTCTTTCTTTAGGAACTGTAATTTTTGCGCTCTCTGGAGCCAATACTGAAGAGAATGACGCATGTAATTATCTACACCACACCGCCATTAATCCCCACTTGATTAATAAGTATAAAAATATTTGATTTTAATAATATTATTATCTTACGTAAGTTTTGTATATGTATATACAATATAGCCGCCACTCAGTAAATTATAGAAATTAATATCTAATTTAAGATATTCTCTACATCTACTTACATAACCCCAAAACTTTCATATCATCAACATAGCATTAATATGTATAATTAACGAAAAAGTCACATCATGGCATTAACTATAATAAAATTTCATTTCTAATGGTAATAATGTCATCAAACCACCTCAAGTTTTGTAGATTTTAATATCCAACACATAGCTGTACTCAGAAAATTACACACCGCAGAATCAGACCTGTAAATTATTTTTAGTAAGTCTTGAAGTTTTTAATAACCAATTGAATTTGAGCTCTAAATATGTCAGCAATCCTGCAGGTCATGGCCTTCGTGGAATAGCCTATTGTTTATTGTAGTGTGTGTTTTGTTTTATTGTGAAATGCAATTAGTTCTCAAAACTGACGAAAGATGGATTTTGGAAAATTGGAAAATAATGTGGGAAAATTGACATTTCACTGAAAACTACTATTTTTCTGAAAAACTTTGGGGTCCAAGCTTCAAAATGAGGGGTCATTTATTAAAATCCGTTCAGCCGTTTTCCCGTAATTTCCATTACCAGTTGAAATTATATATATATAGATGCCAGTGAATACATTGTACAGATGCTGAAAATGAACCGCGGATGACGGCACAGAAAATGGAAAAATCTGCTCCAACACCTCAAATTCTACTTTAATTCGTTCTTATTTTGAACACGTATGTTTCACGTAGAACGTCGTTGGTTTAGTCACTCGGCTAACAATGTGACAAGAATACGAAATTAGATGGATTGTATACAGTTTTCTGATAAGCTTAGTCATTCAACCTTGTGGTAGTTGGTGGCAATTCCTCATGTGACAAAACTACAAGACTTTTACAACAGCTTTAGATACATACATTAGGCTGTCATATGACTAACATCGCTGTTATTTGTAGTTACATAAGTAGGCTACTTTTACTGTCATATCTAACCAAATGAGAAAGTTGCATTATGTAAATTGAATTTTCAATGCAACAAATCCTCGTAAAATATTCATTCATTCATCATTCATTCATTCATGCATCCATCCATCCATCCATCCATCCATCCATCCATTCACAGCTTTCTGCCCAAGGGCAGGTCTTTCACTGCAAATTCACCATTCTTCAATCTTCCTTGTTTCCGCCTTCCTCATAGTCTCCGCGTATCTTAATAATAATAATAATAATAATAATAATAATAATAATAATAATAATAATAATAATAATAATAATAATAATAATAATTCTTTATTTATACTGGCAGAGTTAAGGCCATAGGGCCTTCTCTTACACTCTACCAGGTCACAAAGTATACAAGCAGTTAAAATTTAACAAAAAGTTAAAGAACAGAATACTAACATATTACAAAAAAATATAATAATAATAATAATAATAATAATAATAGTAGTAGTAGTAGTAGTAGTAGTAGTAGTAGTAGTAGTAGTAGTATAAAATCGACACTAAACAACATGAAAATAATACCATAATAGAAAAAAGAAAGTAAAATACATTGGAATATAGCAAAAGCAACTCATTTAGTACAAATGGTCTTTACTCCTGGTTGAGTATTAGAGAAGGCCGTATGGCCTTAACTCTGCCAGGTTAAATAAATCATTATTATTATTATTATTATTATTATTATTATTATTATTATTATTATTATTATTATTATTATGGAAAACGTAAGGTAGAATATAACAAAATGGAATGTAATAAAATAATAATAACAAAGAAAAGAAATACGAAAATTAAATAAAATCCACAATAAAAAGGCTATGATAATAAATTCATCGGCTGATAAAGAGAACAAAAAGGGGAAAGGAAGGAAAGAAATATATAGCCTATATTTTTACAAAACTATCGCAGAGAAAAGGGCTTATAACTGAAAAGAATCTAATTGAAAAAGAGCAATTTTAATTTATTTTTGAAACTAGAGAATCTCCGACAGTCTCTGACATGTTGTGGTAGAGATTTCCAGAGATGAGCTGCAGAGACGGTGAAAGATGAAGAGTAGAAGGATGTTCTGTGTTTAGGAATGGAGAGTGTGATATGGTGTTGTGAGCGAGTATCTATTTCGTGATATGAGGACAAATGTTGAAAACGAGAAGCTAAGTAGCTAGGGTTAGAGGTATGAAGAATATTGAAGAGTAAAGTGAGAGAGTGAATAGTTCTTCGCTCCTTGAGACGGACCCAGGACAGCATATTTAATGTTGTCTACCATCTGATATCTTCTTCTCCCGTTCACCATTCCTTCCAGTACATTCTTCAGTAGGCAGTTTCTTCTCAGCCAGTGGCCCAAGCAATCCCTTTTTCTCTTTCTCACCAGTTTCAGCATCATTCTTTCTTCACCACTCTCTTTCCAACACAGCTTCGTTTCTTATTCTGTCTGTCCACTTTACACGCTCCATTCTTCTCCATATCCACATTTCAAAAATGCTTTCAGTCATTTCTCTTGACTTCGTCGTAATGTCCATGTTTCTGCCTCAAACAATTCCACACTCCACACAAAGCACTTCACTAGTCCCTTTCTTAACTTCGTAATGTCCATATACCACAGCGCGAAGAGTTTGGCTATTGTTGCTTATACAGTGAAACTTCCCTTAACGGACACTTCCCAATAGCGGACTCGTCTCAGTAGCGGACATTTTAAAATTCCCCTGCAAAATAACATTGGCCCTTATGATAAAATTCTTCCAAATAGCGGACATTCTCAATAACGGACGCGGACACTGAAATGTATCTCCCAACAACAATTAAAACTTCCAAATAACGGATAGCGTGAAAGAAAAAAAGAAAAAGACGGTTTTAAATTAAACGGAATTCTAACGGAATTCTTTGCAACAATCATTATCGTGCATTTGAACGTTCTTGTACTTTATTGAAGGTAAGCAGCACAGTTGTTAGTTGTGATACTGTACGCGAGCAGTCCGTACTTTCTTGGTTTGTCAAGTTGAGTGTTCGGAAGTACAGTCACATTAAAAATGTCACAAAAACGTAAACGTTTGTCACTAAAAGAGAAAGTGGATGTTGTGAAGCATAGTGAGAAGGAGAAATTAAGTGTTCGTGAGCTGGCCACAAAGTTTAATGTGGAAAAACTCAGGTTAGTGAAATTATGAAAAACAAGGATGTTATTTTAAAGTCAACAATTCTAGACTTCTTTGTGTAAGGTGAAGTGGTACAGTGACTGATGTTTATTTCATTTACAAAACATTTACTGGTACGATTTCTCTCAGGATGAATACTGTAAACAATCTCACTGTCTACTGTACTGTATTGTAAAATATAGTGTTGAATATGTATGAGACATTTCAATGTACTGTATACATACTAACGATTTTCTAAATAGCGGACACTTCTCAATAACGGGACATTTAATTTTTCCACGGCGGTGTCCGCTATTGGGAAGTTTCACTGTATTTACCAATATTTCTTCATTATCAATAACATGAATTGTAACATCATTTTTCCTAACTAAAATTATCCACCTTCATTACACTCTTTTAACACTTTTATAAATTAAGACTTACTACATAAACAATTTTCCTTTATTAATATGGAACTAAGTTTGTAATTTACATGGGTGTTATAGTTTCGGCTTCATTTTAGAACTAGTGAGTCTTTGCTTGTTTCCGGTTTCTTCTGAAGCTACTTTGATGGTGGGTGCGTTTGTGTGTGGCAGTGTGGCGACAAATAGGGTGTGTTCTGAAATGTAATCGTGTATTGAGGCTGTGTTGTGGATGTGTTTTTGTATGGCTGCTTATTTTGTACTGTTCTAGTGTATTTAATTTCTTCTTTTTAAGTTGAACCTTGTTGTGATTTGTTCCTTGTAGCGTGTTTGAAATTATCTTCCAATTTTTTCGACGTTCTTTGGTATATTCGGCGGTAAATCTATGTACGAAAAAGCGTATATGCAAGGCATATTAAAAGCCTCAACAAACATAAACTTAATCTAACATAAGCCTTACGAAAACTCGCTTTAGCTTTCCACATAATATTGGCAGCAGCGACGCGTTTCCCGCGAGTCTTCTGCCAGACAGAGTGAGAATTATCACTCACTTTCATTTGGTCATGAAATAACGCAACGAAAATCAGACGTCAGTCTCGTGTGTGGTGTAGAAGCATATCGAAATTTCATTTGTAAAAATAAATAGCTAAGGACAGAAAGCAAGATAAAGATATTCTACAGATTCAAGAGCAAGTATGAACAAAACTACAATAAACAGCTAATGAAAACAGCGGAATCGATTATTTTAAGGGGTTAGGTACAGCTTACAGCAGTAAAATTTTGGAAATATTCAACATTTGTTTCTTCCATTGCTATATCTTGTACAATAATTAAAATTAGTATATGTAAAAGACCGTCCATCTTCTATATGAAAAAAATATTTTTACGATTTAAAAAAATTATTTACATTTCTTTTTTCAAAATTCAGTTTACTGTGCAGCGATGAAGCGTTTCCCACATATCTCGAAAAAATATCCAACATTCTGTGATGAAATTTCTTGTGTGTATTAATGGATGTCATATCTGCATGATGCAAGATCACTTCTCTATCTTTGATAGATTGTCTGATAAAAAATATTTTTTTTTACAAAATGGTCAAATATCGGTATTTTCTCCTAACACAAAATAAAAAAAAATATATTATTTATTAAGGAATATAGCTGACAGAGCATGATATTGTAAACATGAGTTTCAGCAATAAAATAAAAGAGAGAGAACATGAAAAAGTTAACAAGTTTATGAGTTATGAGGGAAACGCTTCATCACTGCACAGTGAACTGCACATTTTGAATTTTGAAAAAAATATATATAAATAATTTTTTTAAATCGTATTTTTTTTTTTTCATATAACAGAAGGACAGTGTTTTACACATACTAATTTTCATTATTGTACAAGATACAGTAATGAAAGCTCAGTCGGTTAAGGCACTTGCCTGCCGGTCTGAAGTTACGTTCGGGCGCTGGTTCGATTCCCGCTTGGGCTGATTACCTGATTGGGTTTTTTTCCGAGGTTTTCCCCAACCGTAATGTGAATGCCAGGTAATCTACGGCGAATCCTCGGCCTCATCTCGCCAAATACCATCTCGCTATCACCAATCTCATCGACGCTAAATAACCTAGTAGTTGATACAGCGTCATTAAATAACCAACTAAAATAAAAAAAATACAATAATGAAGGAAAAAAAATGTTGAATATTTCCAAAAATTGTATTGCTGAAAGCTGTACCTAACCCCTTAAGAATAATCATAGGCAAAACAAAATTGGATAGAATTAGGAATAAATATATAAGAAGGAATGTGGCGTGTCGATGCTAGACATTCGTTAAAACGAGAAGAAAAGAATGGGATGCTCATGTGGACAGAAAACATAGGCTAACATGAGACTTATCAAAACAATAAGGGACTTACGAACTGGAAGAAGAGAAGTGAAAAGACGAAACAAAATTGGTGGAAACAAATAGGCACGTGAAGAAAGAAGATACAGTGAAACCTGCCTTTGCGGTCACTTCATTTAAACGGCCACCTGGCCAAAAGGCCAATTTTCTCTGGAACCAATTGGATTTGCCATAAGATCTATACAAATTGTCTCTTTATTTAGCGGCCACCTCATGCTTCGGCCAGCGGCCAGGGTCTGTTTGGATTGGAACCTGACTATAACAGTCACTGTCCAACAAAAAATCTTTTCACGGATACTGTCTGACCTATTTTTTCGATGGTTAGAGGACAGAGAGCAATATCACGAGGACAATAGCTAAGTGTACAACAGTACACCCTCCATATCTTGGGGTTAGTTGGTTACTGTTTTATGACTCTTTTGTCACTTTCCACTCCGACCCTGCACAGCTATAAATTATTACTCGTTTTTAAAGGATTGAAACACGGACTTTTTCTATCGAAAATGTCACAGTATGTTTTAGGTCAGTAGTTAACCATTCGAATTTTTTTAAATTGTTTTCTCCTCTTTCCATCTTTTTCTATTTGGACCAGCTTTTACGAATTGTTCTTCTTTTTATGCAGTTGATTCGGAGGAAGTGTGACGTTAGTTTGAGAGAGAAATCATGTCTAACAATAAATCTAGAGTGGTGTTAAGTTTAGAGGTGAGACGAAAAATGATTGAAGGAAGTGAGAAGGGAACATCTGCGAGAAAAATGGCAGAAATATTCAAATGTGGAAGGACACAAATACACGGTATAATTAATATGAAATATTAAAAGAATGATAGCCAAAAAAGGAGAGAGAATCTGTGTTTAGTAATGTGAATGATTTCGTTTACGAATGGTTCAAGTGTGCGAGGGCGAAGAAATTGAGTTTTGAAAAGGCTAGTTGCAAGAATGGAAGAGGCTGACATTAATATGCACGATTGTTGTACGCGCACAGTCCTAAAACGTCAGTGAAATTCAGTACTTTCATGCTGATTCATAAAGAACCGCAACCTTAATCAAGCGGCCACCTGATAAAACGGCCATTTTACAAGGTAACTTCAGATGGCCGCTTTAGACAGGTTTCACTGTATGTAAAGCCTCAGTAACTGGCTAACGTGTACTTTCGCACTTTCCTTCGTAGGTTTCAGTAAAAAAAATCGCTGGTGAACCCCCATTACTCATAAAGAATATCTGTGATAAAGCTTTTCCTACAAAGCAGTATGCAAACCTGTTCCGCATTATTTAACTGTGTCACAATAGAAACGCTGTGCATGAATAATTCTTTAGGTTTCCAAGCTTACGCCAAACATTCGTAACCCAGCAACATGGCGAGAATGTTAGGCTTCCTCGTCGTTGTAGCAACGGTGATTGTTTGCATCTCATCGAGTAAGTAGCCATCTCTTGCTATGGTCTTTGATCGTTTAAATAAGGCTTCTCTCTAGCTGAAAGAAGTCTGTTAATAACACCTTTTTCACATAAATTACGGGAAAACGGCTGAACGGATTTTAATGAGTGACCCCTCATTTTTATGCCTGGCATCCAAAGTTTTTCGGAGAAATAGTAGTTTTCAGTGAAATGTCAATTTTCCTACATAATTTTCCTATTTTCCAAAATCCATCTGTTGTCAGTTTTGAGAACTAATTTATTGAATCACGGCCGACTTGATTGAATTTCAGAACAAAACACACTACAATAAACAATAGGCTATTACACGAAGGCCATGACCTGCAGGATTGCCGACATATTTAGAGTTCAATTAAATTTGTTATTGAAAACTGATTCTGCAGTGTATAATTTTCTCAGTACAGCTGTGTATTGGATATTCAAATCTACGAAACTTGAGGTGGTTTGATGACATTATTACCATTAGAAATTAAATATTATTATAGTTAATATCATGATGCGTCTATTTTTCATTAATTGTACATAATATTGATGCAATAGTGATGATATGAAAGTGAAACGTTTTGAGGTTATGTAAGTAAATGTAGAGAATATCTTAATTTAGATCTTCATTTCTATAATTTACTGAGTGACTGCTATATATAACTACAAAACTTAAGATAATAATATTGTTATTAAAAATAAAAAAAATTACTTATTAACCCAGTGGGGTTGGGTCTTTTTCATATACTTCATGGCGGGGTAGTGTAGATATTAATATGTGTCATTGTCTTCAGTATTGGCTCGAGAGAGCGCAAAAATTACAGTTCCTAAGGAAAGATCAAAAGGTATTACTTACTAATAAATTAAGAGACCTAGAAAATTTTGTAGTCTCCAGATCATTTCAGCAAGATCTCTTAGTAGGATAAAATGATTTTACGCTCTACATTTCAAGTTCTACATGCAGCAGCTATACGAAAATGCTATTGTTCGAAAGCTTAGCAAACCTGACATTTTTTTAACTTTTGCCTACAATCCACAATGACCTGAAATAGCTACTGCTATCGTCCTGACATTGTTACTTGCGTTTTCGCGTTGAAACTCAAAAACTGAAGTTGGATAGGTTCAAGAAAAAGTATTTGGCCTAAAAAAATCCATTCAGAGGGAGTATGTTTCATTATTATGGAAGCAAATAACTATCAAAAAGACAAGTATTCTTCATTGAAAATAAATCTGAAAAATTGTTATTTGAACGTCTAACGAACTTAGTTTGCAGCAGCATTTGCTGCACAAGCCACTAGCTTTCTCTATAATGACTTCTAACTTTCTATCCTATGGCGCTTACGATCGTCCAATGATCGTGATCTCATAGAGACATTTTTTAAAAGACGCACCATGCGACTCCTTTGGTGTAGAGCAGTGGCGTACGCACGATTCAGTCAAGGGGGGGCAGACATCGATCCCATGACCTTTGGCTGAACGCAACAACGCTCTTAACAATTGAACTACCCAGGAACTTCACCCGACACCGTCTCAAATTCTCCCTTCATATCCACATAGCTTGGGTGGGCTGACAAGACACCAGAAACCCACATCGAATGCAGACAAACTCTGTGTGACTTGAAATTGAATCGGTCGTTTGTAAAACCACATGAGTCACAGAAAATAAGTTTCGAGAAAAATAGGAACAACTACCTATAGTTAATGGGTTTTCTGTTTCTGTCAAATTTTTACAGGAGAACCGTTAATTAGTATGTCTGATTACAAAAGCATTGTATCTTAATTATCTTATTTCATCATCATCATCATCATCATCATCATCATCATCACCATCATCATAATCATCATCGTCCTTGCAGGTATTAGGCCTAGTGGTCTGTTACGGTCTCCGTCCATCTTTTCAGGGGGCGCCACAGTGGTCTAGAGTGCCAATTTAGCGGGACATATTAATAACGTTTCAGCTACCTAACAGATTTTTATGAAATTTTACACAGTAGTTACAGGTAGCATATATGTTTTGTATGCAAGCTTTCGTTACGTTGGTATAAGGGGAACTACCCCTTATAGGGGGGCGCATTCAGACAAAATTAGAAACTTTTCTCCTATCTGAAAGATTTTTATGAAATTTTACAAAGCAGTTACAAGTAGCATATATGTTTTGTATACAAGTTCTGATTACGTTGGTATAAGGGGAAATACCCCTAATAGGGGGCGCAACTAGACAAAATTAGTAACTTTTCTCCTATTTAACAGATTTTTATGAAATTTTACAAAACAGTTACAAGGAACATATATGTTTTGTATACAAGTTCTGATTACGTTGGTATAAGGGGAAATACCCCTTATAGGGGGACGCAATTAAACAAAATTATTAACTTTTTTCCTATTTAACAGATCATTATGAAATTTTACAAAGTAATTACAGGTATCATGTATGTTTTGTATACAAGCTCTCATTACGTTGGTATAAGGAGAACTACCCCTTATAGGGGGCACAATTAGACAAAATTAGTAACATTTCTCCTATTTAACAGATCTTTATGAAATTTTACAAAGTAATTACAGGTAGCATGTATGTTTTGTATACAAGCTCTCATTATGTTGGTCTAAATGTAACTACCCCTTATAGGGGACCGCAATTAGACAAAATTAGTAATTTTTCTCCTATTTAACAGATCATTATGAAATTTTACAAAGTAATTACAGGTAGCATGTATGTTTTGTATACAAGCTCTCATTACTTTGATGTAAGTGTGACTACCCCTTATATGGGGGGGGCGCAATTAGACAAAATTAGTAACTTTTGTCCTATCTAACAGATTTTTATTAAATTGTATACAGTAGTTACACTTAGTACATTTGTTTTGTGTACAAACTCTGTTTACGTTGGTATAAGCAGAAGTGCCCCTTACAGGGGGATGCATTTAGACAAAATCTTATGGGGGGGGGGAAATGTAACATTTTAGGTACTATTGCACCTTTTGGACACTCGAAAAGCTTATTTGGTACATAATTAACAAGCTGTAATCTTGAATTCCCTGAATTATACTGCGGAAGCAGATTCGGTTCACAGATATTGAAATAATTGCAACCGAGAAAAATTGCACTACTGCACCTCGAAAGAATAGTGCTCATGAATTATTACTTCCGCAAATTTGCGCACCTTAAGACTAGATTTAAAATAGAGGTAAATAGTGGAGGAAGTGAAAAAAAAATCATTTTTGGACGAACAAAAGGGGTTTTTTTTTTCTCTACCTTAGCAAAGTCTGCACTCAATGGTTATATTTACATTTTGTCCCGTGTCCATTTATGCTAATTTGACATGCTATAATAACATTAAATGTAACACAAACAAACAGTGTTACATACCCAAAGAACTACTTGACATGTTGATACCAAATGTGAATGGAATCGACCACTTACAACAGAGTTACAGCACAAGGAAAACGGCAGACTCGCGGCGCTTGCTGAGTAAGAATGCTGGGTGGCGAAATGTGGCATGTTACCGGCTTCTTATCTCGCTATGCAGCCACCTCCGCTGATTAAGATAATCAATTCAGTGTTACTCAGTTATATAGGAAAAATAATTTAAGGGTTTAATTTCATTTTTTTACGTGTCATTTTTCTGCATTTGTCCTCCTAAATATGGATTTTAGACCACTGTGGGGCGTCTCAAAGATCGTCTTCCATGTGGTATATAGCGGAGAATTTGTCTTGGGAGTCTGGAACGGTCCATCCTATTGACATGGTTAAGCCATTTTTGTCTGTAGTGGTTGAGATGTTCATAAATAGGTGTAATTTTCAATTCTTTTGTAATTAGTTCATTCCTTTTGTGGTCAAGCAAGCTGTAGCCGGCAGTCCTCCTTAGAAATCTCATTTCCGCAGTTGTTAGGCGTTGAGCATCTGAGTTTCATTTCATATCACCTTAAAATATTTTTTTAATTTCTTGGACTCATGTTGTTTTAACAAGTACCAATAATAACAACTCCAGTATCCTGACAAAATATGGAGTGTATTGTTTGTTGTAGTATGAAATACATTATTATAGGTACAGTTTTCAATCAATTTATATTGTTATTTTTATTTCATATTCAAAATAATTCATATAATTCACAAATTAAATTCAAAATATCATAGCCGACTGAAAAAAGGTATTCACGAGTAATTAATTTTCATACCAGTGTGTCACATGTTTAATGACAATGTAAGAGTACAGACATATCTTTAGTTCACAATAAGAAATAACATAAGTTGCATATTATCCCTCCAAAAAAGACGGTGGTTCTGCTTTGGAATCTCTCTTTGAGGACGTTTCCTCTTTATATCATGCACTTCTACTTAGAAGGTGCACAGGTACACATCTTGTTCATTTTTGCTTTCAAATGACGTAGTTTTATTAAAAATGTCTGTTATATCTGGTACAGGTACTTCCACAGAACACTGTTGATTATTTTTTATTCTAAGAACTCTTGGAACTACACTCGCTGTTCAACATCTTGACAAAGAAGTGTGTGATAGCAAATGCGTCATGGACGCTTCATGGCGTTAAGTCACATAACTCCGGGACTGATGTGGTTTTGAAAGACCTCAATATTTTAAGATTTTATAGAATGCTTAGTGATGATAGGACTCATGTTGTTTTGACTGGAAATGATGCGTCTACCCATAGTGCTTCCTACAGTACCGTCAACTCATTTTCGTAAAAATGTGGACTCATGTGGTTTTACAAATGACCGATTCAATTGTGGTTTTCTGTTAACGTACCTACAGTAATGTATATATTATGCAAATCTAGCTTTTAACAGAAAACCACAATTCAAGTCACACAGAGTTTGTGTGCACTCGATGTGGGTTTCTGGTGTCTTGTCAGCCCACCCAAGCTATAATAATAATAATAGTTTCATTTTCCCTGGCAGAGTTAAGGCCATCAGGCCTTTTCTTCCACTCAACCAGGATCAAATCACATACAGAAAAAATACATACCGGTATACAAATATGAACTTAAAAATAATAATAAACATAATTAAGTAGAAAAGAGAGATTGAATACATATACACAATCAGTATTAACTTTGAAATGACAATAATAAAAAAATATATGTGTAATAAAAAAAAGAGACTGAATACATAATCACAAACAGAAAAATACATTCTAGTATACAAGTATTAAGTTAAAAGAAAAAAAAGAATTAATACATATGAATATAATCTCACAACTAAAGGAATAGTACAATTAGTATGATCAGCACAGCACGTGTTACATTGAGACAATGACAATTACCTAGATATCAGTGTTAATGGAAAAATAAAGTAATGACTGTGTAAAATAATAATAATAGTAATAATAATAATAATAATAATAATAATAATAATAATAATAATCATAATAATAATACCTAAAACTATTTCTGTGCATTTAAAATATTTCTAAACAACCTAATTTTAAACAACTGGGGACAAGCTATGTGGATATAAAGGGAGAATTTGAGACGGTGTCGGGTGAAGTTCCTGGGTAGCTCAGTTGGTAAGTGCGTTGGTGCGTTCAGCCAAAGTTTTCGGGATCGATACCCGTCCCCGGAACAATTTTCCTCTGAAATTATTCAAGTCTGCTTCACAGGGAGCTTTACCTGAAAAGCTAGATTTGCGTATTATTAAAATTGTTTGCAATTAACAGTATCGGTATTTTAAATTATTATTATGTCACGGTATATTATTAATATCATACTATGCTCTAATACAACATATTCATGAATATCCTCATAAAATCTTTGAAACGTATTTTTCACAGCCATCCAATATTTAACAAATTTTAACTTGTGTTTAATTTTGTATAATAAGAAATTCTTTTGTCATTACACTTACACAATAATTATGTATGATAGGTAAGACACTTTACATAACAGGACAATCCATGGAAACAATAAAATATATTGAAATATATGTAACTCTTTTTAAGTTTAAGGGGGGGGGGGTTCAAACCCGGTAAACCCCCCTTGCGTACGCATATGGTGTAGATATAATAGATTATATTATATTATATTAGATTAGATTAGATTAGATTAGATTAGATTAGATTTATTCATATTAGTTCACAAAAGTACTGTACAAACTTAATAATTTAAAAAATGTTCTAAATACAAAAAGTAGTTATACATAATAAATATACAATTTCCTAAACTAGCTACTTAATCTATCGCAAATCTCAGTAATTTATTGGTTCAAACTTGCATTTACGTCTAGTTTTATTGCATGTTTAAACCAATAGTGATAACGATTAAAACTTTTGACAATTTTCTACCATAAACATTTTTTTTAAATCAATTTTTATTTTTACTTTAATTTTCTAAATCTATTCTATAACTTTCATATTTATGTTTAGTTATGCATGTTAACTAATTATCCCGTGTCACCATACTGCATCCATGGTGTAGATATATATACAGGGACATCATTTTATTTTTACTTCAATTTTTATTGTACCCGAGTTTTTGAATGTACTTCACTCCCACCCCTTCTACTAAGGAAGTTCCAACTCCACACAGAACCAAGACCGCAGATAGTAAGCAGTACTGAGTTACTGAGTATAGTACGTTCCAGAAATATGTTCGCGTTTTCCAGTGACGAAAGAGCTTTCAATATTGAATCATATTTTCGCACAGGTACTGTCCGTTTGCCTACGTAGCTTCCCGATTTCCCCCACCTGCTTCTGCTCGCCCCTCTGTAAAAGCTGGGCTGTCTTAGCTCTTTTCTGAAAACATTAATTTCTCATAGGAATTACACGTTTACGTAATATTATACAGCTGTTTAATTTAACTTAAATAAAAGGGCCTCGTTAAGTAATTAACTGTCACGTGATTTCCTCCCTTTCTACAATCCTACGGCATAACAACTTGGACGGACAGTAGATAGCATGTCTGAGTAATTTTATATTTTCGGGTCGGGCAGAAGTGAAGATTGAATTTACAGTACGTAGAGTAGGTACAGAATTATTTCAACATGAGTTACTAGTACGAAGGACGAAACTGGCAATTGGAACTAGATGCAATAGTCTATAGTGCGATAATATGCACAAAAGAACTGAAGCCTGTATCGAAATGAACAGCCACCATTTTCAAAATTGTGTTTAAATATTCATATTATGATTATTTTTCAATTTAACTTCTTTCTCTATATTGTACGCTAATGTGCTGTAGACAGTATAATATACACTGCATAATGAATACGTTCGCATGGATAACTCACTTCGTGAGTAAAAACACTTATTCTTAATACAGTATTGTACTTTGATTAAAGAAAAACCTAATGAAAATTATCAAACTCAAAATCGCGATATTTCCTAGTTTACGTAAATGGATGAACTACTTTTCTTCCTTCCTATACCTAGTAGAGTGATTTGTGTTTTACGCCAGTATCATCGAACTCCAGTCTTGGAGGGGGGGAGCAAGCGGTGTTTCCGGTTCTCTAAAGGTATAGACAGGTTAATATTAAAAATGTTAGTAAAAATAAAATGAGGTCCCTGTATAAACCGGGTTTCCACGTAACATAACGTAGGGCTGATTATGGATAACCATTGAAGTCCTATACATAATTCAAACCTAGGTTAGTGACTTTTACAAAACGCTAGAATTGTGTCTGAGTGTTGCGTCCTTCGTGACCACATATTCATTACATAGATTATCTGTCAATTAGTTCCCTCGGGTGGGCCCGTTGCAATATCCGGGATACAATAGTGTGCATGCAGTGTGGGGGAGATGTACATTCGTAAGAAACTGGCAAACACGTTGCATTTCGAAGGTGTGACATTTTAATCGAACATGTAACTCGTCTGCCAACTGTTTATTTATTAGCGTTTGCCACACAACTAACGCATGGTAAATTTTGCTCATCCAAACATTTACCATTTTATCAACGTTTTAAAAGAATTTCAGACAGAAACGTACATCAAGCTACAAAGTATAAATACACAGAGAATAATTAAAAGAGCTACCAGGAATAAGCAAGATCTGAACTTCACGAACATTTACCTAACATTCTACTACTAGGCTAAGGCCCGATTGTATAAACCATTTAATCTTAGATCAGAGGTTAAATTGATCCTTGTTTCAGCTAAACTTGGAATTTTGTGTTGTATAAAGTCTAATCTGAGATTAATTTGTCTCAAACTAAAGTCAACTTTGACTGAAGAAATTTCTCCGATTAAGTTAGATGATCCAAGTTCAGTTATTTCTTTTCTGTTTGAAATATACGAGTGACAGATTGTGCAAATAAAATATCCATTATTATTAATTTTAATAGATATGTTAGGTACATTTATATATATTTCTTTCAATTTCTTGCCTTAATACACAAACATTCTTATATTTTATAAGGCTCTATCGTGTTCAGCAGTATCAAATAACATAACCTATAGCCTAATTATATTATGTTTATAACAACCATTAATTATTAATGGATATGATAGGTACATTCATAAATGTTCAATTAACTGTATTACTGAACGAAAATTGTCGTTTTATAAAGCTTTATTATGTTTAGCAGTATCAAACACCATAACATGATAACAACTCGGAGAACAGTCAACCTTCTTCTTATTGTCCGCCATTATTTACATTGCACAAAAAACCAGTGTCTCCAACAGAGTGTACGGAAAGTCGCCAAAAAGTAGTTGTAAAGTCGCTAGATTTCTCATTATCAACAAAGAAAGATTAAATTTTGTCACTATGGGGTGCTAAAAAGGTCACTAAATCCCTATTTAAGCAATATAAAAGTTAAAAGAAATTGTTGTTGAAAAAGAGTTAAAGTCGCTAGATTGGCAACACTGAACAAACCTGTGTAACATGGTCCGCGCATCACGTATTTCACCTGTTTATGCGATGTTGCCAAATCCTTTTCACGTGAACTTAGATTGCATTTGAACCAAGGTAATTTGATCGCAGAAAAGTTTTATACAATAGAAGAAGTGTCTGAACTCGGTTTACTTTTCGATCTTCGATCAAAGTTGATCTTTATTCAGGGAGTTTTATACAATTGGGCCTAAAAGTACTACTGCAGTCAGAATGGCATTGTAACTAGCAACGGTCGTACTCCACTTGAGAACCTGTTATGCAGTATATAGTGTTTGTGTTACAATATTCACTGTTTAAACACCCTGATCGATCTGTCTGTTTTAAATGTCGTATATGAATTATTTTCTCGGAAGATTTTAGTGATTAATAGTTGTGATCCCCATTATAACTACTAGAAGAATATACGGTACGTAATCTTTTGAACAAAGCCTGGCTGTCCCGAGCGTTCACGGAAATACCCGATTCGAACTTAGTCCCTCAGACGCTGGCCACTTTCATTTTGACCAAGCGTACATACAGAGTGCGGCATCTAACGTTTCCTATTTTCAAACCCCCGTAACTTATCTAGTTTACAAGTAAATTGCAAGAAATTAATCAGTTTACAACCATTATAATCTTGGAATTACAGTACATCTTTTGTTTTGAAAATAATGTCTTTAAGATGTCCTCCATTGGCGTCAATGCATTGTTGCAATCTTCCCAGCACACCGTCCATTACTCGCCGCAATGTTTCAGGTGTAACATCAGCAATTTCTTCACGAATCGCGGTTTTAAGGTCCTCGATGTCATGAAGGATATGACCGTAGACCTTACTCTTAAGATACCCCCACAAAAAGAAGTCTGGTGCAGTGAGATCAGGGGGAACAGAGGGCCACTGAATGTCACCTAATCTGGAGAGAAGTCGTCCAGGGGAAGCAGCACGAAGTGTGTTCATTGAAACACGTGCTGTATGGGATGTGGCTCCATCCTGTTGAAACCACAGGCGCTGAATGTTCCAGTTACGGCGTCTCAACTCAGGCAGGAAAAAAGTTGTCAACATTATGTTGTAACGCTCAGAATTCACAGTCACCGCAGGACCATTATCGTCCTCGAAGAAGTAAGGACCAATGATACCCTCTGCTGCAACTGCACACCAGACTACGACCTTAGGACTGTGTAGTGGTCGTTCAAAGATTTCACGTGGATTTTGTGGGGCCCAATAACGAAAGTTCTGCTTGTTTAGATAACCATTGAGACAGAAATTTGCTTCGTCACTCATTATCCGGCAGCTGTGAGTGTTAAATTGCAGCATTCTCTGACAACATTGGACGCGCATTGCTTTGTTTACTACTGTTAATTTTTGTGCGACCTGGAGTTTATATGGATGGAAGTGCAAATCATTATGTAATATTCTTCGCACACTTCTGTCCGACAAATTCATGATCCGGGAATGACGCCGCACGGAACGATACGGACTTCTCTGCAGAGCCGTTCTCACACGTTCGACATTATCAGGAGTCCGCGCCGTTTTCTGACGAACTCAGCTTTGTTTCGAACCGATCCCGTTTCACGCCACTGACGCACCCACACACTGATTATTTTTCGTGATGGTGCAACTCCACGTTGATTATCACCAAAAATCCGCCTACACTCGCGCTGGACAGCAACAATTGACTTGGTTGAAACAAACTGTTCAACACAGAAAATGCGCTGTTGCACCGGCCAACGTTCCGTGGTTAACTACAGACGTGTGAAAATTATTAGAATAATCTTAATTTTAATGGTTTTTTAATAGTTCCTTCACAAATATTCATTGAATTGAAGAATATTGTTATATAATATTACTATACTGATGTAGGATATATTTACTACTAACAATGCCGGAAAGCATTGTTGTACATTGGTATTTTTCTTATTTTATAATTGTTATGGGAATTCAGAAATTATTATATGATGTTGGCGGAATTGGAAACATCAAAAATTAATTAAGAAATGCTTTAAACAAACTGTTCTTTGCGTTTACATTGTTGTGAAGGTTCAAATGAACGTATACATCTGTTTTGTGCATATAATTTTTCATGTTTCCAATTCCGCCAACATAATATAATAATTTCTGAATTCACATAACAATTGTAAAATAAGAAAAATACCAATGTACAGCAATGCTTTCCGGCATTGTTAGTAGTAAATATATCCTACATCAGTGTAGTAATATATACCAATATTCATCAGTTCAATTAATATTTGTGAAGGAACTATTAAAAAACCTTTAAAATTAAGATTATTCTAATAATTTTCACACCTCTGTAAAGGCTTTGCTATACCGAATCCCTGTGTTTGCAAACATGTTTTACCAACAATGTGAACAGAATCGCCAACTTAAAATGGGAAACGTTAAATGCCGCACCCTGCTATACACAAATTTTATAAATAAGTACAAGTTGGGCGTATATTTGAGCCTCCGAGAGGTAAAGCGGTGTAACAAACAATATATTTATTTCGATCTCGTGTATGAGGTTGTTAGCTATTAATTGGTGGAGTGACATAATTTTATTTCAAAGATTAGCCGGTAGAAGAGCACTCAGATCTTCTTACTGTAACTGCAATCAAAGCGCCACTACTGGTGGTTCAGTATAACTCACAACGCCTGCTAATTGCTTCCCCGCCAGTCGTGTGTTATCAACAGTAATCTCACTAGACGTTTTGATTGATGTAGAGAAAATCAAAACTCGAGTGGGATTTAATTGACTATTACACGATTAGAAGAAAGTATATAAAGATTAGAAGTAACGAAGTACTCCAATACAATAAAATATTAATTGACTTACGAAAATACAACTGTCTTCAAATGTATTATTGTACCATCTCAACATTACAAATATTACGCTAGATGCATGCTAGATGGCAGTAGTGAGCAATGCCTTCTCGTCGAGAAGTTCTCGATCTATTACACACGATGGCAATGTTACTAGTCAAGAAGGCTTTGTTGATTCAGTTTCATTTTTATTGAGGCAATGTTACTAGTCAAGAAGGCTTTGTTGATTCAGTTTCATTTTTATTGAGACAGTTGCATTCTACTTCAATTATCCGAATCCCAGTAATCAACGTCACTTGACAGATGATTTTCAATAAATCTTAATATTAAACAATCTCTGATACGTGACTATTCATAATGTCATATAGCAGAAGCTATAACATAACCTAACTAATATACACAAGTGTTAGAAAAGTTTTAATTAACGACGATAACATAAAAAATAAACATGAATAATTTTAAAAGGAATAATTATTGAATGTACAATTTTCAAATTTGAATGTGGTTGGTGGTTCAATTGATGTTATATTGGACGTGTGCGTAATAGAAGTGGAACTCGTTGATTTAGGCCTACTTCAACTTATTCAGGATTTCCGAATGGTGCCCTTCATTTATTTGTAAATCGGATTTCAGAAGATGCATAGGCATGATCAGTGATTTTTATGAATTCTTGTTCTTGAATGCCAATGCGAGTCATATTTGAAACTGCTGTGCATCGACTGGAGTGGTTTGTAATTATATATATATATATATAAATTTTTTTTTTTTGACGCCAGACCAACGCAGTTTCAAATGTTGGCAAACAAAGAAACAAATGCTAAGGACGCGATAAAATTAAACAAATGCAAGGGACACGATAAAATTAAACAAATGCTAGGGACGCGATAAAATTGTGCGATATGCAGCCATGATTGGTTGAAATACGTCCTTTCGTACCGTTTTATTGGTCAAAAGTAGTATGACGTAGTAAGAGTGTAATAGTCAGTGTTAATGTTTGGGTTAAAATTCGCCAGTGATGAGCAATCTTGAAGTGAGGTAAAAGTTTCAAATAATGTACAGAGGCTAAGCATGATATTTAAATTCAACCTGTAGCTTTAACAGTAATTAACAATAGGCCTGTATTCAGTGAATGAGTTCAGTTCATACCTACATTGTTCTTGTTTCAGTTCCAGGTGCCGTGTCACAAGCTGAGGTAAGTCAATTCACAATTATTCTCATAGGATCAAAGATATGCAACTGTTCCGCGAGTTTTGATTCATCATCATCATTAAGGTTTGAGCCATTTGGTCTGTTCCTTCTCAGAGAAACTGATCTTCCCATCTATTACAAGGTTTACCTACACTCCGTCTTCCATTTGAAGTATAGTTAAAAAGTAATTTTGGGAACTTGTCTTCATTCATACCTTCACTATGCTCTTTCCAGTCTTATTTATATTGTGATAATTTATCACTGAGTTAAAAAAGTTAAGTTCAGCATGTATGTCTTCAGATCTTTTATGATCTAAAAGAGTAAACCCCGCAACCGATCTAAAAAATCTCATCTCTCCAGCCTCTATCTTCCTTCTGTCTCATTCAAAGTCCAGTTCTCGCTGCTATATGTGAGCATAGGGACTCACAACTTACTTACAAATGCCTTTAAGGAACCCGTAGGCTCATTTCCGCCCTCACATAAGCCCCCCATCGGTCCCTATCCTGCGCAAGATTAGGCTTAATCCAGTCTCTATCATCATAACCCACCTCCCTCAAATCCATTTTAATATTATTCTCCCACCTATGTCTCAGCCTCCCCAAAAGTTTTTTTCCCTCCGGTCTCCCAACTAACATTCTATATGCATTTCTGGATTCGCCTGAACGTGCTACATGCCCTGCCCATCTCAAACGTCTGGATTTAATGTTCCTAATTACGTCAGGTGAAGAATACAATGCGTGCAGTTCTGTGTTGTGTAACTTTCTCCATTCTCCTGTAACTTCATCCCTCTTAGCCCCAAATATTTTCCTAAGCACCTTATTCTCAAACACCCTTAGTCTCTGTTTCTCTCTCAAAGTGAGAGTCCAAGTTTCACAACCATACAGAACAACCGGTAATATAACTGTTTTATAAATTCTAACTTTCAGATTTTTTGACAGCAGACTGGATGCCAAAAGCTTCTCAACCGAATAATAACAGGCATTTCCCATATTTATTAATTTCCTCCCGAGTGTCATTTATATTTGTTACTGTTGCTCTAAGATATTTGAATTTTTCCATCTCTTCGAAGGATAAATGTCCAATTTTTATGTTTCCATTTTGTACAAGCATAGGAACTTACATAGCTTTATAAAATTGAAGTTTTGTGGACTTCAAAGTTTTACGTCCCAAGATCCTTCTTACAGTGCCACACATTTCTTGGAACGTATTCACTTTATAGGTTATATCGTTTTCTGGCAGTATGATACATTGTACCCTAGGTAATTGAAGGAGTTTACGTGTTCGATTATTTTGCCCTCTATTATAACTATTTTACCTCTTAAATTATATTTACCTATGAAAGCCATAGTTTTGGGTTTGGCTGATAATATCTTCAAATTATAATCTAAGATTTAGAACGGATCTGCGAGTCTCGATTCGCATATAATAAAATATATGGATCTCATTCGCGAACTATGACTGATACGAAGTTACACACATGACAATTTCTGCGACTCTTGTGTCAGACAAAATTAAACATACAGAATTCTCCCGTGCTTCTTGATTCGCATGATTTAAATATATGACTTTAAATATAGAATAAAAATATTGATCTATTCTCTACCTCTCAACTCGATTATCATGTATAAAAAATACGAAACCCTTTCGCTATTCTTGTCTCAGTGTAAGTGCACTGCTTGGCTGAGAATGGGTCAACGAGAAGAGCAGACGTTGTAGCCATCGATCGCCGGAATCTTGACCCCACTGTCAGTTTTGAGAAGCATGATCAACAAGCCAATAACATTAACGATGAAAAGAAGTCTATTTACAACCCATTTATTCCTCACTTCAGTGAGAGATACAAAATGAATATTAATACATGGGAAGTGAAAGGACTTCTTTTTGGCGCTAGGGGAACTTCATTTAAGTTAACCAAAACCATTCTCCTTTCTCTTGAATTTTCTAATTAGGACATTAACAAAATATGTCTAATGGTATTGAGAGATTCATTATCCATTTTACACAATCACTTTATAATACCATGTAATTTTTTTTACTTCATTTCATTACTCTTCAATGTATTTTCATCTCATCTTTCTCCGAAATCAAATTGTACTTTATTTTTAAATTTATCATTGTTCCGTATTCTGTCCGCAATCATATTGTATTTTTAATTTAACCTCTGCTTTGTATTCTGGATCCTAGTATATTTCGGCCAGATGTCCCAAATTGTGGAATTTGTGTGCAAATACTGAAATCATCCACGTCTCTAATGGCATAATATTGAACTACACTGTCTCCCACATTTGAATCCTTATCTCTAGGCTTTCTAAAACAATAAAGACGTCACTTTCTGTAGCATGTAAATTTTAGAAAACATTCGTATGATAAGAATTTGTTGTTAATTTTGTGTCCATACGTTGTGAAAGTAACATGATAATTATGAAAGCGAATGTCCTGTCGTGCAAGTACCATATAAATAACTAATTGTAGTTTGACATTCAAACAACAATGGCCCACTGCCGCCACCCAGGCGGCAGCATTTCCAATTAAATTTTCAACGAATTTGATTCCCATTGGGAAATACGTACATACACGGAGATTCTTGAAGATTATGCCATATTCTAGAATCTGACTTCTGACGTCATTGTAATGAAAAAAGTTCATATAAACATGTCATATATTTTTTAAATTGAGCAAGTTCAGCCCTGCTGAATGTTAAACATAAACGTGGAATATTCATATGTATGAGGTCTCGCCCACCTCATTGAATATTACATGACTAATATGAATCAGTCTATTGTATTATTACTATTAAATACGTTAGCAGTTGTCATGAAACTGATGTTGAATATGGCCACAAAGTCATTTAAAATATGCGCTCCTGCATATGTGACGTGTATCGTCTCAAGTGCAGGCAGTATGGCCGTAAAATAGCATTACGAGAGGGGTTCGGCCGGCGCCGTGGATCGTGTCCCGGCATAGCTCAGTTGGAAAGAGCGCTCAGCGCGCAGAGCTGAGAGGTCCTGGGTTCGATTCCCGGTGCCGGTACGAATTTTTCTCGTATTTAATAGTAATAAACGTGGAAGTTAAGATGTTTTATGTATTTTTAATTATTTACGAGGACGGTACTGAGTGTATTATAAATTAATGAACCAAAGTATTTTAAATAACATACAGTACCAATGGGGATGTATTTTGTGACCACTACAAAAGTGTTTAATTTCGAATAATTTTTAACAGTTGTAATCAACAAATAATATACTACAATAAAAAATAAAAACTGAAATGTTATTGTATATTTTCGAACGCTTACTTAAATATAACAATCTGGTAAATGTTACGCATCACTTTCTCCACATCCATCGTCACATACTGAACAGACCATAGTATTACTACAAAAGTGTTTAATTTCGAACAATTTTTTAACATTTGTAATGTTAACATCACACTACACAAACACACCCTCATAGGAAATATAAACAAAAGGCTCCAAGACCAGCAACAACCAGTTCTGAAGATGGCCGATAACAGGCTGAAACATGTTAACGAAGTAATGTAAAATTTAACACGAGAAAGACAGATAATACGTTTTCCGAAGTGATATAGTGTTGAAAGTTGTGTAATCAAGATGTATAAAGAAAAGTTGAAGTGTCATTGTATATTTTCGAACAATTACATCAACAAGAGCGGAATTTATTTCGTCCACTTTGACAATTTTCGTACTTTAATAAAATTATCACTGAAAACGATTAAACCATAACACAATAAGTTAGAAGGATTACAACTGAAAATAAATAATATTTTCATATTTTTAATATATTAATTACATCTTGATTACACAACTTTTAATACTATCACTTCGGAATATGTATTATATGACTTTCTTTCCTCTGAGGATGACCCATAATAGGTCGAGACATGTAAACCAGGTACGATAGAATTTAACACAAGAAAGTCATATAATACATATTCCGAAATTAATTACATATTTAAAGTATAAATTTTGCAGAAGGTAGGCACAAAGTACACCTCCGCTGGCAATACTAAAGTTAAATAATAATATTCACATTATCACTCACTTGAAAAATGTTATTAAACCCGGTTTTCAAAGACCCCATCTTCTACAGCAATACATTAAGTCGCCCTAGTGTGAACTGCGGGCGCCTCATTCCCTAACTTCTGTTGTTCGGATGCTAGGTAGATACGTTGTACCGGTGTTGAGTTATCTCTAACCCTGACACTGACGTCACGAGATTTTGTGTCGCTGCTATCAGCTGTACTGTAACACAGTTCCAGATGTCCAGAGAGAGAGAGAGAGAGAGAGAGAGAGAGAAGTTCACAAGGATGCGTGATTTTACCCAAAACTATTCAAAATCGAACACTTGCATATATGGACTTTTTCCTTCACAATGACATAAGGATTCAGATCCTAGAGTAAGGTGTAATATTCTTGAATCACCCTGTATAAAGACTAGGCGATAAAAGTTTGTGTCAAACTAGTTCCATTGTAATAGTATTAACGTTTTATTTTCAATTACATGCTTTTGAATTTTGAAATGTAATTACAATAATATTTAAAATATTTTTCAGATTTCTTCCTCACCGGAGACAACTATCAGTCCTGTGACAAGTACATCAGCACCTGATAGGGGTGGTTGTCGACGTCACGGACGTCACGGTCGTCACGGACACGGACACGGACACCATCACCACCACCATCACCACCAGCACCATCATGGCCCTAAGCAAGACCATACCATAGCCAACGATACAAATTCGACCAATTCCACAGATCACTCTTCACACACAGATCCAACAATGACTGAAGACACCACTACGGTCGTCGTCGGTTAGATACAGTGGTACTACCACTCGAGGGCAGCAATTCGTCCCAATTCAGAAAAAAAAACTTGGTTCCAACATCTGAGTGATACTGTTGTGTATTGCAAGAAATATACATTAATCACCGACATTATTTGCTTGGCTTCCAATTTTCACATTTACCAGTGAAACTACCAACTGAGTCGTATGATGACGCAGAATATCTGCACGGTAATATCATGTGTACTTCGGTACATCATAATGATATACAGTGGCGCCCATAAATATTCGGTTCGTGACTGATTTTACAGTATTTTGCTATTGTTGTTTTGTTCTGTGTTCAAGCGAACCGCATTTCCTTGCAAATACATTATTTAAACACTTTGTACATAACGTTAAATAATTTACATCGAAAGTTTAATATTCACGATGTAATAACAAATAATCGGCAAGTACCATCAAAGTTCACTCTCTTTAATATTCGGTTTTGATTTCTTTGCTTTCAATCTAATGCACGTTTTCCGTTGACATCATTGTAGGGTTCAGTAGCGAACGTGCAATCATTCTGTCTACACGTTGTGCACAACCCTGGCGAGGTTGGACTAGTCTACAGGTCGTCAAATCGGTCGCAAAGGAAACAACACAACTTTTGTGATCTATCATGACGAAGAGGGGCTAAAATACACAAAAATAGCCAAAATATTAGTATGAATAAGAATACAGTTGGGGATATAGTGGGAAGAGACAGAAACGAAGGCAGAATCGAGTCCATACCACAGAAAGGGCAGCCAAAAAAATTAACTGAACGAGAAGACCATTCCATCCTGAAGAAAATAAAAGAAAATCTTCGACTAAATGCAACGAAACTTGCAGCATGTGTTCTTGAGGAGTTTAGCAAGCAGGTAGGTGCCGAAATAATTCGAAGAGATTTGAGGAAAGAGGGGTTTAATGGGAGAGTATGTAGGAGAAAACCTTACATAAATGAAATAAATAAAAGGATGCGGCTTCAGTTCGCAAGGGAACATGTCCATAAAGAGGAAAACTGGTGGGACGTTGTGATGTTTGCTGATGAAAGCAAATTTAACGTCTTCGGGTCGGATGGACAACAGTACGTGTGGCATAAGAAAAATGAAGATCTCGGAAAAAAAAGAATCTGTTGCGAACAATGAAACACGGTGTGGGCAACGTCATGGTATGGAATTGTATGGCTGCAGGTGGAGTTGGTGAACTTGTTTTCGTAGAAAAAGAATGGATCAGGATGTGTATTTGGACTTTATTAGAAATAATTTAAAATGAAATGGCGAGAGCTAGGGACTAAAGACAGTTTCAAGTACTATCAGGACAATGATCCTAAACACACAGCTGTAAAAGTGCATTTATGGCTTCTATACAACTGTCCGAACCCCAGCACAATCACCGGATTTAAATCCGATTGAGAATCTGTGGAAGAACCTTAATCGCAATATCAGACAAATTTATATCACTTCCAAGACAGAACTGAAACGGAGATTAACGGAAGAATGGAGGAAAATTAGTCCCCAATTTACTACGAAGTTATCCAGAAGCATGCCAAGGCGTTGGAGGACTGTTTTGAGGCAAAAGGGGTATTCAACAAAATATTGAATTGAACAAACCGAATATTAATGAGGCAATATATTCTATCACAAATAATGTATTAATGTTTATAATTTTTTATTATGCAACAGAGAAGATGTTTTTCATTTTGTTGTAATTCTATGTAATTTAACAGAGAGTATACTTTTAAGTTTATTATAGTGCACATTTTTACTTTCACTAATTTTTTTGAAAATAACTAGTGTATTTATTTTAATCTTACATGCCAGTCAAACCGAGTATTAATGGGAGCCACTATATGAGTGGTCAAAGTCGGGAGCTGATGGCTAATGCATTAAAGTTTATGAAGAATGAAGTAGATCTGGTGACTTCAGTATTCATGTCCCTAAATGACAAGAGAGGTCAGCTGCTGCAACAGGCATATCAGAGAGAACGATGCGTGTGATAAAACAAGAACTATCCGCCATTGAGAAGGAAGTCAGTCAGTTCTCAATACCAGATAAATACAGCGACTGTTACTAACTCGGACGATTTTGACCAGTGCATAGTCATTGACTACCTAAACAGATATGAACTCTTGGACACATAACAGTCAGGTTTCAGGACTCGACACAGTACAGCGACTGCGCTGTTGGAAGTAACGGAAGACATCCGAAAAGCTATGGAGGAACGTAAAATTACAATACTGACACTACTAGACTTCAGTAAAGCGTTTGACACTGTAAATATCGACTTACTGACGGGAAAATTACGATCACGCCAACTATCAGAAAACACAGTTTCTTGGTTCTCCTCTCATCTCAGCGAACGTCAGCAGTGTGTTTGCATTGGAAGTCGAACTTCCTCTTGGCGTATCGTTGATACTGGAGTCCCGCAGGGATCTGTTCTATCACCACTACTATTCGCTATTTACGTAAATGACATCCCCTCGACTCTACAGCACTGTAAGCATCACCTCTACGGAGACAATTTACAAATCTATATCCATACAACCCCTGACTCACTCAATGACGCAATACACAATCTTAACGAGGACCTTGAATTTATATCTGCATGGGCCAGAAAGTTTGGTTTGACTCTCAATGCAAGAAAATCACAAGCAATCCTAGTGGGACATCAGCGTCTATTATGCAATATTACTCCTGCTCTTCGAGTCAAGTTAAACGACACAATAATCCCTTTTGCTTCCTGTATTAAAAACCTTGGAGTTTACTTTGATACGCATTTAAACTGGAATAACCAAGTAACCCACACTACCAAAAAAGCGCTTTCCATACTACATTCCTTAAAGAGCATTCGAAAATTCCTTCCGCTATCACTCAAGAAAATACTAGTGGAAACACTAGTAATGCCCACTTCGATTATTGTGATTCTCTACTGACTGACCTCAATGTCAACCAGTCGCAAAGATTACAACGTGTTCATAATTCTTGTGTTCGCTTCGTCTGCGATGTCCGTCGCGCTGACCACATTATCCCATCCTTCCAAACTCTAAACTGGCTACGGCTTAACGAACGTAGAAATTTTCATTCTCTTGTTCTCCTTTTCCAAGTCTTTCACACCTCTACACCTACCTACCTTGCCTCACGTTTCAGTTACCTGTCATCATATCATAATCTCTTCACACACACACGCAAAATAGCCGCATACTAGCCATACCAACACATAAGACATCATCGTATTCATCATCATACACAATCTCGCTCTCGCGCTTGTGGAATACCCTACCCAGTGACATCAGAGACTGTCGGAATTTAGTAGCGTTCAAAAGCAAGCTTATTAAGCATTTTCTTACTGCGTAGAGTAGGTTTAATTTTTACTTAGTTAATAAAAAAATTTTCTCTCTTCTTAACTTTTACAATAAACTGTCTAGCTTTTATTAATCAGTTAATCTTTTAGTACTTTGATTTTTATTGTATTTGTAAATTTAATATTAATTGTAATTGTATTCTTAATATTGTAGTTGTAATCCCCTGGTAGAGGGGAAGAGAAGGTCTGATGGCCTTATCTCTACCAGGTTAAATAAATACATAAATAAGTTAAATAAAATAAAATAAAATAAAGGGGACGTGCATGCATTTTAAGTTACTCATTGAAGAAGTGTGCACCGACTGTAGGGAAACTAGAAGTAAATTAGGGGGGAGTATTGGGTTTAGAGGGAGTGATAGAAGCTTTCGATATGTATTGAACCAATTAGGTTTGAAATGGACGGAAACAAAGGAATAATAGAAAAGTTATTATCTGTTATTAGAAATAAAAGAAT
This sequence comes from Periplaneta americana, assembly GCF_040183065.1. NCBI lineage: Eukaryota > Metazoa > Arthropoda > Insecta > Blattodea > Blattidae > Periplaneta > Periplaneta americana. The sequence continues at coordinate 186,795,004 of NC_091121.1, read as the reverse complement.
TACTTATGTCAGACAAATATAGTAATTCAGAGACAATGGACGCGCTATTGTGTACACGGGCGAAAGCTACATAGTACTTACAAATTATGTAAGCAGTAAAGACTAGAGTGACGATACAAATAAGGGACTGAGGGTTCCGTTAAACAAAGAACAAAGACTTATAATTATTGTACACACGGGGAGTGCCGAGCGTTTTGTACATAATGTAGAAGGCTGACTCTAGAAGGCCTAGTGGGGATTATGAGCTCTCATACAGTTAATTTTAAAATAATTGTAAAAATATTTAAACATAGTCCGGATCAGCTTACTTAATACCCTAAGGGTGAAACCTAACCATTTTCCCCCCCATTACTACATAAGCTAGTGGATTATGGCGATTTTCTAGTTTGCAGGTTGCATTTCCTTTTGCCAACTTCGTTTCGAATTTCGGTACTGAGAAATACTACAACTGGTAGTGATTTTATAAATGTTATGTTGGCAGCAGTGACACAAGTTGTCAGTAGTTTAAATTCTGAAAATTCAAATTATTCTATATTTCTGAGCAGATTATTGGAAGCTAGTAAAATTTGAACACACTAAAAATTCATTAATATCAGTATTAATATTAGTACATAATAGTTATTGTATGTGTTGCGTTGTGTTGTGGTTACAATTTCAAGATTAGAGTCAGGTAGGCTAAGGCCCGATTGTATAAACCATTTAATCTCAGATCAGAGGTTAAATTGATCCTCGTTTTAGCTGAACTTGGAATTTTGTGTTGTATAAAGTCTAATCTGAGATTAATTTATCTTAAACTAAAGTCAACTTTGACTGAAGAAATTTCTCCGATTAAGTTAGATGATCCAAGTTCAGTCATTTCTTTTCTGTTTGAAATATACGAGTGACAGATTGTGCAAATAAAATATCCATTATTATTAATATTAATAGATATGTTAGGTACATTTATATATATTTCTTTCAATTTCCTGCCTTAATACACAAACAATCTTATATTTTATAAGGCTCTATCGTGTTCAGCAGTATCAAATAACATAACCTATAATTATATTATGTTTATAACAACCATTAATTATTAATGGATATGATAGGTACATTCATAAATGTTCAATTAACTGTATTACTAAACGAAAATTGTCGTTTTATAAAGCTTTACTATGTTTAGCAGTATCAAACACCATAACATGATAACAACTCGGAGAACAGTCAACCTTCTTCTTATTGTCCGCCATTATTTACATTGCACAAAAAACCAGTGTCTCCAACAGAGTGTAATACGGAAAGTCGCCAAAAAGTAGTTGTAAAGTCGCTAGATTTCTCATTATCAACAAAGAAAGATTAAATTCTGTCACTATTGGGGTGCTAAAAAGGTCACTAAATCCCTATTTAAGCAATATAAAAGTTAAAAGAAATTGTTGTTGAAAAAGAGTTAAAGTCGCTAGACTGGCAACACTGAACAAACCTGTATAACATGGTCCGCGCATCACGTATTTCATCTGTTTATGCGATGTTGCCAAATCCTTTTCACGTGAACTTAGATTGCATTTGAACCAAAGTAATTTGATCGCAGAAAAGTTTTATACAATAGAAGAAGTGTCTGAACTCTGTTCACTTTTCGATCTTCGATCAAAGTTGATCTTTAGTCAGGGAATTTTAAACAATTGGACCTAAGTGTAAATCAATGTAACATATTTCGTGTGATACATGCCCTTGGGTAATCGATAGAAATACCATTTCACATTTTAATTTATTTATTTCGTGTTTAGACTTTTATTACAATAATGGAGTAAATATTCTAAAGCATACATTTCAAAGTGGCATTCGTTTTCGGAATTCATACTAATCATTTCACGTGATCAAACAAAATACAATTTTAGGTTAGGTCTCGTGATCGTAAACTGTTTAATCAAAGCAATGAATTTCATGTTGTCAGACAAAATATATTTTGATATTAGATTATACACTAATCTACTAACTACTAACATGTTGTACGAGAGATCCAGAAAAAAAAAAACTCTTTCACAAATTATTGAACCTTTTAGATATCATAAAGATGAGATGTGGTAAATAAGCAAGATATCGCTATTGTTAATACTATATTATTATTATTATTATTATTATTATTATTATTATTATTATTATTATTATTATTATTATAGTACATGGCATTGTGATTTAGCCCTCTTTTGGTGATAACTGTTATTAGTTGGCAACACTGAAGAGACGGCCAAATTAGCCTTTTAGGAACTGCTCTTATGTGATCCTCACTATACTCAAGGTTAAACATTTGGGCGAACTTTTTTTCATAGACTAGTAGAACCGCTACTCTCCCTCTTCCTCTCCACCGCAGAGATAAAATCCGACATCTGTATCTGCGAAAACAGTGGACAGTGGCGTTTGTGTCACATGAGATGAAGGAACAGATGAGTCGCAACGGACTGTTTCACTTTCGATCTCTGAAGGCTTTGCCAGATATTTCAGATAACAGACATGATAAATATGGTAATGGCCTTGAAAATCTCTAAGACAAATTTAAAAAGAAATTCCAAGATGTCAGAAATTGAGAAAAATCGTTGGCTGTAGTTTATTTTGGAATCTGTTTGCAGTAGGAAACATTGAGGTCCCTCTCGGGTTATAAATGGAAGTAAGTGAACTTAAACATAACATGTATGTATTTATTTACATTGCAAGTGGGCAAGCACCCGGTGACAGTGGTACAAACAATAAAACAATACACAATAAAATTACAATACACAATACAATTATACAATGCACAATACAATTAGATACACAATAGAATTATACACAATAATTAAAATTAATAATAATACATAAAATAACCTAATTAATAAGTGAACCTAATGTTACATTACAACCCACATATGTATAGGCCCTACATAAGTTTCACATTGGTAGTGATAATAGTCTTTCACTTTACTCTCATCTCACTCACTGTAGTCGCACAATGACACATTTCACTGACACTTTACAACACATTTCACTGACACTATAGAACACATTTCACTGACACTATAGAACACATTTCACTGACACTATAATTTATCACTGATCGAAACTATACACTTCACTGTAAAACCATAACTTCACTGACTCACCTCGCTTCACTGATACAACAGTTCAAAATAATAAGACATACAATTACACCCTTATGCATACTTATAAACAGAACTACATTTAAACTAAACTTACAATTCAAACCAAGGGAGTAACTCGTCAGGCTAAATAAATACATATCACTTTAAAAAATAAATGTCACCTTAATTTTAATTTACAATTTATACACAACGTTTTAAGTTATTCTTGAATCTCCTTAAGGAAGGACAGCCCTCAAAAACCGCTGCAGATAGGTTATTCCGATCATTTATAGTTCTATTTAAAAATAAGAATTTACCTACATCCGTTTTCTGTTTCCTACATTTGATTTTAAAATCATGATCGTTCCTATCATAGTACGTTGGCTTCTTTAAGGGGATGCGCTACTGAAAAATGACAGTTTTTGAAGAAATGTCATATTTTTTTTTATTTTCCTCTTCATATGCTAAATTCCAATGCTCCATTACCACAACCTGTGTTTCAGCTATAATATGCACTATAAAAAACATAGAAAACTCTTGTTTTAGATTCCAAAAAACGGTTTCCAAAAATAAACGTATTATTTTCAAATTTTATTTTTAAAAGAGTTATTTCTTGACTTAGATCATTGAAATTTTCCTGATTAATTCATAATAATGATCATAATATGCTGTTAAAATTTCAATATATTTATCTCTTAAAATGTAGAAATTAGAAAATTCAGTAGCGCATTCCCTTAACCGAGCCGTTATGTCTACCCATGCTTTGTGATCTAGATGTGCTCTATACAATGAACATGCACATCAGGAATGAGTATTGGTCTCTTAGAGGAATGAATTTATTCAGGAAGTTGCGGGAAGATAAATACACACATATGCATGCTTGTGGAGGCAGGTTAATGGTAACGTTTAGATCTACGCATGTTTGGGAGAAATTCTTCTCACACATGTACAGTCTTAGGAAAAAGTTTTGTCGCACAGATAGCCTACTTTACAATTCCCAGAAAGGAGGCAGTGCGCCTGATCAGAGGACGAGCGACCTGGTTCACAAAAGGACTAGTTGAGGTTATAAAATCAGTTTTGTTTCGTTGTATGTCTGATCTTGCGGACTCCCTACTTCCTGGTGTTTGTGAAGTATCTGTGATGATGAATGTTGGTGGAATGATAGATTTCTTTGGATACCCTCGTTTCCCTTTATTTTCAATATCTCCTTTTTTAACACACATTCCAGCACGACCTGGCTGGGGATCGAACCCATGGGCAGCAAGCTAACACTTGAGCCGAAGACGCGTCACTGCAAGGCTTCAACCGTTAACATTCTGACATCTGTTATCAAAAGCTGAGAATGGAATAATAACGTGCTTGGAGGCAGAATTCTGCCTATATTACTCTCTACTCTTCACCAGGGAAGCAAAACTGAATTGAAGTTTTATGAAACGCGCTAAAAATGGAATTTATGAAACGCGCTAATGCAGAAATTTATTTAATTTTGTTCTAAACCTTTTCTCATGGTCCTTCAAAGCTTTACGATAATTATGCAGTGCATTGAATACTGTTGCAATACATGAATAGCGAACTGTTTTGTAACAGCTTAGACTAACAGAGGGTAGATGAAGATATGATTTGAATCAGTCACTTAAGAAAGGACTCAATGACAAAAAAGTAAAATTTTCAGTAGAGTGAAAAAAAAAACATTGTTTCTCTTACAATGTATTACTTTTAATTTATTTTTAGCATAAAATGTTGTACTAGAAGGGTTTGATATTTGTTATGCACAAAATTTTGCCATCAACAGATTTGTGCAAATATTTCTTTCTTTTTTTTTTTAATTTGTCGGTTGGTATATTACTGCGTAACTCCGTCGAATTATGATACGAGAAGAAACATTATTTCATTTCACAGAATCCAAAAGTTCAACGGCGGCTGGTATGAAACATGGCTTCAACTATGGCTTAAAACTATACAACAAATTAATTTATCAGTACCCTGTTTTAGCTAACATGAGTACGATTAAATTTAAACTGAAAATTAAAGAAATTATTAAGGGAACTTAATGTAGGGTTAGATAATTAATTAGTCTTATATACTTGTGAATATATGTTATAAACTTTATCAATTGTGATTGCTTTTGTGATATAAGCTCTTGTTTTGTAATCTGTGCTATTTTATTCCTTATATTAATTATTATTTATTTTTAATATATATTACGTAATGTTATACACTTTATTTTTACCAACATTTTTAACATTAACCTGGCTATACTCGGAAACGCTGTTACCCCCTTCCATTACAGGAGTTTGGTGTTACTAGTGCAATATGTGAACAAATCATTTTACTAGCTATAGGAGGAGAGAAAAGTAGTGTATCCATTTATGTTACAGGAAATATTATATTAGGACTTTCAGTTTGTTTATTACTTTTACGGTATTTTATCAAAATACAGTAAAGTAGTAACAGTTTTTTTTCACAACTCAACTCTTCAGGCGATTGTATTCATTATATAATGGCTACTTTATTCAGCATATTACCGTACTTTCGGTACTCTAATCTTCACTCCTGCTCAGTCCACACAGATAAAGTTATTCAGTCATGCTACACATCTTACTTGTGCGAAATAAGCAGGGCCGGGTGTTTATAGAGATCGCGAAAATCACGACATAATAGATATACAATAGATTTTTACTAATCTTTACGAATTAAGTGATTCTGATTAATAATATGCGGATAAAACAATCAAGACAAATCGCGAAATAGAGTTCTAATAGCGAAATATGAACACATTCACGAATTATTATTATTGTGTCGTTTTATAGCGAATTTCATATTCTGAGTTCTTTTTTAGGATTCTTTTTCTTTTGAATTTGTTGCACATTCAAGTAGACTACATTACATGGTATTCCAGGTGTTCTGATTACATTAGTGAACTCAAAAGACGGAGAATTCAACATTTCACCAATAATTTGAAAGTGTTAATTTGAGGGCGGCAAGTTTTTTTTTCGTGTTTAATGAATATGTGTTAAATACAGTCTCAATCCAACAAATATTGTCTATCGGCCATACCAGAATCCAACGAACTTTTAATATTAATTATTTGGAAAGTAATATTCATACTGAGTTAATACTCCAATTTCAAAATAATTGTATTTTCCAAAATTTCCATTAATACCCGCCAAGAGTACAAATCAATCTCCAACAATCTCCGCCGACACCAATATTAAAAAAACACAAATGATAAAGTTAATCTCCATAAATGCCTGCCCCTGGAAATAAGCTTCATTAATATAGGCTCTTTCTTCTATATAAAACTCAACCATATTTCTGAAACACACTATACTCTGTACTGTTTACTTCACTGCTAGCAGACTTCGAATACAACAGCGGCCGTAAGTTCGTGTGGCTGACGGGAGCAGGAACATTAGTGAAAAGGGTGGGAGTCAAGTACATTCAGAAACGCAGGTACAATAAATGTGGAAGTAAAAATAAAGTGATGTCCCTGTACAAGTGACTGTGTAAAATGGATAATGAATCTCTCAATACTATTAGACATATTTTGTTAATGTCCTCATTAGAAAATTTAAGAGAAAGGAGAATGGTTTTGGTTAACTTAAATGAAGTTCCCCTAGCGCCAAAAGGAAGTTCTTTCACTTCCCATGTATTAATATTCATTTTGTATCTCTCACTTTTAATTTAATTTTTAGTCTAAATTGTTGTACTAGAAGGGTTTGATATTTTTGATGCGTAAACTTTCGTTGTCGATAATTAAATACCGATAATTTTAAGGTGAAAGTCATGGAGTTGAGCCCCTTCAAAACTGATTGCACTGAAATTTAACATGATGGATATGGTTAAGTTTATTATAGAATTTTTTGTAGCTGTTACAATGTTATTAAATAAAAATATTTCAAAATATTAAAAATAATAATTTGTATCATTGAATCAATTTCAGTCTCTTGCGAAGTAGACACATTTAAATGAGTTCACTCACGAATATCTGCACTGTATGAAGGCCTACCTAAAATTTCTTCATAGAAGCCTTTTTGTGCTCTTCTGGGATATAACACATAAGTCTCTTCAAATTTGAAATCTTTGAAAATGTATAGGCACTTTGGTGTCATAAGCTTTACGCGTTCGAATTTGAACCACTCTTGAAGGAGCTGGCAACCTTAGATCAAATATATACTGTTCAAGACCAGCAATGTGTCTCGAAGCAATCACCTGTGCAGGGCGTTCAGAAGATTATTAAAACTGATTGAACAAAGTAGGCTGAAATATGACTCTTTCATCACGTTGTTTGTATTTTGTTTCAATCTTCCTGTAAGATTTAGACCACCATTTACCAACATCCAAAACATCATCACTTTTCACCAAAATCACTACAAACCTGCACCTGCCACTATAAGTGAAACATATTCTTTAACGGAATATGTCCTATCTTCCCTACCAAGTGATCATGAAAATAATTTAGATAGTACTTGTATTTAACAGTAATATACTAATAATAATAATAATAATAATAATAATAATAATAATAATAATAATAATAATTTATTTTAGCTGGCAGAGTTAAGGCCGTAAGGCCTTCTGTTCCACTCAACCAGCAAAAAGTGTATATACATAAGCATGAACTTACAAAGAATTCAACAATTTGATTTAGATGAGAGTTACATGTATACAAGAGTTATTTACGAATTAAACAACAAAATACTATGAACTATTAATTAAACACTGAAATAAACTGTGTAGCAGAATTAAACTAAAATACATAGAATGTTAATATATTTCAAATAATATTAGATAATAGAAAGAGATTATTATGAGACAATTTTGAAAATACAGCACTATCAGGATGATGTCTAAAGAAAAAAGTAACAATGTAGTCAGTGATAGTTTAAATCAGTATGATTTGAGTGAAATGCTAATAAGGTTATCTTTTAAGCTGTTCTTAAAGGTGTTTGTTGTCTTGCAGCCCCTAATACTTTGTGACAAGGAATTCCATTGACGCGAGGTGGATACTGTAAAAGATGATGAATAACAAGATGTTCTATGAAGAGGTATACTTAGCGTGCCACAGATAAGTGATCTGGTATTTACGTCGTGGTTAGAGTATAGATAAGAGAAACGAGACGAAAGGTAATTTGGTGTTGAAGTGTTCAGAATTGGAAAGAGTAAAGACAAAGAGTGTAAAGTTCTGCGTTCTTTAAGTCGGAGCCACGAAAGACTTGCGAAGGACGGTGATAGGTGATCATATCGTCGGATGTTGCACACGTATCTGACGCACATATTCTGAGCTCGCTGTAACTTGACTGATAATTCAGAACTTAGGTTGGGATATTTCTCCTTAAACATCTCATACGTTCTCCTGACATTGAATCGAGGGTCGTTTTTTGCCTGAAGAAACAAACACTTCTGCAACGGACTCCATTTTGCATTGCTTGGCATTGCTTGAACATAATCTGCTTATTATATGCATTACTGTCAGATAGAATAAGTTCCTAAATGCTGCCACAAAACATCAGGTGAGTTCAGTTTAGAAAGGTCTCCACTCCAGGAATTTGAGTAATTTCTAAAATGAACGATATACGAGACAGCGTGATTCTCCATTACTATATTGCGGAATTGAGCCCATTTCATACTGAATAGTTGAGTCTACCATCTAGGAACATATAGACGTAGAAAACTCAATTGTGGAAAAACATGGAATTGAACCCTTTCTTAAATGGCTGCTTCATGGGTAGAGGACGGTATTTTTTGGTGAAAAATGAGTAAATTTTCAAAATAAAATCTTTAAAATACTCTGTGATATGTATGGAATATACTGTATAACATTTTCTGGATATTTGTACCCTTATTGGATGTTGAGATATCATTTTTAAACTTCCTACACTCTGGATTTTTAAATCAGACCACCCTTTGATTGTTGTTTCCGGAACTTCATTTTTTTTTTGCTACTTTGCCAGACAAAAATCGATATAATTTCTGAACTATTAAAGATATATTCATGAAATTTAGAACACACATTCTCTAGACTATTAGGAAACTTTTCTCTCCAACAGAAGTTTCGTAATTGATTTCATTTTAAAAATGTCTGTCTGTTTGCAAGAAAGAAAATTTAAAAAGTGTTATTAAATTGAGTACTTTAATATCAAAGACGGACATCTGTTGTCTCCATTGTTTTGATCTAGAGGGACTTTTTTGCTACGCAGTGTTTTTTGTAATATTTTAACACAATTTATTTTTATAGATGTAGTATTAGAGTTTGCATATAGTTCACCATAACTGAAAAGAGCATGAAGAAGTGTATAAGAATCCACACTACCTAAATTTCGATCTGAGGATCAGATGTCCGGCTTTGATATTAAGCTACTCAATTTTAATTGTTTATTTTATAAATGTAGGGACTAATTTTAAAATTCTGTTACAGACAGTTCGTAGAGTATGCTTTTACAAGTAAATTTTAACAAATTGTTCGAATTTGTCTTCAAAAATGGCTTAGATATATCGGTTTTAGTAAAATCCTGCATTGGGTACTTTTTTTTTTCAAATTTAGCCTCCAAATACTTTTTTTTTTTCAAAATATTTATATTTAGTTGAGTTGCTATAGCCATGAGCTCTCTACATACAAAAAAGTAATATATTACATCAAATAGGAAAAAAGTTAAAAAAAATACCGTCCTCTCCCATTGTCTTGCATTAAAATTAAGAATGTCTTGTTAAGCACTAAATGTGCATATCTCGGTTTTTAATATAAAGCAATTATATCTTTGTCCCCATTTGCTGTGGAGACCTTCGGTCCTTGGAGTCATGACGCTAAAGTTTTGGTATCTCAAATCGACCAAATTTTGATCTCCATTACTGGTGATCGCCGTTGCACTACTTATTTGCGTCAACGCTTAAATATTGCTATTCAACGCGGAAATGCAATGAGCGTTTTGGGTACTCTTCCCGAGTCCAGCCTTTGGATGAACTCTTTCTCTTGTAAAATTTATTTAGTATAGATAGATATTTTTAGAAGTATTTTTTTTTCTTTACAAGATAATATTTTATACAAAATAATTATATTATATTATATTATATTATATTATATTATATTATATTATATTATGTTATACTATCTTATGCTATGCTATGCTATGCTATGCTATGCTATTCTATACTATACTATACTATACTATACTATACTATACTACACTACACTATACTACACTATACTATACTATACTACACTATACTACACTATACTACACTATACTATACTATACTACACTATACTACACTATACTATACTATACTACACTATACTATACTACATTATACTATACTATACTATACTACACTACACTATACTACACTACACTATACTACACTATACTATACTATACTACACTATACTACACTATACTACACTATACTATACTATACTACACTATACTACACTATACTATACTATACTATACTACACTATACTACATTATACTATACTATACTACACTATACTACACTACACTATACTACACTACACTATACTACACTATACTACACTATACTATACTACACTATACTACACTATACTACACTAGACTACACTAGACTACACTACACTACATTACATTACATTATATTATATTATATTATATTATATTATATTATATTATATCATATTATATTATATTATATTATACTATATCATATTATATATTATATTATATTATATTATATTATACTATATCATATTATATATTATATTATATTATATTATATTATACTATATTATATTATATTATGTTATATTATATTATATTATATTATATCATATTATATTACATTATATTATATTATATTATATTATATTATATCATATTATATTACATTATATTATATCATATTATATTATATTATATCATATTATATTATATTATATTATATTATATTATATTATATCATATCATATTATATTATATCATATTATATTATATTATATTATATCATATTATATTATACTATATTATATTATATTATATTATATTATATCATATTATATTACATTATATTATATTATATTACATTATATTATATTATATCATATTATATTATATTATATTATATTATATTATATTATATTATATTATATTACATTATATCATATCACATTATATTATATTATATTATATTATATTATATTATATTATATTATATTATATTATACACATTTAGACACGATTATTTGATAAGTCAATAATATACCTAAATCTTTATGTTCATTTTCTGCTGGTAAAAGTGTTGCCTCTATTTTATATGAAAATTTAATTGTATTTTACGAAGTATATTAGAGTTATAGTTATTTACAGTTCTGTTATAAATACATAATTTACTGTTACCAGAAATTAATTAGGATGGCAATTTACAATGAAACCTTTAACCTATCTTTAACACAAATATAAAACATCATTAGGGAAAGAATGTACTCACAAGGTAAGAAAAAGATTTTCAAATTTTTGAAAAATGTTTTTACACGATGTCCTTTTAAGTACACCAGCCATTATTCTTAGAGCTTTCTTTTGTGAAACAAAAATGTGTTTACCTTCAGACGAGTTACCCCAGAATATTAATTCATATTTCATTACAGAGTGAAAATATGCAAAGTATGACATTTTAAGCATATTTATATCACCAACAGAAGATAAGGATCTTAATGCATAGCAGGCAGAGCTCAATTTATGAGTGATACATTCTATGTGTGTTTCCAGTTCAAGTGATTATTCAACTCTAAATCAAGAAACTTTGTGCTTATAGATTCTCTGAAATGAGATGAGTTTAAGGAATAAAATTGTAACTGCAGACTATTTCTGGCTTTGAAGCTGAGCAAAATTGACTAAAGAATGAAGTTTCCAGGAGAAATCCTGGGTGACACTTTTTTAGTATTGCAATTAGCATTGTAGTCCTTCACGAAGGTTACTCTAAGAGCCACTTTCTTAAAACAAGATAGTCAAATGTCAAATTCACAAGCAATATTGTGACAAGTTGGAAAATGTTTCTTTCAAGATATTTTTATATATTTGTCAGGTGATAACAATATTTTGACAAGTTTAACAAATAAACCGTATGACAAAACTTGAAATTACAGTAAGGTTTTATAAAAATCAAAGAAGGAAAATAAGTTATTTTTATCTGTATTTAATGTTATTGGAAAGTAGTTTAAAAGCACAAAATGGGGGGAAAAATACACAGTTTGCAGAAATTGTTACACTCAGTTATCGTTTACACTCTTTATACACACAGTGCTTTTTTTCTCGTGAAGAGGGTGGTGAACACTGTAAAATTTATTGGAGTGGATTATTACTATTCAGTGCACCACGAATTCATGGCCTAAACGTTGTTAGATAAAAATCACACAATTAACACTTATTCATTTTCACATTTTAATAAACCTTTCAGAAGGAATACATATTAAATCCATGTTAGTATATACTGACTCAGTTTGGGTTAACAAAATATTAAACTGGCTTGTAACAAAGGCATTTACTAGACCAGTCATGTCAATTGATGCCCACAGGAGTCTGCGCGCGCTTTAGAGCCCGGGAGAGCCTCAGCGCTTTACAGCGGAAAGGAAAGAGACAGACGAAAGAGGTGGTATATGCCGCTTGGTCGAGCTATATTCAGGGATGGCCAGCACTGATTCAATAGATAAAGGGAAGATAACTTATTAAAATTGTATCCATGGTAATTTTTAGATTTGCCTGAGAAGTATAAGTGCATTATTAGAAATAAGTTTTAATTTTAATGCTCATTTTTCACAAGTTTGATTTTTTTATTCAAAAGAAATATTTTCTCAACTCTACGTATAGAAAAGTGAAATTTTCAGATATAGGCCTATTTATGTAGTAGCCTTACAGAATGTTTTCGTAAATCTAATATACCGTATATACGTATTACTGAAGATAGTGTATTGAAAATTTTGAAAATATTTGCATGGAAATTGTTTGTAAGGAAATGAATTAACAAAGCAACTACTGTTACATCATAAGCAAAAGATACGTGCCCATGTGTTGTAAAAATGTCAGCTCTGTAGCTTCAGCAGAAAATAATTTAATATTCTGATGATAAGAAATTGCTCACAAATATCACCTTAAAAGCATAATGCGATAAGAGTTTTGTTATGTAATATTAGTTACACTTAAAACAGATACAGCACGTAGGTAAATTTGCTTTCTACTATAATTAGTTTATTGATTACTTTTGTAAGGCTAAAGATACCATCAATATAAATTCCTACTTATCATGTCATACTCAATCTCTTTCTTTGGAATATCACTTTCTTTATGAATGATGTGTTTCATCCACTTAATACAGTATAATATTATACTACTATGGAATTTAAGTGAATATTCCTTCATAACTCTCTATTATGTTATAAGATTTAAAACACAACTGCAATATTAAGAAATCAGTTTTAGTACTTTGTTTTACAGACAATATAGATAATATCAAACAGAAAGAAGCCATATAAAAATAACGACATAAAATTTCACGTTCCGTTTGAAGTTTGTGCACCACTGTTTTCTTAATCTAACAGGTTGCTTATTCATACACACAACCCTTCCTCTTTCCATACTTAGCCCTTGCTGCCCGCGCACTACATCAAGGTCAGAAAAATGCGCTTGCTTTGACATCACTGTACTACACTATATACCAGTGCCCGATGTATTTGAGGGTTTTCCACAGCATAGCCATTTCTTCAGTATTTTTATCTTTCCTGTTATGCTCTTTCCTTATTGCTGGATGATGGCCTTTAACAACCAAGATTTATCACACTTCTCAGGGTTGAAGTTGATCAAAGGGGGCCAGCAATTCTAATAAGAAGCAGGTTCTTCATGGTGTAAACTAGCATGAATGAACTCTGTGGAGAGACAATGTGGTTGAGTAGAGAAAAGCCTCAAAATATACAGGGTGGTTCACGAGGATATGCTGCCACTTACTGAGCTTATTTCCGAAGATATTCGGAGGAAAAAATGTCATATAAACGTTTGTCCTAATCTCAATATTTTCAGAGTTACACCAATTTCAAACTGATAGTAAAATACTTCTTTCTTCAGTTTTTAGGGTAAAAGAATATTAAAAACAGACAATGAACTATCCCGAAGTATCATCTCTTTAATTGGCTGGTGTTATGAAGCTGAGAATGTGTTGTTAATTGCTTTGTACAGATTTTGTTTTTCAATTTTTAAATAAAAATTACCGGTACATTATTCTTACGCACTTATCACAAAAATTGTTACAAATCATACGACTTTAAGAACTTGATTCTTTACAGTTTAATTATGCATCCTAACGTACAGTCTTGAAGAAGTCGACCTGGTTGGCGAGTTGGTATAGCGCTGGCCTTTTATGCACAAGGTTGCGGGTTCGATCCCGGGCCAGGTCGATGGCATTTTAGTGTGCTTAAATGCGACAGGCTTATGTCAGTAGATTTACTGGCATGTAAAAGAACTCCTGCGGGACAAAATTCCGGCACATCCGACGACGCTGATATAACCTCTGCAGTTGCGAGCGTCGTTAAATAAAACATAACAACATCTTGAAGAATTTACAATAGTGGCGTGATTTCTAACAACTGTTGTGATAAATGTGTAAGAAAAATGTTATTTTGTAGTTAAAAATTAAAAAAAAAAAAAAATCTGTGCGAATTCACAACACATTTTTAGCTTCAGAATATTAGCTAATTAAAGAAATGATACTCCTGAATAGTTCATTCTTTATCTGCAATACCATAATTGTACCTATTTTTAAGAAGGGGGGGACAAGACTAATTATAGTAACTTTCGAGGAATATCACTTTTGTTGACGTCGTACAAAATGTTGTCCAAAATTCTTTTGAGAAGATTAACTCCGTACGTAGATGAAATTATTGGGGACCATCAGTGTGGTTTTAGGCGTAATAGATCGACTATTGATAAGATTTTTTGTATTCGACAGATATTGGAGAAAAAATAGGAGTATGAGGATACAGTACATCAGTTATTCATAGATTTCAAAAAGGCGTATGACTCAGTTAAGAGAGAAGTTTTATATAATATTCTTATTGAATTTGGTATTCCCAAGAAACTAGTTCAATTAATTAAAATGTGTCTCAGTGAAACTTACAGCAGAATCAGTATAGGCCAGTTTCGATCAGATGCTTTTCCAATTCACTGCGGGCTAAAGCAAGGAGATGCTCTATCACCTTTACTTTTTAACTTCGCTCTAGAATATGCCATTAGGAACGTTCAGGACAACAGAGAGGGTTTGGAATTGAACGGGTTACATCAGCTGCTTGTCTATGCGGATGACGTGAATATGTTAGGAGAAAATACACAAACGATTAGGGAAAACACGGGAATTTTACTTAAAGCAAGTAAAGAGATAGGTTTGGAAGTAAATCCCGAAAAGACAAAGTATATGATTATGTCTCGTGACCAGAATATTGTACGAAATGGGATTATAAAAATTGGAGATTTATCATTCGAAGAGGTGGAAAAATTCAAATGTCTTGGAGCAACAGTAACAAATATAAATGACACTCGGGAGGAAATTAAACGCAGAATAAATATGGGAAATGCCTGTTATTATTCGGTTGAGAAGCTTTTATCATCTAGTCTGCTGTCAAAAAATCTGAAAGTTAGAATTTATAAAACAGTTATATTACCGGTTGCTTTGTATGGTTGTGAAACTTGGACTCTAACTTTGAGAGAGGATCAGAGATTAAGGGTATTTGAGAATAAGATTCTTAGGAAAATATGTGGGGCTAAAAGGGATGAAGTTACAGGAGAATGGAGAAAGTTATACAACGCAGAACTACACGCCTTCTATTCTTCACCTGACATAATTAGGGACATTAAATCCAGACGTTCGAGATGGGTAGGGCATGTAGCACGTATGGGGGAATCCATAAATGCATATAGAGTGTTAGCTGGGAGGGTGGAGGGAAAAAAGACCTTTCGGGAGGCCGAGACGTAGATGGGAGGATAATATTAAAATGGATTTGAGGGAGGTGGGATTTGATGATAGAGACTGGATTAATCTTGCTCATGATAGGGACCAATGGCGGGCTTTTGTGAGGGCGGCAATGAACCTGCGGGTTCCTCAAAAGCCATTTGTAAGTAAGTATTATTAAAGATGTTGGTTACTGTAGTAACCATCGTGATCTATCGTTCGCTACCCATTGCTTATACGCTTATGGCAATTTCTACTGCATAATATGTCGTACCTCGACATTGAGAATTTTCTCGCTTCTTTCAATTTCACTCGCGTGCATCAATTTCTCCCTTCCCATGTACAGCTAGATGACGTCATCCGCTCCAAGTCAAGGTCACGTTGGATACATTTACCCTTCGTCTATCTATCGCAGTTTGCTTCAATGCAATATGTCGTGTGGTTTAGAAATTATAGGCGCGACAAAATCGGACTGAAAAATATGTCTTTCTGGGATGACACTTTAGTACTGGATTGAAATTATACAGAAGTATTGAAATCAAAAAGGTGCGGAACACTATATATATCATAAACTGTACTGTTTTATCTTGGACCGACTTTTTTGTTTACAAAATAATTGTACACTGTGGGATCTCATCATGCTACTTACTGTATTACGTAGTAGTATTGTGTATTGAAAATGCGTCAATACAAGCCTAGGTGTAATTAGAGAACTTTACCACAAGCGTCATGAACTCATTACCACTCCAATGTCATCACGAGAAGCTATTGTTCATGTGCTGACGCAAGTTAACTTTTTGATAAATGTCACATGCTTCACACGCAACTTCAGCACAGCAAGAAAACTAATGAATGACCTTCCTTACTCTGTAATATCAATATCGAGGATATACACATTGTTTACAAACTCATATTATTAGCAGTAAATCGCTATCACGAAGAGGCACAAAGACTACGTTCTAATTAGGAGTTGTAATAGTTTCGCAATAGTTCATTTGTTTGTCGTGTCCCATATTCGTTTCCTTGGTTACACTCTAAAGGCGTTTCTTAAAAATCCAAAACACGTGAGATGTTTGGTTCTTTTAGGCCTATATGTTTTTCAGTTTAAGGGGACACTCCACTAAAAATAAGAACTTTTCTCCCAATCATTTTATTTCAACCAAATTTTTGAGAACATGTTTACTATGTAAAGCAGTCATGTCAACTAATGCCCATAGGCGCAAGCGCGCGCTTTAGAGCTCAGGAGAGCCTGAGCGCTTTGCAGAGGAAAGGAAAGAGACAGACGAAAGAAGTGGTATATGCCGCTTGGTCGAGCTATATTCAGAGATGGCCAGCACTGGTTCAATAGATAAAGGGAAGAGAACTTATTAAAACTGTATCCATGTTAAGTTTTAGATTTGTCTGAGAAGTATAAGTGCGTTATAAGAATATAGCTTTTTCATTCATAAGGAATAATTTCTCAGTTTTTTTACAGAAAAAAATTTTCAGATATGTTTATTTAATAGCCTTACTGAAACAATGTTTCCGTAAATCTAATATATCGTAAATACGTATTACGGAAGATAATGTATTGAAAATTTTGAAAATATTCGCATGGAAAATTGTTTTTCACATTCCGTTTTAAGCTTGTGCACCACTGTTTTCTTAATTCAATAGGCTGCTTATTCACACACACAACCCTTCCTTCTTCCATACCTAGCGCTTGATGACCGCGCATGACGTCAAGGTCAGAAAAATGCGCTTGCTTTGACATCACTGATGTAAAGGATTAACAAAATCCTAATTTTGAACTCCGAAATGTTTTTGGAATTTGATATATTTTTTTTTCTATTTCATTATTTTAAAACCCAAGCTTTTAGTAGTAGATCTCAATTTTTAAGCTTTCCTTTTTTTTTTTTTTTGGTTACATTCACAAGAAATAGAGAAACATTTCTACGCATTCGTTTTATGAAATATCTCATTTATTCACTTTCAAAAATAATTGTTTTAAAATTTTGAAAATATTTTTTCTATAATTCATGAAAAGAAATAGTAATAAAATAAACTAGCATTATTTTTTTACCAAATAAATCCTAGAAACATGTAGGTATCTCATAAATACTTACAATAAAAATTTTATCTAAATTGATTATTATTTGGCATAAATATAACATTGTAAACTAATTTCATAATAATGGTCCATGGGCGTGAATTTGAACTGCCACTGGGGGAGACCCTGGTGTACCAGCATCATGCGGAAGTACTGCGTGAAGTCTGCAGCCAGGTAGAGCCATTCGAAACTTCTGTCCAGCAGCCAGATCTTGGGGTCCTCTCGTTTTAGATCGGATTCGCACTCGCTCTTGTGAAGGTACACCAGACACACCTTTCCGATGCCTTGGCATAAAAGAGTTGGTGTTGAATCAAGAAAAGAAAACTTACGGAAAAAATGGATTTCAAAGTAAAATGAATAATATTTATATAACACATACGTATTAAAATTCTCCTTCGCTACATTCATCTAGTAACTTCAGGCAGCCAACTTTAGAACAAAAAGTTACTAGATTTGTAATAAAATATTTGTAAAAAGAATTATTTTATGAAAAAAGAATTTTGATAGCTTTTTAAATGCCACGTCTCCTTACAGCCTTAATTTTAAAAAATAAACATATTCATAATCAGAATTGAACCAACTCCATTTGAGGTATGAAAATATAGAGTGGAGCCTCCCCTGGAATAGATGTATGTAATAAATTTGCGCAAAATTAGATTTTCCCAACTTTAATGTCAATGTCAGGTTATCCCAAGACGAATTCTCAGATTCATGTCATCTCATTATCATGAATTCTACAGACTAAAAATGCATTACTTTCGGGTGTGATGAAGTGCTCTTTCAGTGTTCCACCTCAAAATTTGATTCACGTGAGAGTGATGGATATTTAAAGAAATGAGAGAAAAATACTAAATATGATTGTCTTTTGAAGAGAAAATAAACCGAATGCACAATTAGGATCAAATTGAAGTGACTGTGAAAGTGCTTCGTATTTAGACACAAAGCTTTAATCGTTATGGAATACAGTCAATATTTACCTATGTTAAATTTAATTCAATATATAAAAGTGAATGTGGGTATGTATGTATATTCTCTATACAAATCTACACGCTTTGACCAATATGTGCCAAAGTTTGCACATTTAACCTTCATAATCAGGAGAAAAACATAGGCTACATTAAAATTGTGCAAATGGACGTTAAATTAATTAAAAAATAAAAAATAAATACGATCAAAAATTCACGTGTAATACTAAAACCAATCTTTTATAGTCAATTGTTTTTTATTATTGTTTGATGTATTCAATATCGACTTTCATGAGGCCATGGAATTACAACACGAAATTAAATAACATTGTTGATACACATCATGAAGGCTAAAACTAGATAATTCGTGCAATAAGTATCTTTACGTAGTCCGAATTTCTCGATGCAGTTGTAGATAGTGAGTAGACTGTGTTTTATCGAACTGAATTCTAGAATTCTTTCAAACTACAAGGATTTCTACCACATAATTTACTTAATATTGGATAACCTGAAGTATTATTGCGAAATATTGACCCACCTAAATTATGCACCAACATGAATTGGTGTGAAGAACTCATGCGAAAGGTAATAGAAGTCGCAATATTAACTGTAAAAACGAAAGGAGAACATGTTTTATCTCACGTATTGCTATGATGCTCATTCGATTTTAAGCAACTGTAATTTCAGTACGACTAGCTTTTGTAATGGTCATATTAATATGAAACGCATGGACAGTAGCTCAAAGTTGCAGACATTATCTTAAAAACTGCGTGTTTTTCACATCCTCGACTATATTTTATGCAAAGGAGTGGAAAAAAAAGAGATTTTTACACATATCAAAAAAGCAATTCAATGATATTTCTGTCTTGTTGCTAATGTAGTATGTGAATGTACATAAGACGATTGAAAATAACATTGTATTAATTCTAAAATATACGTCTATCAAAATATTGTTGTTCACGTCCGAAAATATGTTACTGCGAAATTCTATCTGTATAATCACGTTGCCAATGTAGTATGTTATGCGTTGTGGAAATAACAATCTCTTAATTTCTAAAATATCGTTAAGCCGGTAGGCCTACGTTTCCCACATTATTAGTCTTTATGTTAAAAAATGGCTTATTGCAAGTTCATATTGTATCTGTATTCTGTGTATAAAATAATAATTAATAACTTATAATATGTTCTGAATTTGTGAGATATAGTTTTCGAAGTCATATTAAAAAAAACTGAGTATGATATAAGTGGGTGTACAATGGTGAAGGGGTAAAAAATCTTCCAATATAAATTAAATTATATATGTACATATTGTTTCGATGCTGAAACTGATCAGAAAGAGGAAAAGGAATCATATTATCGTTGGGTTTTACTTTGTTCATAGTTTGATTTTTCTATTATTTTATTTGTATTTCTGGCGGTGCGGAAGAGAAGGCCTAATGACCTTAACTACACCAGAATAAATAAATAAAAACAAGTAAATATATAAATTTAAAAAAACCTTGAACGTCAGGCACATGATGACATATTTTCTTTTCAATGCCTGATTTACAACTGTTTCAAATTGAGTTAACACTGGTAGGCATTTCGCTAAGGAGTTCATCAATTCATGTAAGTGACGTTAAGTAAAGTTTAATCTTAGCTTAGTAAAGACAATTTGTTTTGGTTGTCTATAGTTAGGTTTCCGAGATTTCCAAAAATGTAATAACTAGTTTAATTAAAAATAGAAGCAGAAAGGAAAACCCGTGCAACGCCGGGTGCTTTCAGCTAGTAATTTATATAAAACAGTTACGATTATGCGTTATCAAAATGTATTTCAGATACAGATTCAAATGTGTCGCATAACTTCACACTTCTGTGAACTCTGAGAAAGGGAGTTACAAAAATGAGTGCCCCATATCTTTCAGTAGACTTCAGTAAATTATAGATCGTGGATAATTAAAAGTTGTACAGTTACCCTGCCGCCTGAAAATTCTGGGTTAAACTTATCTACAACGCGCATTACAGAATTCAATTTTTCATCCCACTCTACTAACTCTAAAACAACACTGAGTTGAGGTGCAAACCGCTGACATTGTCAATTATGAGAATAATTTATGCTTAATGTACCATCTCTCAGTAGTCGCAGGATACGAGCACAACAAATGTATTTGTTCAAAACCATAAATGGCTTAATAGACAACCCTGATCTTCTACAGCTAATTAGTTTCAATATTGGTAAATCAAATTTGAGAAAGCGATCTCTCTTTTATTTACAGACATCAAAAACACTATCTCATAAAATGTCTCCACTTTTATTAATGCTTCGTACAATCATCTATTAAATAAACAGGATTTAGATTTCTCGTTATCGTACAATATGTACAAGAAAAAGTTATATCCAGCAATAGTTTCATGATATGTTAAATTCTAGTTGCATGTTAGTTATAGTTATAATCAGATATCCTACTAGTTGGAACACGTGTTCTGTAGTGTTGAATTTCTTAAATAAATAAATTAAGCCTATTAGGCCTACTATATAATACTGTATATTGAATTTATTAACATAGTGTTATATTTACTCTGTAATTTGCCAATTATAGCCACATTTTACATTTTTGACTACGATATCTATACTTAACTCTTTTTAATTTATTTTTATTTGGCATTTTTCATTTATATCTAGATCTGTGTATTTTATTTAGGTAGTATCTATTTGTTTTTTTTTTTCATTTTTTATTTTTAATTTGTAATTACACCATGTATTGTGGGTGCCTATCACCACGGCATGGCGCGTCCTCAGGTTGCGGATATAGGAGACGGCCTCCAGATATGGAGGGTAGCTGCGAATATATTGAATAAGCAGTCGTGGACAGCCGATAAGGGGTGGTCCTCCAGCTTGGGGGTTGGGCGAAGGGCTAACAACCCATCACCATAAAAAACAGCTTGTTACGAATCCCTACAATAAGCCTCGGAATAGGACTGATTCTGTGGCACGACCACAGCAAAGCAAATGCATATAGAGTGTTAGTTGGGAGGCCGGAGGGAGAAAGACCTTTAGGGAGGCCGAGACGTAGATGGGAGGATAATATTAAAATGGATTTGAGGGAGGTGGGATATGATGATAGAGACTGGATTAATCTTGCACAGGATAGGGACCGATGGCGGGCTTATGTGAGGGCGGCATTGAACCTTCGGGTTCCTTAAAAGCCATTTGTAAGTAAGTAAGTAAGTAAGTAATTTGTAATTACACTTGTATCTTGCATTTGTTTCTGTTTTATCTCTTTTTTCATGTTATATGCAATTCTGTGTTTTTTTAACAAATTTGTACTGTCTATTGTAATTGGGGCTCTGCCCTGTTATAGACATAAATAAATAAATAAATAAATAAATAAATAAATAAATAAATAAATAGATAAATAAATAAATAAATAAATAAATAAATAAATAAATAAATAAATAAATAAATAAATAAATAAATAAATAAATAAATAAATAAATAATCATTTTCTGTGACAATTTTCAACGGCTCCAATAATGGTGGCACCTATTGAGAACTAGCGGAACTCTTTCAAAGTTTGTAAATTATTTAATCTTTGGTTCTGACTTATCCCGTGGTTGAAAAGTTCGCTTACACGATCATAAAATCGTAGGTTGGACACCTTTCAACGTCAGTGTACATGTGCATTGGCGCCAACTTGTATGGGCTCATGGGGGTCAAGCCCACCCAATAATTTGTCGCATTATTATTATTATTATTATTATTATTATTATTATTATTATTAATGAGATTTATTTATTTAATTTATACCTCAAGTGTTTGAGCCCACCCAATGTTTTCAAAAAGTTGGCGCCACTGTACATGTACATAAGGTATAGTCTATAATTACTTTGTTGAATATATTCAGTCATTTTTTCTGAATTCCCTTTCGGAAGTTGTAGAACAGGGGGAACTACATTCACGTCATATGTCTCAGTCGCAGCTGTATCGCTTGTAATCATTAATGAATACCACAGTCATATCTGCAATAATGGTAGTTAACACTGTTAACATTCTACCACACTGTATAACTCATGGCTGACGAAAACAATTACAGCTCATATGAGGAAAAAAATTCGCGAAATCCGGGAGCCGAGAAGTGAACTACGAGGAACCTGTTCGGATACACTCATGAAAATTTGTTGTTGAAGAAGGAGCTAGCGGATAAAAATGCAAAATAAATTATAGAGGAAAAGCATGGACTGTCTAGCCACTATTCGTATCCTCGATGTCACCAGGCAGACGTGACATGCATAAATCGTAAAGGGGAAAATGAAGGTCGTAGCTTCTAATCTCGTCTAGCGCAATAATATTAGTCAACAATGTGATAAATTGTGTTCTACAATGCGCGGCAAATACAGGGACATCATTTTATTTTACTTCAATTTTTATTGTACCCAAGTCTTTGAATGTACTTCACTCCCACCCCTCTACTAGTAACCGTCCAATCGTCCTCCACACAGAACGAAAGCCGCGTATACTGAGTTAGTGACTACAGTACGTTCCAGAAATATGTTCGCATTTTCTAGTGACGAAAGAGCTTTCAATTTTGAATCATATATTTTCGCACAGGTACTGTCGTCCGTTTGCCTACGTCGCATCCTGGTTTCCCCCCAGGCTTCTGCTCGCCCCTATGTAAAGTTCAGTGGCTGGGCTGTCTTAGCTCTTTTCTGAAAACATTAATTTCTGTTAGGAATTGGACGTCTACGTAATATTATGACAAGTGTTGTATTTCATGTTTCCACGTATTCACATTTTTTTATGTTCTAGTGATATTTAACTTATTTTATATTTTTGTTTTCATATTTTCCGATAACGGTATATCTCTAATGTGATAAGTTGAGCTATATAAAATCACAATTTTCCTTAATGTGTGTACTTAAAAATATTGTATTCATTGTATGCTTTGTACTGCACTATTTTATTACGACTATTAGTATTATTATTACTATTAGGCCTGTTATTATTATTGTTATTATTATTGTTATCATCATTATTATTACTATTATTATTATTATTATTATTATTATTATTAATATTATTATTATCATTATTATTATCAATAATTGTCTTATTTTTTTATACTTTGTATGCCTTATTTATTTTTGATCTGCTGTTCACATTTTATTATGCTTTTTTCTTTCTTTTTCTATGTTATATATTATGTCTGATTTTCTCTTACTTGTTGTTTACATTTTATTATTATTATCTTGTTCAGTTTTGTGTGTAAAATTGTAGTGTACCTTGTAAATTTTTAGTGTTTTTGTAACGCAGTTTTTACTCCTGGTTGAGTGATAGAGAAGGCCGTATGGTCTTAACTCTGCCAGGTTAAATAAATCATTATTATTATTATTATTATTATTATTATTATTATTATTATTATTAGTATTATTATTATTATTATACAACTGTTTAAAATAACTTAAATAAAAGGGTCTCGTTAAGTAATTAACTGTGACGTGATTTCCCCTCTTAGTACGACCCTGCTACAAAACCACTTGGACGGACAGTAGATAGCATGTTTGAGTAATTTTATTTTTTCGGTTCGGGCAGAAGTGAAGATTTAATTTACAGTACGTAAGGTACTCTTTTATAGAGTAGGCACAGAATTATTCCAACATGAGTTACTAGTACGAAGGACGAAACTGGTAATTGGAAATAGGTACAGTAGTCTATAGTGCGATAATATGCACATTAGAACTGAAGCCTGTATCGAAATGAACGGCCACCAATTTCAAAAATGTGTTTAAATATCCATATTATGATTATTTTTCAATTTAACTTCATTCTCTATATTGTACGCTAATGTGCTGTAGACAGTATAATATACACTGCATAATGAATACGTCCGCATGGACAGCTCAGTTCGTGAGTAAAAACACTCAATGTTAATACAGTACTGTATTTTGATTAAACAAAAACCTAATGCAAATTATCGAACTAAAAATCGCGATATTTCCTAGTTTACGTAAATGGATGAACTACTTTTCTTCCCTCCTATACCTAATAAAGTGATTTGTTTGTATTTTACGCCAGTAACATCGAAATCCAGTCGTGGAAGGGGTAGCAAACCATTAATCTAAAGGTATAGCCAGGTTAATATTAGAAATGTTACTAAAAATAAAATGATGTCCCTGTACAAGGTACCGCCATTATAATATGTTGTAGCGCGCGCGTTTAGTGGGGAGATGCGACCACTGTCTTACCGGGAGGAAAACGAATCGGCGGTGATTGGTGGTGATTTAAGCGCGGGTAAGAGTTAATAATAATAGGGCCGACGTTAAATTGACATTACCTTTCACCAAAGCATTATATGTTCAAAATAGAGGGAAAGTAACTGGCCAGCCTACTTCATCTCCTGGCTTAGTTGTCACATGCGTGATGCCTTATTGTTGTCATTTATGAGTGGACCCCGATAGCGGAGGGGGGAGCAGGTGGGGGGACAGGCTAGGGAAAGTGAAGTCATTGTGATGTCGGGTCGATGGGCAACACGGCGAGTGCTTAAAACGGTAGTTTCGCACGTGTTCCATACAAGATTTTTAGCCAGTCGCTCTACAATCCCTAAAGTAGTTATATTTTAAACAGATTAAAATCGTTGACTCGTTCTCTCGCGATGGCGAACTTCTGATGTTAAAGACAAAAGAATATCACATTCGTATGGAAAGAGATAGATTTCACGGCCTTCGGATATGTAGCTATGGTGATTGTTTTGCTGGTTGTTACAAATAAATACACAGACAGATGGATGGACGGATGGATGGATGGATGGATGGATGGATGGATGGATGGCTGAATGGACGGACAGATAGACAGACAGTAGATAACCAAATAAATAATTAAATAAATCAATAAGTAAATCAATAAGTAACTAAAAAAATCAATAAATACTTAAATAAAGAAATAAATCATTAAATCAATTAATAATTAAATAAATAAATCAATAAATAATTAAATAAACCAGATAAATAATTAAATAAATAAGTCAATCAATCAATAAACAATTAATTAAATCAATTAATAATTGAATAAATAAATAATCAAATAAATAAATAAATAAATAAATCAAGAAACAAATAATTAGATAAATAATTAAATTAATCAATAATTAAATAAATCAATAAAACAATAATCCATTAATGAAATCAATAAATAATTATGAATCAATCCATTATTAATTAAATAAACAATTAAATAAGGAAATAATTAATTATATATATATATATATATATAATTTAAGCTTCCCTTATGAAAAGGTCGCCATATATATATATATATATATATATATATATATATATATATATATATATAATTTGAAGTGGTAATGATAATTACGCGAAAACGGCTGAACGGATTTTAATAAATGACTCCTCATTTTGAACCTTGGAACCCAAAGTTTTTCAGGAAAATAGTAGTTTTCAATGAAATATCAATTTTTCAACATATTTTTCCTATTTTCCAAAAATCCATCTTTCGTCAGTTTTGAGAACTAATTAATTGCATTTCACAATAAAACAAAACACACACTACAATACGCAATAGACTATTACACGAAGACCATGACCTACAGGATTGCTGACATATTTAGAGTTCAGATGGCTCAGATTCTTTCACATCATAATGCCAATATGTCGATCTTCATTTGTGTAATTTTTTGATAACGTATAAAAATAATTTACAGGTCTGATTCTCTGGTCTGTAGTTTTCCGAGTACAGCTGTGTATTTGATATTAAGAACTACGAAACTTAAGAATGTTTGGGGACATTATTACCATTAAAATGAAATATTATTATAGTTAATACAACACATAATGGTATACTGATGATATGAAAGTGAAATCTTTTGGGGCCTTAAGTATGTAGACGCATAGAAAGAAGATTTTATATTAGATCTTCATTTCTATAATATACTGAGTAACGGCTATATATATATATATATATATATATATATATATATATATATATATATATATATATATATTACTGAAAACTATAAAACTTACGTAACAGCGTGGTCGATCGACGGATGTTGCGTCAACATTTGTTGAGACTATAAATTAGGAATGCCTATAACATCGACATCAACGTGTGAAGTTTCGATTTTATGCACGAGAACGTATAATCTCATAAACGTCTTTCCATCTGACTGCAGATAATTATTTGAAGAGAAGTAATATAATGATAACGAGATAGTAAGGTTATTGTTATGAACTTAACACTAATTGTATTAAACTTGTAGGATATGTGGAAATCAAACAATAGTTTTCTTCCTGCTCACAAGGAAGTAATGCCATTGTTTAAAATTTCTGTCGTACGTAATGTTGACGTATAATGGATAAACAATTGATCCTCACTACTTTTCCCGCCAAGAGAGCACCTCCTTCTTCTAGCTATGCCTCCGTCTTTCAGTTGCTGACTATAGTAGTCGTGACAGCAGGTTGCAACTTACACGCTTGGCCAACTTATTATGAGATATAATTATTTGGAAGTGTACGTCAGATTTACGTATCAATAGTATTAATAGAAAATTTTCTGTTAGTGCAGTTTATTTATTCCCTTAAGTGTGTTTTATCTAACAAAGTAACACTGGATGAAAACTTACGTCGTGATCGACACTACTCTGCAGATCATAGATGAAAGTTCAGATGATGATGGTGATGATGACGCTGAAGGCAATGTAGAGATTGAATATGAAACTTGTGACAATGACAAGGATCTAAGATACAGTAGGAGAGATTGAGAATCACGTAGAAAGCAAGCGAATGGAGAAAGAAGGAAAAAAAAAGAAAACAGGAAGAGAAGAGAAGAGAAGAGAAGAGAAGAGAAGAGAAGAGAAGAGAAGAGAAGAGAAGAGAAGAGAAGAGAAGAGAAGAGAAGAGAAGAGAAGAGAAGAGGAGAGGAGAGGAGAGGAGAGGAGAGGAGAGGAGAGGAGAGGAGAGGAGAGGAGAGGAGAGGAGAGGAGAGGAGAGGAGAGGAGAGAAGAGAAGAGAAGAGAAGAGAAGAGAAGAGAAGAGAAGAGAAGAGAAGAGAAGAGAAGAGAAGAGAAGAGAAGAGAAGAGAAGAGAAGAGAAGAGAAGAGGGCATGAGGGCACGAGAACACGAGGGAAAGAGGGCACGAGAGCACGGGGCACCAGGGCACGAAGGCACGATGGCAAGTGGGCACAAGGACCAGAGGGTACGAGGGCACCAGAGCACCAGGGCACGAGGGCACCAGGGCACGAAGGCACGATGGCAAGTGGGCACGAGGGCACGAGGGCACGGGGCACGAGGGCACTAGGGCACGAAGGCACAAGGGCTCGAGGACTTGAGGGCACGAAGGGAGAGGGGAGAGGAGAGGATCAAAAACTGATGATTTGTAGGTTAAATAAAAAGTATTTGGCATGAAAAAAACCATTGAGGTGTAGGCCTATGTTTCATTATTACGGAAGCAAATAACTTCCAAAATGTCTGGTATTCTTCATTGGAAATAAATTTGAAACATTTTAATTCGAACTTCTAATGAACTTAGCAGCAATTGCTGCAGAAGCCACTAGTTACATACAATTTGGAAACACACCTAGAAGGTAAAATAATTTACATTTGAAACGGTTAGGGAATCGAATATACAAAAAGTTAGAAAAATTTACACCTAAGTAGCGTTTGTACTCATTTACAGTTAAGAAAGGAATAGTAGTATCATCAGATACGTAGATAAACAATCATAAACAATTAAATAAATCAATAAATAATTAAATAAATCAATGAATAATTAAATAAATAATTTCATTAATTAATGACAATAAGTGAATAAGTTAATAAATAAATAAATAAAATAATAATAAATAAATAACAAATAATAAATAAATGAATGAATAATAAATAAGTAAATAATACTTGGAATTTATGCTTTCAGTATTTCTAAATAACGTGCTTAAAAGCACTTTTAGGTACGGTAATTTACTTTTAGGCACATTTATTTATGGATGCGAAATTCAATGACTTTTCGATACTAAAATGAAAATTTGAAAGTCGTCATTATGAAACGACTGTCTAAAATGTTTATTTCATAATAAAATGTAATAATACACTCAGGGACAAAAAAACCGGACACTTTAATATTTGCTGGTATTTTGCAAAACATTATCTTTTCATACAATATTATGGTAGCCATCTGTTGTTATGGAGACGTGTATACATTGTTGATTGTTTTTTGTTTTATAAACAAGCCATTACAACCAAATATTCCAATTTTGCTTTCGGAGTCTCAGCTATAACAATTTTGTCTCAACCATTTTGTGCTTCATTATCGTTATCATTCGTTATTTATTTATTTTTACATTTTCTGAGTTTAAGTGGGGTTGTAACATTTGTCTTAAAACAAGATGCGACCTGAAGATGTGGCTCGAGCTGTAGCCCTTTACAATGATGGACGCAGTGTACGTTACATTGCAAATGTTATGAATATGGCTATAAGCACAACCCATGATGCCATAAAACGGTATAGAGAGACCCTAGAATATACCAGAAGACCAGGTTCGGGTCGTCCAAGAGCTACAAATCCAAATGAAGACAGGTATATGGTGTTGAGAGTTCTTAGGGAGCGCAACCTGCCAGCTTCCGAAAATGTGCCGTATGGAGGTGGTGGAGTGATGGTTTGGGCAGGAGTGTGTACGGATGCTTGTACTGAGTTGGTTTTTGTTGAAAATGGAAGACTAACAGCTGATAGGTATATAAATGAATGTTTGGCTGATCATGTTGTGCCATTTGGCCAATTTGTAGGCGATAATTTTGTTTCAATGCATGATAATGCACGGCCGCATATTGCCCATGCGGTCGGAGATTATCTCCAAGAAGTGGGAATCCATGTTCTTCCATGGCCAGCAAGGAGTCCAGACATGAACCCAATTGAACACGTGTGGGACATGCTGGGACGGCGTGTTAAGGATAGATGACCGAGACCAGAATCGTTACCAGAGTTGAGGCGAGCACTTGGCGAAGAATGGGAACTTATTCCTCAAGAAGGCATTGCTAACCAAATTGAGAGCATGCCAAGACGTATGGATGCAGTTATTCAAGCCAGAGGGGGTAATACCCGTTACTAAAAAGAGTTTTTAATGTTTAAGGCACCATAAAATGAAAAAAAAACAGTTAGACCAAACGATGCCATAGTTATACGCCCTTTGTAATTTTTTGTAAATTATCTCATCAGAGATTTTTTTTTCAAATGTTGTCGTATAAGGTGCTAAATGAAACATTATTTTGTTTAAATGGGTTTTGTTTCATTTTGAAATAATTGGCAACAAAATACAAGCAAATATAGAATTGTCCGGTTTTTTTTTTGCCCCTGAGTGTATAAAATAATTAACATCATTGTTATCACTGTTACAAAGAATTTATTAAGTTTTGAGTCTTCAGATTTTTATTCAATAACACGAAACCTGTTACTCATGTTTAAAAAATAAATTCCTGATTTGTAATGGTTGAAATTGTAAAATGTTTCTTCTGTTTACCCTACTAACAGTAACTTTTGATCTAAAACTAAAATGTTATACTACCTCAAAATAATGTATTGAAACTAACCTCACAAACTGGCATGTGTGAGCACCAAAAAATTGCATGACTGTTGTATATCAGCAAGACAGAAAGAAACAATTGAATAGTAAGTTATGTATGTTTAACAATAGAGGGCGTAAATCATCTGAAAGTCACTGTTCTTGGATAATGGTTGCATGATGGTAAGTCTATTGTAAATTATCACGAAGGCCTTTGCAAATGGCCTTCTCAAGTACGCAAATGGCCATGTTACGAAGTCGTTGATAAGGGCAATTCTAAACATGAGTCTCCATAATCAATTCTCCAATGTATACATATTCATTTTATTTAGATATACATTTACTAAGTTGAAAATTCCTTCATTTATGTAGGTACATGACTATACATGAAGATAAATGTTTTATCATGTATGCTTCCATGCTCTACAGCGTGCGTCATCTCTTCCTTGGTCTGCCTATGTAACGTCTCGAGTCTTGCTTTAATTTCAGTTGTTTCTGGCATTTCGGTTTCTTCATTCTACTCTTATATACACAATTTTTCAAGTTTTATTCATATTTACCTATTTAATCTTAACAACCATATAGAGTGAACCGTGTTATTCATTTCAAGGGGGATATTCTTTGAGATATTTAAAACAAAATAAGTTTAATACAATTTTGCTCGTTTTGCTTCCTTTCACAGACTATTTCGATTATGTGACGTCATTCCATTTTCGACCAATGAAGTGTAATGCAATTTTGAATTCAAACCAATCACAGTCATACATCGCGATACTTTCTGCAGCTCGATTTATCACTCTCATATATCGCATGGTCGTTCTTTTGTTTAGTCAGTGTCGTCAACTGTTTCTCCGTAAATCGATCAGCATGAATCCATTAATGTAACGATGAAGTACTAAAAAAGCGCGAAATCCTACTTCCACATCTATATCGCCATCTTCTAATTCCATGTCCATTGTATCTAAAGAAAATGACACTCCTTCATAACAATTGTTCATTTAAATAATGTATTAATCAGGTTATTTGTAATTATACTATAAAATGTTTAAATTAAATTATGATTTCAGCAGATAATGAAAACGTATTTCTGTTATAATAACAAGAGAAAAGCGCAGTACATGTAATTAACATTTTTAAACCTGTATTTCGCTTTTCTCAATTGGCATTACTGAATAACATTCAATTTTTATTGCAGTAATCGATATTCGTCTATTTCAATTTCACAATTTTAGGGATAATATTTACATTTTTCTTTTATTCACGAAATAGTGTTAATAAATATGTTACTCGAGGTCTGAAATTACTTTAGATGAAACATTTTATATGGAATATTTCATAGCGTGTTTTGGAAAGCCATTGATTTAATTCCCAATAATATGGAATACCGATCGATACACCTTAAACATTTAAGAATCCCAAAATCCGTTTCAAGATAGATCTTGCATTCCTCAAAGGTACTGGCCACTGGATTCCAAAATAATTTCATTATTATTTTGTAATTGTACGAATACCGTAATTTCCCATAACTATGGTCCAGGCACCCAACTATGGTCCAAAACGCATTATGTACTACTTAGTCCCCCAAGATTTCGGTGTTTGCCATTTAAGGCGCCATTGTGATGGGATTATGTTCCCCATAGATGCTTCTATCTACCATTACACGTGGCAATGATATGGATGCTTAACAAGGTCAGTGTGCATCGTTCTATTGAATGTGTGAAGACACGAAATCATTCAGTTTGTGATTGTCTGTTTTATTAAGCTCTCCTCTGTAGAATTGGTAAGTTATAGATATATGATTCTTTCTACAATTAAACCTGGCTATATAGTGCTTACTTTCACGTAATAATTAGACTGGCAGAGGTTAAGGACTCTGCGTGAAAAATGTTTAACCTCAGGGCTAGAAGTCAGTCCTCAACTATGTACCACGATTTTTCGTGGTCCATAGTTGTATTTCATTTTGAAATATTTGTTTCAATAAAATGTGATCAATTTGATTATTTACTTCTGCAAATACGGTATCTCAGTATATTCTAAAACACCATTTAACATTATAGTCATGTAAACAAAGAAACAGGCTGTTCCAGCATCAATGGTACTAGCACGAATGATGGTCCGGTAAAACGAAAACTTCAGCGTAGAAGGAAAACAACCGGCCCTGTAAGTGACTATGAGAGCGATGAAATTGAATTGGATACAGATTATGATGTTTCCGGTGTACTCTCCATATTTACAGACAGTGAGTCAGATGTGGAAAAGAAGACGAAATCTGTTAAAATAATGCTAAAGGCACATAGTTATATGGTAGTTACTTATGAGGAGGAATTGTGGCCAGGGAAAGTTTTGGAAGTGAAGAACAATGGAGCTGTTGTTTCACGTACCTATGGTAAGAAGCGGCAATTACTGAGGTGGCGAGAAATGGAAGACATTTTATGCTATAGAAAGGAAAACACAATAAAACAAATTGAAGACTCAAAATGCGTCTACAAAAAGAGAGATCTATTGTCAATTTCAGAATTATAAGAGAAGTGGAGATTCAAAGGATAGAAATAAGCCTAGTGAATATAGTTCTCAGTATGATAAATAAACATTATCAGTGAATTTATTCGCATAATATTTTGCTAAGAATGTGTTAGTTTATTTTGATACCGTACTTTTGTTCTTTAATATACTGTAGTTGTTCATTATTGCAGGTAAATGACTTTCAGATTTCACTTGTTTATTGTGTGTTTATGCAATGTGTACTAATTAAAAGAATCCATGTACTTTTCATTTATTTTTAATATTTCTGTGCTCGATTATGTTTCTACCCTTAAATTAGAAACTCAATGTATTGATTTACGAATAATTACAGCTCCAGCTATAGTCCATTATTGCTTTCAAGCATGAATATATGAGCGGACCATAGTTGGGCAACTCAGAACACAACTATGTACCAATGTTTATTATTTTTTTAAGACTTGTAATTAAATAATTTCAAACACATATGTCAATATTTATTTAACATACACTTACAAGAGTCCGAAGCCAAAATTTCTCTTAATCTGGATGAATAGTATTGAATATACAAAGAAAAATGTGGAAAATGTGGACTATAGTTAGAGGAAACTACGGTAATTAATTAATAACAAATGTAATTTAATGTTCACTAGTGGCGATATGACTCACATATTAAAATGACTATAAATGAACAAAAAAAAAAATCCCAATATGCTCAGTCAATTTAAGAGAGCAGTGTATTATGATAATAAATGATTGAAACAATTTTAATTTTGTCGTTTAAATCTGCAGAAATTTGATCGGAACAAAAGTAACATTTTAAAATTCCTTTTCAGAACGAAAAGTTACATTTGTTCGGACCAAAATTCTGCACATTTAAAGGACGAAACTAAAATTCTTTCAATCACTGCTCTCTAGAACTGATCGAGCATATTGGGAATTCAATTGATGGCTTTCCTGAAACACTCTATGAAGTGTTTGATTATAAAACAATTTTCATCTCGAAAAGTATGTAAAAACGAGAAAAACTGTATTAAACTTATTTGTTTGAAATATCTCAAAGAGTAACCCCTTGAAATTAAGGGCATTACTTACGGTTAATCATATAATGCTTCAGTCTTATGAACCACATCAGTCACCAGTAGCGAGCACTGCAGGTGCGAGGTGACATTCTTACCTAATCTATAAGACAAACACTGGACAAGTGACACAAAGAAGGATTAGATATTAACTGTTACGGTGCATTGCAAGTTAATAAATATTAATTTCAGTAAATATGATTAGGCCTGCAATTAGAAACAAGACTATGCAAGGCCTAGAAGTTTTCTGGCCTCGCCCACGAGTGTCCGCCATGCTTGCACACTGGCTGCAAAAGAAATGTCGAGCCGAAGTCGCTATCGATTGAAATATTATTGTGTAACGAGGACTTAGCTTAGGAGACAATAGAATCACAGAAGGCTTTGCATACAAACTCTGTTATTGCTTTGTTACCATTACATATAAAAGTGTACCTTTTGTTGTTAATACAATATGAAACGTAACTGGCCGTACATATCGATTGTAACAATGACAGCATCCATGGATAATAAGGAAGGCTGTGGAATACCATATAAACTGCAGTTTCACTATTTTCGTGTGGTATTCTTATTAAGGCCGTGTCTCAAAGCTACATTTTCAGCTGAAGTGAACTAGATTGTTGACTAAATAGCTGGATGTGACGTCTGAAGTCATGATCCAAAGCTACATAGTCCATAGCAATCAAGTCCGTAGTAGCTAGTCAACGAAAATGCTTGCTTGATTGTTGACTTGTTCACTAAACAAACATGGATACCTCATCAGCAATTGGGGTTATGAAATCTGAAAATGCTTTGGAAGTAAAATAATGTAAATATAATTTAGAATAACACGTTAACTTTGAACACTGACATTGTTAGTACCTTCTGTACAATGTTTTAATCATTATTGTAATATATTAAGCCCTTATCTTTTCCACATAACTCGTAATGAAACTGCATTAGGACACTGCCTTCTTAATTTAGTGCTGCACCGTAATGTCATGGTTTTTAGAAAAATAATCTATGAAGAAGGCCATGTTTCAAGCATACATGTTCAAAGCTCCCTACTGTGTAGTTAAAAGTCACCTAGTTGCTAGTCACTAGTGTGTAGTATGGACTTGAGCTTTGAGACACGGCCTAAGAATCGTTGTAAAATAAAAGTTTTCTTCTGTGGCTAAAGAAGCGGTTTTCCCAGCTAGAAATCTAAGCAATTCGGTTTCGATATCTGGTAGGTGAGTGGAGATTCAACTTCTTTCCATTAAGAATAGTACATAATAGCTTTCGTCGTTTTAAGACTGACTAAATATATAAGGAGACCAGAAAATAGGTACTATATGTATTTGCGGAAAGGAGGACGTGAGTTATCGGCCTCAATTCTTGAAAATACAATGGAATATTAATCATTCTGAGCTGTCAGTGTTGTTTTCCTGAGAGTTCTCAGTAACTAACACAGGACTTCCCTCCGAGCTTTAACACCTGTTAATCATTTTTCCTTTGCTCATAAATGAAGGTGTTGAAGTCATTTGCTTTTCCCTAACATTACCGAGTTATTTGGATGGCCAGACATAACGAGTCCAGCAGACTAGATCATCCCTCCGCGTACATACAGCATTTCTCCTAACGATGAAACCAGTACATCATTCCAGGTCAATTTGTCCACAGCATTATGTCCAATATATAGAAAGTCTAGGGTGACCAGACGTCCGGATTTGCCGGACATGTTCTGCTTTTTTAATATTTTGTGAGCGTCCGGGCGGCTTTTTACGATAAAGCCAAAATGTCCGACTTTCTGCCTTTCAAACACAGTAAGGGCTACAGTATATAAGATAAAATCTGAGGTCAAAAGTATGTGTTTCCTTCGTTATATGAAAAACATGCATTTTATAAATTCTTTGCTCTGAAAGAATTTATTTTGAAGCAAGATGAAACATTTTTCTTGGAAACAATAGATTTTCAGTGGAGTACATTTTTTTGAACAGGTTGTGAATGTTAAATATTTCTAAACTTTGCTGTATATAGCCTATGTTAATTCTTTTTTTTTTTTTTCAATAATTGCACATAATGCCAATGTCGAAAGGGTATTTTCACTAATCAATACACAATGGAGTTGGAAGTAAATATCGAAAAGACGAAGTATATGATTATGTCTCGTGACGAGAATTTTATACGAAAAGGAAATATAAAAATTGGACATTTACCTTTTAAAGAGGTGGAAAAATTCAAATAGGCTACCTAGGAGCAACAGTAACAAATATAAATGACACTCGGGAGGAAATTAAACGCAGAATAAATATGGGAAATGCCTGTTATTATTCGGTTGAGAAGCTTTTGTCATTCAGTCTGCTGTCAAAAAATCTGAAAGTTAGAATTTATAAAACAGTTATATTACCGGTTGTTCTGTATGGTTGTGAAACTTGGACTCTCACTTTGAGAGAGGAACAGAGATTAAGGGTGTTTGAGAATAAGGTGCTTAGGTAAATATTTGGGGCTAAAAGGGATGAAGCTACAGGAGAATGGAGAAAGTCACACAACACAGAACTACACGCATTGTATTTTTCACCTGACATAATTAGGAACATTAAATCCAGACGTTTGAGATGGGCAGGGCATATAGTACGTAAGGGCGAATCCAGAAATGCATATAGAGTGTTAGTTGGGAGGCCGGAGGGAAAAAGACCTTTGGGGAGGCCGAGACGTAGATGGGAAGATAATATTAAAATGGATTTGAGGGAGGTGGGATATGATGATAGAGAATGGATTAATCTTGCTCAGGATAGGGACCAATGGGGGGCTTATGTGAGGGCGGCAATGAACCTCTGGGTTCCTTAAAAGCCAGTAAGTAAGTAAGTAATACCCAATGGTCAGATGAAAGGAACAGATTATCAGTAGAAGCAGTAGAGGGTATTGTAACAATACAATATAATTTGAAGCATTTTACATGTAAACAATTCACACCTATTTATTGAAATCCCTAAAGGTACTGAAGGATTTTCCTCTCCACAAAAGTATGAACAATGAAAGGAATTTAATATCTTGTCCTTTTTTCCTTCAAATGTCCTGCTTTTGAACATTTTGATCTGGTCACCCTAAGAAAGTCCACAACAAAAATGTCCACAACTAAAACATACAATCAAATAAGACCACTAGAAAATGTCCAATATGGGGAAATGTCCACAAGTCGAAATGCCCAATTTATAGAGATGTCCATAAATCAGAATATCCAATATACAGAATATGCAGAAGAAAAAACGTCAAAATATATGGAATGTATACAGATGATTCTTCAACATTCTTCTCGGAGAGCTACACCACCAACAGTCCCTCATAGCTCCTACTTGGAATTCCTATGAAATAACGTTGTAAGCTGGTCATAAAACCAATAATGTAGTGAAAGGTTTCCGCTCTAAATTAAAAAAATTGTTTCTGGGCATTG
This sequence comes from Periplaneta americana, assembly GCF_040183065.1. Lineage (NCBI taxonomy): Eukaryota > Metazoa > Arthropoda > Insecta > Blattodea > Blattidae > Periplaneta > Periplaneta americana. The sequence goes on along the minus strand of NC_091121.1, from coordinate 186,757,364 downwards.
TGTCTGTATTTGGAGATATTATATAGAAAACAGAAGGAGACAGAGAATCCATAATACAAATTCGCTATGGTCACATAAACATAGGGCACTTCTAACCCAGAAATATATTACAAATCAACAGCAAATTGCAGGTGCTGTACGCCGATACAATCAATACAAGGACAAGAACAATGTGGAACAATATCTGCGGGCACTAAAACGTCCAACGTCATGCCTTTACTTCGCCTCCGTCCGCCTCCACTCAGCGTTGCCAAACTTACCCATGCTCCGGCTAGAAACTGAAGATGGCTCTGACTGTATCCTTATACTCCCATTTTTCTCCCATATCTGTCGAATACAAAAAATCTGATCAATAGTCGATCTATTACGCCTAAAGCCGCACTGATGATCCCCAATAATTTCACCTACGTATGGAGTTAAACTTTCGAAGGAATATTGGACAAAATTTTGTACAATGTCAACAAAAGTGATATTCCTCGAAAGTTACTACAGTTAGTCTTGTCTTTCTTAAAGATAGGTACAATTATGGACTCCTTCCATTGTTCTGGTACAATTTCCTTTTCCCAACAGCAAGTACAAGCTTATAAATTTCGCTAGATAATGCGCTTCCACTCTTACTTACTTACTTACTTACTTTGTTACTTACTTACTTACGTACTTACTTACTGGCTTTTAAGGAACCCGAAGGTTCATTGCCGCCCTCACATAAGCCCGCCATAGGTCCCTATCCTGAGCAAGATCAATCCAGTCTCTATCATCATATCCCTCCTCCCTCAAATCCATTTTAATATTATCTTCCCTTCTACGTCTTGGCCTCCCCAAAGGTCTTTTTCCCTCCGGCCTCCCAACTAACATTCTATATGCATTTCTGGATTCGCCCATACGTGCTACATGCCCTGCCCACCTCAAACGTCTGGATTTAATGTTCCTAATTATGTCAGGTGAAGAACACAATGAGTGCAGTTCTGTGTTGTGTAACTTTCTCCATTCTCCTGTAGCTTCATCCTTCTTAGCCCCAAATATTTTCCTAAGCACCTTATTCTCAAACACCCTTAACCTATGTTCCTCTCCCAAAGTCAGAGTCCAAGTTTCACAACCATAAAGAACAACCGGTAATATAACTGTTTTATAAATTGTAACTTTCAGATTTTTTGACAGCAGACTGGATGATAAAAGCTTCTCAACCGAATAATAACAGGCATTTCGCATATTTATTCTGTGTTTAATTTCCTCCCGAGTGTCATTTATATTTGTTAATGTTGCTCCCAGGTATTTCAATTTTTCCACCTTTTCAAAGGATAAATTTCCAATTTTTATATTTCCATTTCGTACAATATTCTCGTATCGAGACATAATCATATATTTTGTCTTTTCGGGATTTACTTCCAAACCTATCTCTTTACTTGCTTCAAGTAAAATTCTCGTGTTTTCCCTAATCGTTTGTGGATTTTCTCCTAACATATCACTCTCTTGCATTAATTCTGCTGGAATTTGATCGATACCTGAATACTTGTACTTTTTCAGATTTCCTATCGCAATTTCGACGTCAGAAAGTGTGGGTTCGGGTATAAATGACTCAGCAGTTTGTATATGAATTTCGTCCCGATCGTTTCTATTTGCCTTATTTACATTTAATAGTTGCCCAAAATAGTTTTTCCATAAGCGTCTATAACATATAAAATAATAAGAGTGTTTAATTTTTTAAGTAGTTTCAGCTATTTGCCTCGTAATGTACGAATATGTCGTACAATTATTTTCTGTGAAATGCTACCTGAACCAAGCTATATGAAAAAAAACGATTCAAACATTTAAAAGTTATTGGGGATACCAAACGACGCTTTGGAAACCTTTCTGAGAGAATATTACAGTGTTAGAGTGCCACGAACCGTATTCGAAACTACAGTAAGTGCCTATTGTGACTCAGTCATTCGCTGACGCGTCAGTCGATAATGTACAGATAAAACTTCGTCGAAAAAGAAACAAAGATAGCGAACCTACGTGTCACGAGCTTTATCATATGCCTCCTCGCCTTCACTCGCTTCCAACAAATAACGACAGTCATTTGTTGTTTTATATTGCCTCGTTTGCAATTGTTTTTATGACTATAATAAATTTACCTAAACGTTGACTTTTTTAAATGTAGATTCCTTAGATATAACAAAGCTTTTTGAGTATATCAACACTGAGTGTACTTGTTTTTATTGCTCTCTGTAAACGTCAATAAATATCATTGTCATCATCATCATCAATAAATTTCTGTTCTCATGTTCTATAGGCGTCATGGAGAGCTTTTGTATCATAGTTTGTTTGACAATTTGTAAATATGACATGTGAAATTTTTAAGTAATGTTCGATTGGTTGTCAATGCCTCGAGACAGAATAAGTTATCAGAGGGGTGGCTAGAAATAAAGTTAATGATATTAAAAAAAAAGTCAGGAGTCATCAAAGGATGAAACATCAAGGCCGCAGTTGCAGATCTGACAACACCACAAAGCCAACACCATTACATCCAACATACAACCTGATTGTCCACGATTTTGGCAATAATTAAAGATGATGTAACAGTAAAAGGAAAAACATGATAACAACGTGTTCAACACATTCTATATACAGTACATTAGTTACAAATAATCACAATTGATTTTAGTTGAAAATTATCGCATTTTCACATGAGACTGTAACAATAAATGACATAGCAGTATTAAATAAATTTGAGATGGATCAATATAATAATAGCATTAATGATTTATTTCAGCTGGTAGAGTTAAGGCCGTAAGGCCTTCTCTTCCACTCAACCAGCAAAAAGTATACATACATAGGCCTGTGAATGAATTTACAAACTACAAAGAATACAACAATTTGATTTAGATAAAAGTTACGTGTAGGCCTATACAAGAGTTACTTATGAATTAAACAGTAAAATACTAGAACTATTAAACAATGAAATACAAACTGTGTAGCAGAATTAAACTAAAATACATAGAATGTTAATATATTTCAAATAATGTTAGATAATGGGAAGAGATTATTATGAGACAATTTTGTGAAAATACAGCACTATCAGGATGATGTCTAAAGAAAGAAGTTACTACATAATCAGTGATAGTTTAAGTCAGTATAATTAGAGTGAAATGCTAAAAAGGTTATCTTTTAAGCTGTTCTTAAAGGTGTTTGTTGTCTTGCAGCCCCTAATACTTTGTGACAAGAAATTCCATTTTCGCGAAGTGGATACTGTAAAAGATGATGAATAACAAGATGTTCTATAGTGTGTCACAGATAAGTGATCTGGTTTTTACGTCGTGGTTAGAGTATAGATAAGAGAAACGAGACGAAAGGTAATTTGGTGTTGAGGTGTGCAGAATTCGAAAGAGTAAATACAAAGAGTGTAAAGTTCTGCGTTCTTTGAGTCGGGGCCACGAAAGACTTGAGAAGGACGGTGATATGTGACCATATCGTCGGATGTTGCATACGTATCTGACGCACATATTCCTTAACTCGCTGTAACTTGACTGACAGTTCAGACTTGGAACGCCACTTAACAGAACCTCACGATAATCGAAGTGCGGCATTACTAGGGTTTGTACTAGGGTAAGTTTTAGTTGCTGGGGCAAGAAGTTTCTTAGTGAACTCAAACAGTGAATGAAGGAACAGATTTTTTTTATAGTTCCTTTAACTTGAAAATTCCAATTTAGGTTATTATCGAAAAATAAACCAAGATTGTTTACGATAGATGAATAAGGGAATATGGAAAATAATAAAATTACATCCAACTAGGGTTACTAACTCAAATGGACGGAAATTTAGGACACATTAAAAAAAATAAAAAGGCACAAACTTATAATGAATGCCTTTCAATATAAATAAACTTGTATTTTGACGCTCAATTAAACAATTAGAATTACCTTCGTGTTCTTATTTGCTTGTAGCGGTATAGCCCTATATTAAAGAACATGCCATAAGTCTGTACACATTGAAAAGCACAGGGGTTCTTCATTTTAAAAAAAAACCTGTTCCACATGAGCATTACTAATTGGAAGAGCATGTATGTGTTCAGCAATTTCTTTAAGTGTGCCACACTACGTGTCTTCAGAACAGTATTCCAGTGTTTTTGAGGAGTTGCTACCGATACTGAAAGATCTACCATCTCTTTCAATAGGCAGTACTCTTGGTACAATGCATCACCATTTTCAAAGTCCAGTTCTATATTAACATGAAATATATTCACAAATTCTGTATATATATAATTTGAACTGGTAATGGAAATTACGGGAAAACAGCTGAACGGATTTTAATAAATGACACCTCATTTTGAAGCTTGGAACCCAAAGTTTTTCAGAAAAATAATAGTTTTCAGTGAAATGTTAATTGTCTTACATCATTTTCCTATTTTTCAAAATCCATTTGTCGTCAGTTTTGAGAACAAATTGCATTTTAGCACATTTTAGAATAAAACAAAACACACACTACAATAAACAATAGGCTATTACACGAAGGCCATGACCTGCAGGATTTCTGACATATTTAGAGTTCAAATTCAATTGGTTATTACATCTTCAAGACTTACTAAAATAATTTACAGGTCTGATTCTGCGGTGTGTAATTTTCTGAGTACAGCTGTGTATAGGATATTAAAATCCACAAAACTTTAGGTGTTTTGATGACATTATTACCATTAGAAATGAAATATTATTATAGTTAATGCCATGATGTGACTATTTTTCATTAATTATACATATTAATGTTATATTGATGATATGAAAGTAAAAGTTTTACTTTTAGATCTTCATTTCTATAATTTACTGAGTTGCAGCTATATAGTATATATGTGTGTATATATATATATATATATATATATATATATATATATAATAACTGCAAAACTTACATAAGATAATAATAATAATAATAATAATAATAATAATAATAATAACGTTATTAAAAATGATATATTTTTATAGTTACTAATCAAGTGGGGTTGGGTCTTTTTAATATACTTAATGGCGGTGTGGTGTAGATATTTATAAGAGTCATTCTCTTCAGTATTGGCTCGAGAGAGCGCAAAAATTACAGTTAATAAGGAAAGACCAAAACGTATTAATAAAAATCCTGGCGCTACAGCCCGTGAAGGGCCTAGACCGACCAGCCGGCTGCTGGCCTCACGCCCACATGCCGAAGCAGAGATGGATGATCATCCAACGAGAATGGAGGTATCGTGTGGTTAGCACGATGATCCCCCCAGCCGTTATAGCTGGTATTCGGAACCGGATTTCGCTACCTATCGTAGCTCCCCAAGTGCATCACGATGCTGGGTGGGCACCGGTCCCATACACTGGCCGAAATTTCATGAGAAAATTTCTTCCCCCATGAGGATTCGAATCAGCGCGCATTCCGTAACGCGAGTCCTAGGCAGGATGCCTTAGACCACGACGCCTATAAAATTTTGTAGTTTCTCGATCATTTCAGCAGAATCTCTTAGCAGGATATTTCAAGGTAGTTCACGAAACATGCAGCAGCTATACCAAGATGCTATGTATATTGTTCGAAAGCATAGCACACCTGATTTTTTCTTAAGTTTCACCTACAATCCACAATGATCTCAAATAGCTATTGCTTTACTCCCACATGAAAAACCCACTGATCGTTCTGACATTGTTACTTGCGTTTTCGCGTTGAAACTCAAAAACTGAAGGTGGATAGGTTCAAGAAAAAAGTATTTGGCATAAAAAAAACATTCAGAGGCAGTATGTTTAATTATTACGAAAGCAAATAACTTTGAAAATGTCTGGTATTATTCATTGAAAATAAATCTGAAAATTTTTATTTGAACGTCTAATAAACTTAGTTTGCAGCATTTGCTGCACAAGCCACTAGTACAGAAATAAAGTGACTTGAGATTTAAGAGATTTACAACTGAATCAACTTCACGAATCCAACAACTGCAGGTAACATCGACCAGCCCATTAACAACTTGATGGCAAGTCTAAAAGACAGGTTTCATTTTTCAGAGTACATAACGTAATGTAACATAACTTTGTATGTTATGTTCATACAGGTTATATTCAAGAAGTGAAACATTATTTTTACTAATGACAAGTACTAGACTGTCCGTCACTCACCAGTTGTGCAGACCAATTTACCGGCAAAGTCGTTATCCAGTGTGAGCCATAATAATTAATCTATTCATTTTGATGAAGTTAAGGCCTTCAGGCAGCGTAGAAACTAATTAGTAACGTTCAATTACACAAAAACGTAGGCTGGTCTACTTCTGCACTAGACCCGCGATTAGACGAGACGATAATGGTGATTAGTTTCGGTGCTACAGGGAAACCTGAGCGTGTGTTACCTAAACCACGAGCTGGCCGAATACAAGTCAAAAATAGGGGTACACCGGAAATCGAACCCGAGTCTACAGGATTGTAAGCCCAGCTCTCTAGCCACTAGAGCACTGTGGTGGCCCAGAACTGAAATTAGAAGTTAGTTTCGCTATCAAATTGTCAGAATCCTTTAATTCAATATATTATTAAAATATATAATCAGAAAAATATGTTTACCAATAAAATTTATACAAAACATTTTAAGGGGAGAGGATGGTTTTTTGGTGAAAAAAGAGTAAATTAAAAAAAAACTTATTTAAAATACTCTTTGATATGTGTGGAATGCATAGCATAACATTTTGTGGGTATTTGTGCCCTTATCGGATGTTGAGTCGCCATTTTTAAACTTCCTGCGTTATGGATTTTTAAATCACTCGCCCACTTTTACTGTTGTTTCCGGTAAATTAAATTTTCAAAAAAAAATTCCTTTACAATACCCTTTGATATGTGTGGAATACATTTCATAACCTTTTGTGGGTATTTGTGCCCTTATGGGATATTGAGATGCCATTTTTAAACTTCCTGCGCTATGGATTTTTAAATCACTCGCCCACTTTTATTGTTGCTTCCGGTAAATTAAATTAAAAAAAAATTTCTCTCTAAAATACCCTTTGATATGTGTGGAGTGCATAGCATAACATTTTGTGGGTATTTGTGCCCTTATCGGATACTGAATCGCCATTTTTATACTTCCTGCGTTATGGATTCTTAAATCACTCGCCCACTTTTATTGTTGTTTCCGGTAAATTAAATTAAAAAAAAAATTTGTTTCTTCAAAATGCCCTTTGATATGTGTGGAATGCATTGTATAACATTTTGTGGGTATTTGTGACCTTATCGGATGTTGAGACGTTATTTTTAAACTTCCTGCGCTATGGATTTTTAAATCACTCGCCCACTTTTATTGTTGCTTCCGGTAAATTAAATTAAAAAAAAAAATTTCTCTCTAAAATACCCTTTGATATGTGTGGAGTGCATTGCATAACATTTTGTGGGTATTTGTGCCCTTATCGGATATTGAATCACCATTTTTAAACTTCCTGCGTTATGGATTCTTAAATCACTAGCCCAATTTTATTGTTGTTTCCGGTAAATTAAATTTTCAAAAAAACAATTTTTTTTCTTTAAAATGCCCTTTGATATGTGCGGAATGCATTGTATAAAGAACGCAGAACTTTACACTCTTTGTCTTTACTCTTTCGAATTCTGCACACCTCAACACCAAATTACCTTTCGTCTCGTTTCTCTTATCTATACACTAACCACGACGTAAATACCAGATCACTTATCTGTGGCACGCTAAATATACCTCTTCATAGAACATCTTGTTATTCCTCATCTTTTACAATATCCACCTCGCGTCAATGGAATTCCTTGTCACAAAGTATTAGGGGCTGCAAGACAACAAACACCTTTAAGAACAGCTTAAAAGATAACCTTATTAGCATTTCACTCCAATCATACTGATTTAAAATATTACTGACTACACTGTTGCTTTTTTTTTCTTTAGACATCATCCTGATTGTGCTGCATTTTCAAAATTGTCTCATAATAATCTCTTTCTATTATCTAATATTATTTGAAATATATTAACATTCTATGTATTTTAGTTTAATTCTGCTACACAGTTTATTTCAGTGTTTAATTAATAGTTCATAGTATTTTGTTGTTTAATTCGTAAATAACTCTTGTATACATGTAACTCTCATCTAAATCAAATTGTTGAATTCTTTGTAAGTTCATGCATATGTATATACACTTTTTGCTGGTTGAGTGGAAGAGAAGGCCTTACGGCCTTAACTCTGCCAGCTAAAATAAATCATTATTATTATTATTATTATTATTATTATTATTATTATTATTATTATTATAACATTTTGTGGGTATTTGTGCCCTTATCGGATGTTGAGACGTCATTTTTAAACTTCCTGCGCTATGGATTTTTAAATCACACGTCCGCTTTTATCGGTTTCCAGTAACTTCATTTTTTTGCTACATTGCCAGACAAAAATGGATATAATTTCTGAACTATTAAATATAAATGCATGAAATTTAGAACACACATTCTTTAGACTATTAGGAAAGTTTTCTCTTTAACAGAATTTTGTTAATTGATTTCATTTTAAAAATACGTCCGTTTGTTTGCAACAAAGGAAATAAAAAAATTGTTATTAAATTTTAATTGTTTATTTTACAAACGTAGGGACTAATATCAAAATTCTGTTACAGACAGTTTGTAGGACATGCTTTTGCAAATACATTACAAAAAAAACTGTTTGAATCTATCTTTAAAAACGGTTTAGATATATCGGTTTTAATACAATCCTGCATTGGGTATATTTTTTTAAAATTTGGGATCCCCAAATAATTTCTTTTTTCAAAATATTTTTATTTGGTTGAGTTGCCACAGCTTTGAGATCTCTACATATAAAAAATTAATATTTTACACCAAATAGGAAAAAAGTTTTAAAAAGTACCATGCTCTCCCCTTAAGTGTTTCGTCAAAATTAAGTAAGAGCTTCAAAAGGTGCGTGGTACTCAAAATTTTGGAAACCTCTGAGATTGTATTACAAATTTTATCTCCTAGGTTTGTTGTTGCTGCTTTCATTGTCTCTTCAAAACTAAATTAAAGAGCATAATTAACAATGCTTCCATTTTTTTTCATATATTTGTTTTATTTTTTTTTTCCTCTTTGGTCATATCGCGAGTTAATCTTTGGTTGAAATCCGAAGGCCTGTGTACTATTGTTGTGAACTAGATGGCGACAGTATAATATATAATATCACTGATTTGTTATGAATACGTATGATTTCTGTGATGAATGAGGCCGGTGATATTCAGGGATGTGGTGGCCCAAGTATCCTGGCATTTGCCTTACGGTTGAGGAAAAACCCTGAAAAACCTCAGCCAGGGAATTCAACCCGACCGGGAAAGGTTTTACTCAGAATTTACGTTTTGTGTGTGTTTTAGTTTGATGGTTGGGGCTAGTGGTAGTTGTAGAGAAGTTTATCAAATGTTGTTTAGTTGTTTATGTTCTGTAAATTGTTCATTGTTAGTAAAACAGCATGTACAAAAATACAGTCTTAATTCTTCCAGAAGGAGTCAAAGCTCGTGCTCAGGGAGTTATCCAAACACATACTTAACACAAACAAAGATAACTATTTGACACAAAGTGGGTCAAGAAAAAAAAAAAATTATAGGAATAAATTAACTTTAAAAATACAATTTCAATTTTAACAATTTAACTCATACAAATACATATACACTAGTGGCTTGTGCAGCAAATTCTGCAAACTAAGTTCACTAGACGTTCAAATAAAAATTTTTCAGATTTATATTCAATGAAGAATATCAGACATTTTGAGAGTTATTTGCTTCCATAATAATGAAACATACTCCCTCCGAATGTTTTTTCAAATACTTCTTCTTGAACCTATCCATCTTCAGTTTTTGAGTTTGAACGCGAAAACGCAAGTAACAATGTCAGGACGATCAGTGGGTTTTTCATGTGGGAGTAAAGCAATAGCTATTTCAGGTCATTGTGGATTGTAGGTGAAAGTTAAGAAAATATCAGGTTAGCTATGCTTTCGAACAATAGACATAGCATCTAGGTATAACCGCTGCATGTTTCCTGAATAAGAGATCTTGCTGAAATGATTGGGAGACTACAAAATCTTGTAGACCTCTTAATTTATCAGTAAGTAATACCTTTTAGTATTTTCTTAGAAATTGTAATTTTTGCGATTTCTCCAGACAATACTGATCTACCAAATAATGCTGGATTAATTTGTGTAACAATGAATGTTATCCCGTATATTTTCTGCAATATAGGCTGTTGTGAGGAATCTATTGCCGAGATGCGGAAAATGAGGCGAATGATATGTCAGAGTTGTAGAATCTTATATGCGCCCTAAATAAAATTGTCCATCGTAAATCGTTAGCAGTTTCAGTGTTTCATTCGTTGATGGTTGAGGGAAATAAACTTACTCACCACGGTAGCAAGAAGTGAAATGGCATGCTATTTTCCCTACAACAAAATATGCTTGGCAGCGATCACAAATCTAATCGGTTAAATCAAAGAAATATTAAAATAATTTTGATGTAGTTTAAAGACGCAGCTGAAATAGAAAGCATGACTCAGTTACTACCAGGAAAATTAGAGAATCAGACATATAAATATCTATATCACACTGCCATTAAATATATGAAAAAGACCCACACTACTTGATTAATAACTATAAAAGTATTCCATTTTTAATAACAATATTGTTACCTTACGTAAGTTTTATAGTTTTCAGTAACATATAGACTATATAGCCGCCTCTCAGTAAATTATAGAAATGAAGATCTAATTTAAGATATTCTCTACATCTACTTACATAACCTCAAATCGTTTCACTTTCATATAATCGATATAGCATTAATTAAAAATAGTCACATCATGGCATTAACTATAATAATGTTTCATTTCTAATGGTAATAATGTCATCAAACCACGTCAAGTTCTGTATATTTTAATATCCAATACACAGCTGTACTCAGAAAATAAAATACCGCAGAATCAGACCTGTAAATTATTTTTAGCAAGTCATCAAGTTTTTAATAACCAATTGATTTTGAGCTCTAATTATGTCGGCAATCCTGCAGGTCATTGCCTTCGTGTAATATTCTATTGTTTATTGTAGTGTGTGTTTTGTTTTATTCTGAAATAAAATTACTTATTTCTCAAAACTGACGAAAGATGGATTTTGGAAAATAGGAAAATGGTGTAAGAAAATTCACATTTCACTAAAAACTATTATTTTTCTGAAAAGCTTTCGATTCCAAGCTTAAAATGAGGGGTCAATCATTAAAATCCGTTCAGTCGTTTTCCCGTAATTTCCATTACCAGTTCAAGTTATATATACACTAGTGGCTTGTGCAGCAAATGCTGCTGCAAACTAAGTTCGTTAGACGTTCAAATAAACATTTTTCACATTTATTTTCAATGAAGAATACTTGTCTTTTTGATAGTTATTTGCTTCCATAATAATGAAGCATACTCCCTCTGAATGGATTTTTTTTAGGCCAAATACTTTTTCTTGAACCTATCCAACTTCAGTTTTTGAGTTTCAACGCGAAAACGCAAGTATCAATGTCAGGACGATAGCAGTAGCTATTTCAGGTCATTGTGGATTGTAGGCGAAAGTTAAAAAAATGTCAGGTTTGCTAAGCTTTCGAACAATAGCATTTTCGTATAGCTGCTGCATGTAGAACTTGAAATGTAGAGCGTAAAATCATTTTATCCTACTAAGTGATCTTGCTGAAATGATCTGGAGACTACAAAATTTTCTAGGCCTCTTAATTTATCAGTAAGTAATACCTTTTTATCTTTCCTTACGAATTGTAATTTTTGTGCTCTCTCGAGCCAATACTGAAGACAATGACATATCAGTATCTACACTACACCGCCATTAAGTATATGAAAAAAACCCAACCCCACTGGGTTAATAAGTATTTTTTTTATTTTTAATAACAATAGTATTATCTTAAGTTTTGTAGTTATATATAGCAGTCACTCAGTAAATTATAGAAATGAAGATCTAAATTAAGATATTCTCTACATTTACTTACATAACCTCAAAACGTTTCACTTTCATATCATCACTATTGCATCAATATTATGTACAATTAATGAAAAATAGACGCATCATGATATTAACTATAATAATATTTAATTTCTAATGGTAATAATGTCATCAAACCACCTTAAGTTTCGTAGATTTGAATATCCAATACACAGCTGTACTCAGAAAATTATACACTGCAGAATCAGTTTTCAATAACAAATTGAATTGAGCTCTAAATATGTCGGCAATCCTGCAGGTCATGGCCTTCGTGTAATAGCCTATTGTTTATTTTAGTGTGTGTTTTGTTCTGAAATTCAATCAAGTCGGCCGTGATTCAATAAAATTAGTTCTCAAAACTGACAACAGATGGATTTTGGAAAATAGGAAAATTATGTAGGAAAATTGACATTTCACTGAAAACTACTATTTTTCCGAAAAGTTTGGATGCCGGCATAAAAACGAGGGGTCACTCATTAAAATCCGTTCAGCCGTTTTCCCGTAATTTCCATTACCAGTTGAAATTATATATATCTGGATTAAGGAAAGTGAAATGTGGGTAGCCCAAAGAAACTTTGCAAAGACCAGTGAAATCTAGGAGGAGGTAACTCTTCTAATGTTCTAATCCCTACATAATTTGATGATGATGATGATGATTATCATGATTACTCTTATTATAGTTAGTAGTGGTAATAGTAGTGGTATTACGACGATGATGTTGTGTTCCTAATAATGTATTCGGCGAAACGAAGTGAAGGTCAATAGTAACACTTGCGTAAAACCTTATGTCATGAAGGCTTTTTTCTTATCACGTAATATTTTGTACGTAACAAGAAAAAGTATTCGTGATTCTAAAAGAATGCCTTACCCAAGAATGTTCTATCAGCAATAGATAAATATGAAATACACAATGTTATCTCTATGAAAAAAAAAAGTGATCTAAGTCATAGTATAATTATGGTAGTGGAAAAAGATACCTACAAGGTTCTATCGTTATACAAAATACGATTAGAATAATATTGAAACAACACGATAAGTTGTAATTTCATTCCCCTTAAAATCAAGTATGTTCCCCCCTCTAATCTAATCGTTTTCTTGTGCATATATATGCTAGTCCCGTAGAGAAAGAAAACAGGTTTTTGAAAACACTCCCTCGAAACCAACCACAATGAGTCTCCGAGTACTTCTGCTGGCTACAGTTCTTCTGTGTGTCTCCATTGGTAAGACAATTCCTTACACACAGTTACAAAATTAAGCATAAACGGAATTTATTGCTGTTCGTAAGAAATACAAACAATTTTATTACACAACCCCGAAAATTGTATTAATGAATAGGTGGAAAGTTATGTAGTACGTAAATGAAACAACCACTGTTTATGCAAAAAAAATGTATCAAGTGAAAGGGTATTGATATATAGTTAGCCATGGACCTTTGATGTAAGCAAAAGTGAAAGAAATCACAATGTCAAAGAATATGTTAGATACCGGTAGGTACATAGTTATTTCATGTTTGGTGATGATAACCTTAGTCACTTCTGTATTGTCAAATTTTAAAGAAATTATATGAAATAGTATTCAATTTTGATAAAATTGTGTATCGGTTAGTTGTAAAGAATCTATTTTTGAGACGACTTAAACACAGTTGCAGAAAATCTGATCAGGATATGATGAACGATCAAAGAGGGTGTGATTGACCATCAGTTCTATTTCCTTTGCAGAGAGAACAATCGGTATTTGATCGGAAATCAGTCTTCCATGAGATTTGATGAACATATATTTGCTGATTAGTGACTGATCATTGATCAAGTGTATGTCGTCTATAGTGAAGTTACAGTAATTTATATAAAACGTTGCTAATGACCTAATCATAAGCAATGGGTGTATAAACAGTCTGTAACTATACTTGGGAATTGCTTTGCAGTAGTTATATACACGAAACCCCTTGTTTAAAAGTTGTATATAGAGAAAAAATGGCCGCCCCTCTAACAGCTGTTCGTATCGACTGTCATTTTATGATAATGGTTGTCTAGTAACCACAGAAGAACAAATTAAAAAGCACAGAACAATTAGAATTTTATCATTGCTATAGCTATACACTTTGACCCAAATATAGCATGGTAATCAATCAGGCCAACTTGTATTATCGATACTTAGCGCAGCACACTAGCGCGCACTATCGGATGCAATAGAGAACTTCAGATATTCTATTACCTTTCGTAATGAAGTAATGATGAAAGTATGAAGTCGGTAGTTGTATTGTTTTAAAATGGCCTAATTGATACTTCTGATGAAATATTCAAGTAATATGAAGAAATATTCGGTAAATATTCATAAGGGATGGTGAATTAAGTCGTGATTTCAGACTGGGATCTAACAAATTATGTTTTTTGTCTTCTTCAACAAAACACCATGCGTCTTAATATTTTCTGTTACATTCATAAAGCCCTCTATGATATTTAATAAGGGGGAGTATTATTATTAGAAAAATTTGGCCCTCACGTTTTCAGTTCGGCTCATCTCTTTTATTTTATTCTATACAGATGGAATCTGTTTACTTCTACAAAAAACGACAAAATAGCAAAGCATTCACTTGTTTTTTTTTTTAGATCAGCGCCTACTCGATGCATTCGTTTTTCCTTTTTGAAGAGAATCGAATTGGCCGTGGTTGCTAAATAGCGCTGATGCCAAATGGATTTCTTTCTTAAATCAACAATTAATAAATCGAGACAAGCTGATTGGAGATTCACTTTCGTGCAAATCAATGAATAATCAAATAAATCAGACATAAACTGATTGTTGGTCAGGGACTAATTTGATTTGCATTTCTGCAACAGAACCTTAGACTAACAATTTCTAATTCGCTTTGCCCTCGTTTTGAAGAGGATTCTTACAACATCTTGAATCGTGTTGTAACAATGGGCGAAACACAGATGCATCACAGAGATCCAGAAACACTGAATGGAAACACTCTAGTTCTCCCGCCCAAATAAATGTCACGTTCAAAAATCGGAAGGAAAGATCCTCGCATCAGATATTTGTACAAGACGGAAATATTATAACAAACTACTTACGACACGGTAACATTGTGACGAGAGCAATTGTTCTTCACTATTAACTGAGCTTTGGGAAACTATTGTGGAGAAACTTCATGCTGAAATTTCCAAAGATGCAGCCTACTCTAAAAATGTGTCAAGTAGAAGTGGTAGGTATTGATACATAATTAGCCTTAAATTTTTGTTACAACAAAAGCTAAAGCGGTCACCATGTCGTTTGGTAATTGCTACGCCACGTTTTGTGATAAAAAAAAGTTTAATCTAATCTATATTCTGAACTTTTAAAGGAATTGTGTCACATAATATACATCGTCCGGTGATAAAGTAGCTATTCTATTTTTTAAGGTTTGTTCGGAAAGGAAATTTATGCAGATATGATGGATAATGTAAGGAATCATTGTCCTTTATATAACGCCATAAAAATTCCGTTGCGTAATTTAAGAAAGGAAGATCGAAGATGAAGATCGTGTTTGAAAGACTTCTTTCTGTGACAACTACAGAGAAGATCGATGCCGTGCATGATATGAGTTTGGACAATCGACGAATTGATCTCAAACGTATAAAATTTTCTGTAGATATGTTTTCGGATATCTAAATGCCTTAACGCTGGCCTGAAACGACTCAAAGTGACAATTTCCAAGTCGATTTTCCGCCGTTTTAAAGAGGATTCATCTAACGTCTTGAACTGTGTTGTAACTATAGACGAACATAATCCAACATTGCGATCCAGGAACAAAAAAAAAAAAAAGAAAAGAATGGAAACACACTGATTCTTCCACCCAAAATATTGCTTTCGAAAATCGGCAGGAAAGACCCTCATATCAGTTTTTTTGGTATAATTAAATAACTGGGAGAAAAAAGAGCGTTTGGCGTCTAACGTATTGCGTTTTTCAAACTATGAGCTCCGTAAAAATTAATTCACTACCTCATCGCTGGATGCTAGGAGATCCATAAAAAAATTCATGTTCAACACTGTTCTTGCACCCTCATCTTTCAGCGTCAAGCACAACATTATGTACAAGCAAGATGAACAAACCATTATCTCGGAAGAAGAAGGTATTGACTATGTTGAGAGTAAATGAAGAGTCCACTGTAAGAATGATGGATGTCACTTTCTTGTCATAAAATGAACCAAGACTGTCAATGCATAGCTTAAGACATATAGAATGTACATACAGAGTTATATGGCATTAACACTGATAGTCATTGTCCAGTAACGATCGGAAAATTACAGTTAAGCTTTGAGCGCTATGCATTTCAAACTTTCAATTGCTTGTCCTGCAAAATGTGTTCCAAATGACATCCATCATTCTTGCAGTGGACTCTTCAAATGTAAAGGAAACTAAATCCAGAACTGTGGAAAAGAAATATTGCTAAACAACGTCTAAATTGTTGTGAAACAAATGTATCAGTACATACAGGGAAGAAAATACCAACCAAGAAATATAAGCCAGTAGTATAATCATAGTTTTACTTTTCAAAGTTACAAAGACCTTCATTTGAGTGATATTCCTAAACCAGGTATAAATCCTGCTAAAAAATAAAAACCAGATGTGTTGTCTTTGTGTACATTTTTGAAACAAGAAAATGCTGACTGAATTATGTGTGTTGTAAATATGGGCTGTGTGAATAGCACTGGCCGAAATGAGAATTCAGAATCTGCATGTTCAAATAATCCAGTAAACAAGAAAAATGTAAAAGTTCCAACATGAAAGTCTGGGCATTGTGCCTTCTATGCAACAACAGCTCATATATGAGCCTTGTTGTCAGCATCTTGGAGCACAATACCACATCACACATTGGACAGTTTTTGGGCTCATGTTCGGTGCCCGTGGCACGATCCCACGTGAAACTTTAAATCAACTTAAACAATATAAAATTTCTGAAGCAACGATTGATGCCATAGGATCTCACGTGTTAAAATCATCCTTAGCTATAATTAGTAATCATTTGTAACCAACAAAATTGTTATTGTAAATGATTTCCTACTTTTTCTTATCTTAATGTTTTTTCCTTTTTCTTTCCAAGTGTCACAAAATTGTTTTGTTTACTTATTATTCTTTATGAATTGATTAGGAGGCCGATCTATCGAAACTTTATTTAGGGCTGTTTTTGTTTAAACAAATTTCATTCTTTTCAAAAGTCCATATTTTTTAAAAATGGTTTGATTTGGTGTGATGGTACTTCAAAATGTTGACAATATGTATTCTCTTACTAATAAATACATTTTAGTACATTCATATGTTGTTGTTCACGTCGTACAAAATTTTATCCAATATTCTTTCGAGAAGATTAACTCCATATGTAGATGAAATTATTGGGGATCATCAGTGTGGTTTCAGGCGTAATAGATCAACTATTGACCAGATATTTTGTATTCGACAGATATTGGAGAAAAAATGGGAGTATAAGGGTACAGTGCATCAGATATTCATAGATTTCAAAAAGGTATATGACTCAGTTAAGAGAGAAGTTTTATATGATATTCTTATTGAATTTGGTATTCCCAACAAACTAGTTCGATTAATTAAACTGTGTCTCAGTGAAACTTACAGCAAAGTCCGTATAGGCCAGTTTCTGTCAGATGCGTTTCCAGTTCACTGTGGACTAAAACAAGGAGATGCACTATCACCTTTACTTTTTAACTTTGCTCTAGAGTATGCCATTAGGAAAGTCCAGGATAACAGCTGCTTGTCTATGCGGATGACGTGAATATGTTAGGAGAAAATCCACAAATGATTAGGGAAAACACGGGAATTTTACTGGAAGCAAGTAAAGAGATAGGTTTGGAAGTAAATCCCGAAAAGACAAAGTATATGATTATGTCTCGTGACCAGAATATTGTGCGAAATGGAAATATAAAAATAGGAAATTTGTCCTTTGAAGAGGTGGAAAAATTCAAATACCTGGGAGCAACAGTAACAAATATAAATGACACTCGGGAGGAAATTAAACACAGAATAAATATTGAAATGCGTGTTATTATTCGGTTGAGAAGCTTTTATCATCCAGTCTGCTGTCAAAAAATCTGAAAGTTAGAATTTATAAAACAGTTATATTACCGGTTGTTCTGTATGGTTGTGAAACTTGGACTCTCACTTTGAGAGAGGAACATAGGTTAAGGGTGTTTGGGAATAAGTTGCTTAGGAAAATATTTGAGGCTATAAGAGGGATGAAGTTACAGGAGAATGGAGAAAGTTACACAACACAGAACTGCACGCATTGTATTCTTCACCTGACATCATTAGGAACATTAAATCCCGACGTTTGTGATGGGCAGGGCATGTAGCACGTATGGGGGAATCCAGAAATGCATATAGAGTGTTAGTTGGGAGGCCGGAGGGAAAAAGACCTTTGGGGAGGCCGAGACGTAGATGGGAGAATAATATTAAAATGCATTTGAGGGAGGTGGGATATGATGATAGAGACTGGATTAATCTTGCTCAGGATAGGGATCAATGGCGGGCTTATGTGAGGGCGGAAATGAACCTTCGGGTTCCTTAAAAGCCAATAAGTAAGTAATATGTTCAAAATGTACTCGTCAGTGGGCTGGACAGTAATAGAGCATACGAGTAATTATGAAAACCACACATAAATAACATAAATCCAAACTTCGACTTTTATTACCCTCTATCCTGTTTTAAATTTGTAATACTCCTTAATACTAGTTTGTGTTACTACTTGAAATAACCTGTAATTAACATTAGTCTTTGCAGTTTTATTCTCTTCATCTCTAATCAACAATACAATACCATAATCCAAGTTGCCAGGTGACGGTAGAAAACAAAAGATGTGGAACAAATGAATGAAACGTATAACAAATGAATGCTCTTTCAGATTTAAGTATCAAAGTAGGAGTATCATTTGAAATTTCAAAGGGGGAATGCAAAACGGTGAAGTGGTGCAACCTAACGTGAAATTAACTTCCCTCCTAATATCTAAACTGAAGTGTTTTTTGTTTAAATTAAATGTAATTGAAGTACATCGTTATTTGGAGTGGGAACTTTTGAAATGAAAGCCCGGCTTGTGTGTAGTCGTTAATTTAGTAGGCCTATTTAATTAAAAAATGAAATGATAGAAATACTGATGTTTCTTTTGCAGGAGCGCAAGTTTCAGCAGAGGAAACCACCACCACAAGTCCCAGCACCGCCACTGAGAAGTCACAAGGAGGAATTATAGGTCATATAATATGTTTCGTAAGTTAATCTTTTGTTGAAAATGATAATGGCTATTGCACTCAGTTATTAACATAGCAAGATGGCGCTACCAACAAAGTGCATGAACTTGGAACAGACACTATCTTCGCAAATCAAGATTTCAGGTATAACTCCCTGTAAAGTTGATTTGAATAATTTCGAGGGAAAAATTGTTCCGGGGCCGGGCATCGAACCCGGGACCTTTGGTTCAACGTACCAAGGCTCTACCAACTGAGCTACCCGGGAACTCTACCCGACACCGATCCAATTTTTCCCTCTATATCCACAGACCTCAAAGTGGGCTGACAACCGTCAAGCAACCAACTTCGAGTGCACACTAACTCCGTGTGACTTAAATTGTGGTTTTCTGTTAACGAACAGTGACGTGTATTATGCAAATCAAGAAATTATTCAAATCAACTTCACAGGGATTAATACCTGAAATCTTGATTTGCATAATACACGTTAACAGAAACCCACAATTTAAGTCACACAGAGTTAGTGTGCACTCGAAGTTGGTTGCTTGACGGTTGTCAGCCCACTTTGAGGTCTGTGGATATAGAGGGAAAAATTGGATCGGTGTCGGGTAGAGTTCCCGGGTAGCTCAGATGGTAGAGCGTTGGTACGTTAAACCAAAGGTCCTGGGTTCGATGCCTGAAATTATTCATACACTATCTACTAACTTCACTCACTCACAAGGAAGTCATGATGTAAAACAAAGTTTATACAGGGTTAACCATAAATAATTAATAATGTCATTAATTTTAGAGGGCTATTCCTAGAAATATTTCAAACAGAAAAGTTTAATACAATTATTTTCATCGTTTTTGCTTTCTTTTCGAGACAAAAATTGCTTTATGTGAAACATTCCATAGCGTGTTTTGGGAAAGCCATTGATTGAATTTCCAATATGCTTAGTCAATTTAATAGAGCAATGTATTATGATGGCAAAAGTAATGGCAGTTTGTGGCAAAAACCTTGTACGGGCAAAAATAGTTTTTTTTTGGGGTAGGTTATTTTACGACGCTTTATCGACAGCTTAGGTTATTTTAGCGTCTGATTGAGATGAAGGTGATAATGCCGGTGAAATGAGTTCGGGGTCCAGCACCGAAAGTTACCCAGCATTTGCTCATATTGGGTTGAGGGAAAACCCCGGAAAAAACCTCAACCAGGTAACTTGCCCCGACCGGGAATCGAACCCGGGCCACCTGGTTTCGCGGCTGGACGCGCTAGCCGTTACTCCAAAGGTGTGGACTGCCAAAATAGTGGTTAATAACAAAATAATAGAACAAGTGACAGATTTTGTATATTTACGAAGTCATATTTCTTTGTATAATTATTAGAGCTAGGATTTTGATGAAATTGCATCTTTTTTCTAGTAAACGAAAAACATT
The DNA here is from genome assembly GCF_040183065.1 of Periplaneta americana. Lineage (NCBI taxonomy): Eukaryota > Metazoa > Arthropoda > Insecta > Blattodea > Blattidae > Periplaneta > Periplaneta americana. Next base: position 186,736,741 of record NC_091121.1, on the reverse strand, counting down.
GCTGCTTTAGTATTTCCTATATGTTATGCGATGGACTGAGTGTTTCAAAAATTATTTGTTAGGGCATTTTTTACCTCTTACAAATCATAAGAGCATTTTTTGTTTTATTCGGTCATTTTCATCTAATTCTGGCCATAAATCCCCATTATTAATATAAAATAGGCCTAATATTTATTTCCTTTGATTTTTTTCTCTACATATTTTTCAATTAATAGACTACCCATTATTTTGTACGATATTTTAATCGTTTTTCTGCACAAATATTGCCATTTTAACGTAGTACACCCCACGTAATGGATCAGTCCAACACCCCTTCAATATAGACTCCTATATACCTGCTAATTCCGGATAAGAGTGGCCTTGTGGTAGACTACACGGAAACTAAAAATAAAGTAAATTCATGGTGCTACAGCCCATGAAGGGCCAAGACCGACCAGCCGACTGCTGACCTCACGTCCACATGCCGACGCAGAGGTGAACGATCATACATGGAAACTACATCAGATAAAATAATTAATTAAAGTGTACTACTTAAAAAAATTATGTAAAATTAAATAAACTTGAATGTTGGTACTAGGATTTACTAGTCTAAATATTAAGTAGTACAAAACCTCTTTTTCTACTAAGCCAATTATGTAAGATCAATTTTAAAGCATTTTAAGGGCATTTTTGAAAGATTTTTAGTTCATAAATGCATTTTTAGGTCATTTTTTCATGATTTATAGATCATCAAAATCCTAGCCCTAATAATTATCAAAAATACATAAACAAAAATATAATGAAATATAATCAATTAAATGGTATCTTGAGAAGGAACTTTGGAAAACAAATGCGAAAAGAGGTCCAAATCCGATTTCACAATATAGTATGAAAACCAGCTCTGTTATCTGGCAGTGAATGTTGGACACTGTGACAAAAGGAAATAAATAGAATCCACGCGTCACAAATGAGATTTCTACGATCGCTGACAGGAGTTACCTTGCGGGACCGCATTAGGCGCGAAGACATGAGAAATCAGTGGGACGTTGACATTATCAACGTAAATGGAGAAACCACCTTCTTAGGCCCGATTGTATAAACCATTTAATCTTAGATCAGAGGTTAAATTAATCCTTGTTTCAGCTGAACTTGGAATTTTGTGTTGTATAAAGTCTAATCTGAGATTAATTTGTCTCAAACTAAAGTCAACTTTGACTGAAGAAATTTCTCCGATTAAGTTAGATGATCCAAGTTCAGTTATTTCTTTTCTTTTTGAAATATACGAGTGACAGATTGTGCAAATAAAATATCCATTATTATTAATATTAATAGGTATGTTAGGTACATTTATATATATTTCTTTCAATTTCTTGCCTTAATACACAAACATTCTTATATTTTATAAGGCTCTATCGTGTTCAGAAGTATCAAATAACATAACCTATAATTATATTATGTTTATAACAACCATTAATTATTAATGGATATGATAGGTACATTCATAAATGTTCAATTAACTGTATTACTAAATGAAAATTGTCGTTTTATAAAGCTTTATTATGTTTAGCAGTATCAAACACCATAACATGATAACAACTTGGAGAACAGTCAACCTTCTTCTTATTGTCCGCCATTATTTACATTGCACAAAAAACCAGTGTCTCCAACAGAGTGTACGGAAAGTCGCCAAAAAGTAGTTGTAAAGTCGCTAGATTTCTCATTATCAACAAAGAAAGATTAAATTTTGTCACTATGGGGTGCTAAAAAGGTCACTAAATCCCTATTTAAGCAATATAAAAGTTAAAAGAAATTGTTGTTGAAAAAGAGTTATAGTCGCTAGATTGGCAACACTGAACAAACCTGTATAGCATGGTCCGCGCATGACGTATTTCACCTGTTTATGCGATGTTGCCAAATCCTTTTCACGTGAACTTAGATTGCATTTGAACCAAGATAATTTGATCGCAGAAAAGTTTTGTACAACAGAAGAAGTGTCTGAACTCGGTTTACTTTTCGATCTTCGATCAAAGTTGATCTTCAGTCAGGGAGTTTTATACAATTGGGCCTTAGGATGCCTGAACATCGTTTACCGAAGAGACTTTTGCATTACCATCCACGAGGACGAAGAGATTTAGGCAGACCTCACCGACGTTGGGCGGAGCAATTCCATTTGTAGTTCACAGACGGGAAACGACCCAAAAATGTGTATTGGCAGAAGAAGAAGAAGAAGAAGAAGAAGAAGAAGAAGAAGAAGAAGAAGAAAAAGAAGAAGAATGTATTACGATAATAAGTGACTGAAATAATTTTAGATTTGTCATTTAGTTGTGCAGAAATTTTATTCTAACAGATGTAACTTTCGTTTCGATTTTTTTTTTTTTTAATATTTGGAAGATGCTTATGAAGATTACTGTACTAGCTTCAGTCAGCAAATTTCAGAGCTTAATTCATCTGGGCCTGGATTATTTGATTGCCAATTGAACAATTAAATGGATTACCTCAATTCAATTTTACAAGTTTCACAAAAAAAAAAAAAAAAAGTAGTTCGTACTCAGTATCAGCGTATTCCGAACCTCACCTGACCGGTGGACAACAATTACGTCACGCTGCAGCGAAATAGGAACAAAACTGCTGGAAGATTCGATGGCCATCATGGCGGCTGTACAAGTTGTTGTCTGTGCTACTCTAACAAGATTTTGCGAAATTTCCGTACTGTCATCTTGTTCAAAGAAAAGAGAGCATAAACAATTTATTTCCTGAATCGGTAGTAATAACTGGTCCGTTGACATGTTCGCTCATAAGCCATTAACATACTGTTTTTACGTTGTGCTCATTACAAACAATACACACCGCCATGACACAACAGTACACGATGTCATTCGTCTGCTAATTCCCGCCCTATACAAGAACCAATCAGATTCACTGATGGAGACTGCCACCACCTCTGCAAGTTGATGGCACCGGTGCGACACCAGTGGAGCATCAATGACGTCATCGTTGAAATTCGGAACACCGTGATGTCATCAGATGAGTTTCGGAATACGCTCTATGTTGTCTCAAAGAGAGTCAATATTGAATAATTTCAAGGGAAAAATTGTTCTAGGGCTGGGTAACGATCCCGGGACCTCTGGTTGAACGAACCAGCGCTCTGCCAACTGAGCTACCCGGGAACTCCACCCGACACCGTCTCAACTTTTCCCTTTGTATCCACACAACTCGAGTGGGCTGACGAAACGCCAGAGACCCACATCGAGTGCACACAAACTCTGTGTGACTTGGAATTGTGGTTTCCTGTTAACGTACACAGTGACGTATATATTATGAAAATCTAGTCTTTCAGGTGAAGCTTCCTGTAAAGCAGATTTGAATAATTTCAAGGGAAAAATTGTTCTAGGGCCGGGTATCGATCTCGGGACCTCTGGTTGAACGAACCAGCGCTCTCCCAACTGAGCTACCCGGGAACTCCACCCGAGCGCTGGTACGTTCAACCAGAGGTCCCGGGATCGATACCCGGCCCTAGAACAATTTTTCCCTTGAAATTATTCAAATCTGCTTTACACGAAGCTTTACCTGAAAGACTAGATTTGCAGAGTCAATATTGATTATACAAATTGTTTCGATTATTTATACCGTCTTCAACGATTTGTGAAAGAAAGTGGAACCTATGTTGAGCTCTGTTCTCTGCTAGCACGTGAAAAATTGGTTATTTCAGTATAGGTAACAATGCAATCAATGATCCCGAATTGTTGAAACTTGTCTAGTTTCGTTTTGCTATTCCATCGTGTAATGGCGATGTTGAAAGTGTATCTTCTCTTATGCGGTCCAAAGAAAGAAATAGATTAATTTAGTCCTGTTAAGAATATTTTCGTTAGCCAGTATAATTTTAAAGATAGTCTTACGAACAATTTTATTCCTATGTAAAAGGAATGCCAATGCTGTTAAATAAAATAAAGTAGGTATCTCTAAGTTCGCCACTCGTCATTTTCGTTAAAATACGATATTTGGCCAAAAGTTGGCAGCAGTAACTTGATACATAATGCATTAGAACTTCGTTGAATACGCAAGGTGCATTACCAGTATCTCTTGCCATGAGGTGGTCGCAATATTGTGTTAACTGTGGTTGCCGGTATAAGATTTTGTCCGTAAGGATCCGTTTCAGCCAACGTAACAAGTAATGCATTTACATTGTGTAATATGTCATTTTAAAGCCTATTTTATGTACTTTCTGCCTGTATTTTTAGAATTACATTTACTATAGCAATGTCCTACTTTATAACATTATTATTAAATGTTGAAACTGTTCTTAAGTTCGCCACTGCAGCTTCTTCCATGGCCAACTCCAGACCGCTGTATTCATTGCTGCTTCTTTGAGATCGTTTTAAGCAGTTGGCAATTTAAATAACTGATCGCATTTTAACTTTAGTATTTAAATCCGTGATATTTAGAGTTTTTTATAGGTAGTAAAGGAAATCTATAATTATTAATCCTGTGATAATTTATTGAGGCGCTTAGAAGCAAAGGTGTGTAAGTGACATTTCTAAAAAAATTGCTCAAGTGCATCCAGGGTAAACTAAAGCATTTAAAATTTCAGTGGTGAAGGGAATCTACTGGAAGCAAGTAAAGCGATAGGTTTGGAAGTAAATCACGAAAAAACAGTGTATATGATTATGTCTCGTGACTAGTATATTGTACGAAATGGAACTATAAAAATTGGAAACTTATCTTTTGAAGAGGTGGAGAAGTTCAAATATCTTGGAGCAACAGTAACAAATATAAATGATACTCGGGAGGAAATTAAACACAGAATAAATATGGGAAATGCCTGTTATTATTCGGTTGAGAAGCTTTTATCATCCAGTCTGCTGTCCAAAAATCTGAAAGTTAGAATTTATAAAACAGTTATATTACCGGTTGTTCCTTATGGTTGTGAAACTTGGACTCTCACTTTGAGAAAGGAACAAAGATTAAGGGTGTTTGAGAATAAGGTGCTTTGGAAAATATTTGGGGCTAAGCGGGATGAAGTTACAGGAGATGGAGAAAGTTACACAACACAGAACTGCACGCATTGTATTCTTCACCTGACATAATTAGGAACATTAAATCCAGACGTTTGAGATGGGCAGGGCATGTAGCACGTATGGGCGAATCCAGAAATGCATGTAGAGTGTTAGTTGGGAGTCCGGAGGGAAAAAGACCTTTGGGGAGGCCGAGACGTAGATGGGAAGATAATATTAAAATGGATTTGAGGGAGGTGTGATATGATGGCAGAGACTGGATTAATCTTGCTCAGGATAGGGACCAATGGCGGGCTTATGTGAGGGCGGCAATGAACCTCCGGGTTCCTTAAAAGCCAGTAAGTTAGTAAGTAAGTAAGTAAGTAAGTAAAGGGATATATCTTTAACCACATCGCACATTAACATTTAAAATTATAACTTCACGGAATTTACGAATGCTTTGTCACTTTTAATCACATTTTGTGGAAAATAACGTAAGTGCACTTCCACCTCTTTGCTTCAGACCGCCTAAATTCTAAAACTTTGTTCAATTCCTACTATGACCATTTTTTCGGTATTAAAACGTATTAAATCTGTACTCTGCTGTTATTAAAATAATATCTGAATTTACAACAGGCACACAAGTGGCGAACATAGGGAACATAATATGCGTCCTAAATTCACCAGTTGCATCCTCCCGTCTCTCTTTTTTTTTTCTTTTTTTTTCTTTTACAAGAAGGAGTGCCTTACTCTTCACCAGATTTTTTATTTAAGATGCTCATTGGTATGAATATTGCGACTTTTTTTACTTTCGAAATATGACTTCATAAAAAATTTAATAATAAATTTGCTTAAGGTTGCGGACTTAGGCAAGTTTAACTTATTAAATGCCAATGTCGCTATTTTTTTAAATCTAATTCCACAGACTTACAAATATCACTGATTGTTTTAAGAATTGTACATGTTTATTGTTATTTTGAGAAGGAGAACGACATCTCGCGCCGTTTCACAGAGATTGATAATCACCAAGCTGCGGATTTTTAGCCACTAAAACAGTTGAAATAAGCAGGAAAAATAGGTATTCAAAATTCTAAAATAGGCATCTCTGGAACTCTCTACCACAACATGTCAGAGACTGTCGGACATTGTCTAGTTTCAAAAATAAATTAAAATTGCACTTTTTCAACTCAGATTCCTTTCAGTTATAAGCCCTTTTCTCTGCCATAGTTTTGTAAAAATATAGGCTATATATTTCTTTTCCTTCCTTTCTCCTTTTTGTTCACTTTAACAGCTGACGAATTTATTATCATAGTCTTTTATTGTGAATTTTATTTAATTTCCTTTCTTTTTTTTTCTTTGTTATTATTTTATTATATTCTATTTTGTTATATTCTTCCTTACGTTTTCCATATTACCCATTTGTACTAAACGAGTTGCTTTCACTATATTCCAATGTATTTTACTTTCTTTTTTTCTTTTATGGTATTATTTTCATGTTGTTTAGTGTCGATTTTATTATGCTTATTATTTCTCTTTGTAATATGTTAGTATTCTGTTCTGTAACTTTTTTCTTAAATTTTAACTGCTTGAATACTTTGTGAGCTGGTAGAGTGTAAGAGAAGGCCATATGGCCTTAACTCTGCCAGTATAAACAAAGAATTATTATTATTATTATTATTATTATTATTATTATTATTATTATTATTATTATTATTATTATTTAAAATGGCACTAACAATTTTTAATTCTCAACGGCTAACACGACCATAGCGTAGCATTATACACAACTTTCTATAGGAATGTCATTATGGCAGTGAATAATTAATATTCGTCCAAATGTTGTACTGAGAACTGATGTCTATTGTCTGTAAGAATGTTCTTAAATTGGGAGAAACTCCCTTCCACTTCACATGAAGTGATGGGGCAATACTTCAGGGATCCAGTCTCAGCTGGGGACCAAACCAGTGGGAACGCAGTAACGTCAATGTATTTTCCAGTCAGTTCTTCTGATGACTTTTGCTTTGGCATATCTCCACGATATACCTCATGTATTACAGCAGAAAACTCAACTCCATACTCAATTCACAAACTCACAAAACGGATACACAGTTTAAAACAACTACCACAATGATTCATGCGGCTTTCGAAATACATTTTTCCTTATTGGTTTATTTTAAATTATTTGATTTCTCTGCGCTCTGGTGGCAATAAAACGTAACACACAGAATTATCAATAGTTCTATGTCACTTCCCTCTGCTGGATAAAAAACAAACAAATTACAGATTTTAAAAAATATCGATAGAATAGTCAGTAAATTCAAGTATAATACATAATACGGATATATAGGCAAGTTTTAGGCATTTACTAGTGAAATAGGCAATTGAAGCGTCGGCTGGAACAACGTTATAAGTTACATTTGGTAAAATTTACAGGAGCTGCAAAAATGTGTACACGTACAACGTTGTTCTTATAGGGTAGCAAACTTTTGAGTGGACAAATTTCACGTACTGCATTGATGGACAGTTGCAAGCCAAGGAGTATAGCAAGGTAACATGACACACAACATTATTACGCGGAAACACGCCGAATGAAAATTTTGTAACTTACAACATTGTTCCAACCGACGCTTCAATTATAGGCACTATAGAATTTGCATATAATACTCACAATGTCTTAAAATGGATATGTAGCCTAAAATCTTCCACCTTCAGGTTAAGGATTAAAATAGGCATATAGGCATAAATCCGCAGCTTAATAATCACTAGACTTCGTGGAATTGCCACGAGAATCGTAAGGTTTACTATGCACGCGGTATAGATTGCATGAGAAGGGGGCGAGCAACGGATGGAGTATGCCTCTGATGTAAACACTGAGCAGTATACTGCGGTTACAATAAAACCTGTATCCTGCATTCAAGAAATATAATGAATGATCATTGAAGTAGGAAATGTCTAAACATGTAAATAGACAATTATTTTGTAGTGAGATATATTAACTCGTAAAATTTAATGTAATATACTCACATCATTCTTGAATATGTGCATTGCAGTGAAGAGTTACGTACATTTTGAGCGACTGCAAAGTCAACCTCCTCCGATGGTCACTTAAACAGTTTTTATTTTGGGAAAATGTAAGTTCAACATCACACGATGTAATACGTGCATATTTGAAGAACTGAAAGTCACTACTTTTTAGTACACCAACTTCAGACGTCTTGTCGTGACCTGATAGTACATCATTTATAATACGAAGTTGTGAATAGGCAGAATTTTTAGCAATAATGTTTCTCAACTTACATTTCACTTTTTCTGAAATTAGTGAATTGTTATTTTGGATAACGGTTTGTAATAGTTTATACACTATATTAAGGGCTTCTGAGAGGTGTAGATTAGACGATTCTAACAGGGTGATGCTTTTAGACGCGATTTTAAAATTAGAATCAATGAACAGAATATCTTCCAATAGCTGTTCAGAAGGCAATGATTTTATAGCTGCAACAGCGGAACTGTCTGTGCTACCCAATGCATCAATTACCTCCATTATTTTGCCGTAATATTCTGCATAATAATTAACAGCATCCAACCACGTTTTCCAACGGGTCAAGACTGGCTGCGGGGGTAAGGGTATTCCAGGGGCAATTGTTTGGAACAGCAACACTCTCATTGTAGTTTGATTGAATTCTTGTCTGCACTGAACAAATGTGAAGCTTTGACTATTCTAACCACAGTAACGCAAAAACAAGTGCTTACATAGGCATACATTAGCTGTAGCTGCTCTATCTATTTGGACCGGTCACAACTCTTAACATGAACTGCTTATACTACGAGACCGGGCGGTCGCTCACCTCCTCTATACTACCGTACGTCGGCAACCTGATTGCATGCTGCGTGTGGCAATTCAACGAAGTCTAATAATCACTATCTTCTTGAAGCAAAAGTATTCTTTTATTCGTCTTGGGTTTGTTCGAATGTTGTATCATGACTTTTTTTTTTTTTTGGAAAGAATTAAGTGATAAAAATTTTAAGTAACGTTATCTTTAGGATTCTTTTCTCATTCATTACAAAATTTGTTAATGTTTCTCAAGCGTTTCGGGCAAAAAATGCTGCTCCCCCCCCCTAAATTCTGCCGCCCCGGGTCAACTGCCCCGGTATGCCCACTGGCAAATATTGGGGCCTGTACATATCAGAATTCGAACCTTGGCAATAAGAGAAAATAAGTGTAAGTTTAAATGCACTGCTTGTTTAATAATGATTTTAATTATTCTGTTTAATAGGTACGTGACACAATTTTGAATATAATCAAAGGATTCGCTGGAATTCCAATTAAAATATTTGAGGGGATTGCGGAGCAAATCAAAAAGGTCTTAGGCGGTGCTGGACACGGCTCTACTACAGTTGCTGCTCAACCAATCGCTGTTGTTCTTACTACAGCCGCTCAAGGTGCCGCCGCTGCTACTACTACAGCTGCTCATGGTGCCGCCGCTGCTACTACTAAAGCCTTTAATGATGTCGCCGCTGATACTACTACAACGGCGAAGCCAATTATTTTCTAATTGTTACAACGATAAATTGAATATAGATTTATATATGTATAAATCACTAATATCTGTATAATTAATTCGCACTTACTAAGGATACCGTCAAAGCAAGCTGTATTCCATTACATTATTACTAATAGTAACTGAAAGCAGGAACAAGCATTGGAAGATCCAAAAAATCTGGCGTAAACAATTTTTATGTAGGCTATCTAAAACTGGGCCAAATTATATAAACTACATCACGAATACAATAACAACAATAGAACTTTTATTTAATATAATATATTATTAAATTAGTTTCCAATGTTATAATTCAATACATGAGTAAATGTTCAGGTTAGCTCGTTCCATAATTTTGACGAATGCAATATCTGTGTAACATTATAAATGTGTTTGATACACTATTTTTATATAACAGAATTATGAAATAATTAATCAAGAAATAACATTAAAGGCTCATTCAAATCAAAATTAAACATAGCGTAAGCGTTAATTTAAAAACGTAAACTTTACAGTAAAATCAAGAACATTCACGATGGCAACATCAACATAAAAAAAAAAAAACGCAAAGATACTTGGTAACCATGGAAACATAACAACGACGCCATTTCCTCATATTCTGTCGTATACTTCAGCGCTCCACGATTGTGTACTGTTTGCAAATCACGTAAGCATAAGCATGAAAGTTTGTAGTTCGGAAAATTTCATGTTAACGTCTTACGGTAATGTTAATGTCAGTGTTTATGTGAATCATTGTGAATGATCCCATTTGGTAGCCTGGGCACAAACTTCTGTGTTTATGTTACAGTTATGTTTAATTTTCATTGTGAGTGGGTAGTTTGATATCATGGTATATGAAGAATGAGTTATTATGACAGCAAATTTTATTGCACAGAAATCGTTTAATAATGTAAATTTTGTGGCACAAGTTACACTTTAATTGGTATGGTAATATCTTACGGTACTGGTACAATAATGTGGCATACTATACACGATTTTGAAATATAATAAATACTGTTTATAGTTCTGGTATACTAAACATATTTATTAAAGTTTTACCATAGCAACGGTCTGAAAAGCACAAGAACAGCTGCCAGATGTACACTGAAACCAAAAAGGCATTGCAAAGGAAAGAGATTTTAGAGAAACAAGTCTTCATTATAAATCGAAAACAAACATTATGATTACTTTAAATTTATATTCAAATTCTTTATTATATCGTCGTTGTTGTACTAAAGAAATTAAATAAATGAGAATAATTATAAAAATGATTACATTTATTGGAGTACACAGGGTATACACACAGAAATTGTACCGGTGATAGGGACGGTGTTCATGGAAAAAAAAAAATGTTTTCAGAACATGTAATAAAATTAAGAATTCTTCAGAAACACTGTTCTTCTTTATTAATAATAGTTTTTTAACCACACACAAAAGTAGATAGGAACATTCTAATTATTTTAAAATAATATATAGCGTAAGTGATGTGAATAGATGAAAATTGAAATCAAATAACTACATATCTATAACAAAAAATTTAAAAATTAGCTCTGATTCATTAATAAATAAATTTAATCTTTATGAGGTGTGTGTTGTTCGTTTGTTTTCCTAACTTGAATCCAATAATTTTTTGTCATATTCTAAGCTGAAGCACTTTCTTTTCTGAAAATATTTTAATCACAAATTGTGGGGTTACTACTGAGATTTGAACAAACTTCATTATTACTTCCCGATTTAGAATTAGGCTCTATACGATATCTACTACCTATCAAAACTTCTGTACCTATACCGTTTACACTCCGTACAAAATGAACCAAATTTGCTATGTGGAACAGAAACAAGAAACGTACTACCGCACGTACCCATATTTTACTTCACCTGTAACAGTACCAGCCTTTACTCTTGCGTCAGTTAACAGAAAATAAGCCACAAGACAGTATGAGCTATTCCATCTCAAATCGACCGAAATATAGAGGAAATTGACCTTACAATTTCTAAACACAATGAAACTTTTTTTTGTACGTAGAGAACTGTGATACAATGCTTTGTGCAAAGTTTGAGGCATCAGAACTTCATAGTGTTTAAATTTAAAATATTTAAATTTATCGTATTTTCATAAAATTAGCAAATTTAAACTGTTGTAGCTCCGAAACCCTTTCACGCAATGATCAAAATCATGGTTTATTTTGATGATGAGAAGTTAAAGTTTATATTGACATATAAGCAGGTTTTCTTACTTTTTATGGAAATGGAGAAATTTAGATTTTTCCTCATTAAGACGCCTTTGACCACGAAAAAATATTTTTAAAATGTATAGTTAGATTCTGCTTTGAAAGTACAAATAAATACATATTTTTTACTGGTGGTATGTTGATAAGAAAGTATTGAAAATATCGAATAAAGAAAATAAATAGTACGCGCGTGAACTAACCAGCTGACTGTGAGGCGGGAGCTAGCCGAGGCAAGCAAGGGCAGGAGACAAACACGTGATGTGTCGTCTAGCAGTCATGGCTGTGCTAGCTTTATCACAGGTTTTAATAAACACAGGAGTAAAATGACGCCCAAGGCTCGCTTGTCTTCAGCTCTCGGGCAGCGCGTGCGGTACTGCGCCGTTCAAGTCTAGGCGTGTGAAAATAATCTATTTAATACCCTCGAAACTTATTGCCGTATCACTAAGCAAACAATGCCGAATCCCTCTTAATAATGCAAAGTTTTTTCTCAATATTTTTTTACATTTTTACAAATTGGCAAAAAGCCTAAAAGTAAGTAAAATCAGATTATCTGTCTCTCTGTGTACAATAAAAATAAGAATTACTTCTTAACATAACCTACCAAATGTCAGCTTCAAAATCAGCTCCCGTTCAATGTTCTGCAGTAAATGGTTCCAGAGTTCTGAGCGCTGAAAGAGGCTTGTTTTTATAAAATACGCTACATTTGTCGCTCAACAATACGAAAACCGTTTGACTCTCGATAGTATATTTTTGAAAATGCACTCTCCTCAGCACCTTGTATAAATATGGGAAAAAATTAGTGTATAAAAAATGCGAGGTTTTTTACTGATGGATTTCATATGGAATAGTCCGTATAGAGGAGCAATACTCTCTGGTCAATTCTGATGACGATAATCCTTTCCTGTCACTCATCCAAGAATTTACTTTCGGTTCATCTTGGAAAACTGATACTCCTTTTCCTTATGCTGAAGATTAGCCCAAGTATTAAAGGCTTTCGTTTGTAAATGTTTTATAATTTGTACGTCCAGTTTGTGGAAAAGAATTGTTATTATTTTGAATTGCTAAATTTCGTAAAGATTCTTCAATCTCGGAACACTAAATTTCTACTAATACGAAGATGTTCATCATCAACTTGGAGTAATGTCTTAGCAATGTTGAAGTGCTGCATATTAGCCTCCCATTCCATTTTAACCAAGTTCAATCCCCTAACATTTCGAGAAGCTTGAAGCATGTTTTTCGGACAATCCTGTGGTAGACTTAACATTTCTTTAACAATTGACAGAATTAACTTATCGACATCTTCAAGAAAAGAAACTGGAATCTTGCTCAATGGGGTACACTGTAAATGACAAGTAACTCCTGGCCATATAAATTGATTAAGAATGTCAAGTTTTTGATCTGGTTTCAAAAGTAAGGAAGTTGATAAGCTATTTAGATCACTTTCTAGTCTTGTAATAAACTAGTTCCATATTTTGTATCATATATATGTTTTATTCATCGAAAGATTTTACTCAAAATTTACAATTTATGTGTATTTTAGTTTGGTGGTTAGTGGTAGTTGTAGAGGAGTTTCTCCAGTGATGTTTTGTTGTTTTTGTTCGGTGGACTAAGGAAAGCGAAATACGTGCAGACTAAAGAAATTTTGCAAAGACCAGTTAAATCCAGGAGGTGGTAATTCTTCTAATGGTCTAATCCGTACATAATTTGATGATGACATGATGACGATGATGATGTTAAATGTTATGTTTTATTTAACGACGCTCGCAACTGCAGAGGTTATATCAGCGTCGCAGGATCTGCCGGAATTTTGTCCCACAAGAGTTCTTTTACACACACTTAAATGCCATCGACCTGGCCCGGGATCGAACCCGCAACCTTGGGCATAGAAGGCCAGCGCTATACCAACTCTCCAACCAGGTCAAAATAATGATGATGATGATGATGATGATGATGATGATGTGATTATTATCATTATTACTATTATTATAAGCTCAATTCCCGGTCGGGGCAAGTTACCTGGTTGAGGTTTTTTCCGGGGTTTTCCCTCAACCCAATATGAGCAAATGCTGGGTAACTTTCAGTGCTGGATCCCGGACTCATTTCACCGGCATTATCACCTTCATCTCATTCAGACGCTAAATAACTTAAGGTGTTGATAAAGCGTCGCAAAATAACCTACTAAAAAAACAATATTATAACTAGTAGTGGTAATAATAGTGGTAGAACGACAATAATTGTATTAGTGTTAGTATTTAGTATTTATTTATTTAACCTGGTAGAGATGAGGCCGTCAGTCCTTCTCTACCCCTCTACCAAGAGTCCAACTATAATATGAAGAATAAAATTACAATTAATTTTAAATTTACAATTACAATTACAAATAAAATTACAATTAGTATTAAATTTACAATTACAATTACAAATAAAATTACAATTAGTATTAAATTTACAATTACAATTACAATAAAAATCAAAGTACGAAAAGATTACCTGACTAATTAAAGCTAGATAATTTATCAACAGTAATCTCACTAGACGTTTTTATTTATCTAGAGAAAATCAAAACTCGAGTGGGATTTAATTGACTATTACACGATTAGAAAAAATATATAAAGATTAGAAGTAACGAAGAACTCCAATACAATAAAATATTAATTGACTTACGAAAATACAACTGTCTTCAAATGTATTATTGTACCATCTCAACATTACAAATATTACGCTAGATGCATGCTAGATGGCAGTAGTGTCTTTATACAGACACTGTAATGATTACTATTCAATAAATCTTAATATTAAACAATCTCTGATACGTGACTATCCATAATATCATATAGCGGAAGTTCTTTTTATCCTCTCAGAGCAGAGGCTAAAACATAACCTAACTAATATACACAAGCGTTAGAAAAGTTTTAATTAACGACGATGACATACAAAATAAACATGAATAATTTTAAAAGGAATAATTATTGAATGTGCAATTTTCAAATTTGAATGTTGTTGGTGGTTCAATTGATGTTATATTGGACGTGTGCGTAATAGAAGTGGAACTCGTTGATTTAGGCCTACATGGTGTATTCAACTTATTCAGGATTTCCGAATGGTGCTCTTCATTTATTTGTAAATCGGATTTCAGAAGATGCATAGGTATGATCAGTGATTTTTATTAATTCTTGTTCTTGAATGCCAATGCGAGTCATATTTGAAACTGCTGTGCATCGACTGGAGTGGTTTGTAATTTTATATATATTTTTGACGTCCAGACCAGCGCAGTTTCAAATGTTGGCAAACAAAGAAACAAATGCTAGGGACGCGATAAAATTAAACAAATGCTAGGGACGCGATAAAATTAAACAAATGCTAGGGACGCGATAAAATTAAACAAATGCTAGGGACGCGATAAAATTGTGCGATAAGCAGCCATGATTGGTAGAAATATGTCCTTTCGTACCGTTTTATTCGTCAAAAGTAGTATGACGTAGTAAGAGTGTAATAGTCATAGAAAAACTACTGAATTACAAATTAAACCTAGAATAACAAAATTGTATAGTGATGAAATTACTGGATATTGAAATATTTTGTGATAGATTAAGGAAACTATTTACAAGAAATCAATTACTGACCAAGTGCCTAGTAAGTTTGCGTTTGAATTCAATTTTATTTCGACAGTCCCTGATGCTAGCAGGTAACGAATTCCAGAGTCTTGGCAGAGCTATTGCGAAAGAGGATGAGTATGAGGAGGTGCGATGGGATGGTATTGTTAGTATTGTTTCATGGCGAGAGCGTGTGTTCAGATTGTGGTGGGAAGAAAGGTAAGTGAAGCGAGACGACAGGTACGAAGGAATAGATTGTGTGACCCTAATAATGTATTTGGCGAACGAAGTGAAGGTCCATAACGGCACTTGCATGAAACCTTGTGCAATAAGGGCTTTTCTTATCACAAAATGTTTTGTACGTAAGGAGAAAAAAAGATTCGTGATTCTAAAAGAAAGTCTTACCTAACAATGTTCTATCAGCAATAGATAAATATGAAACAAACAATGCTATTTATGAATGAAAAAGTATTACCTTAGTCATAGTATAATTATGGTAGTGAAAAACAGATACGTCCAAGGTTCTAACCTTTCACAAAATATTATTCAAACAAAACAACAAGTTGTACTTTCACTCCCCTTAAAATAAAGTATATTTCCACCTCCAACGTAACTGTTTTTCGTGCATATATATGCTGGTCGCATGGTGATGAATACTGTATATGTTTTCTGAAACGCTCTCTGATCATCCACAATGGGTCTCCGGGTAATTCTGCTAGCTACAGTTCTTCTGTGTGTCTCCATTGGTAAGACAATTCCTTACACACAATTATAAAATTAAGCATAAGCTTAAAATATAGGGTCGATTTCTGAAACGAAGTCTAGACCACGGCCATGGCTTTAAACCGCGTTTGGATTTATAAAACGAGGTCTTTTACATTTTTCTGAGCCACGGCTCGAAACTTTGGCTGAAGCGGAGACCACGGCTGGGGCAGGTTTAAAACCACGGCTTCATGTACACAAGATGGAGATAGTAGATCAGCTGGATGATTATCGAAGGAAAATTTGTCTCTACGAGTATTAAATCCCCGGATTAGAGTAATGAGACACAGGGATAATCCTTTGTAACTATATAACGACGACAATTTCAGGCGAATATTTCGATTTTCGAAGGAATCAACGCAAAATTTAGCAAGAACGCTAAATAATAATCTCCAACGAAATGCAAGACACCTTCTTGTTGCTTTGAGGGAAGTAAGATATAATATTTTATATTAATTATACCTTTATGTGTATAAGACGATATATCTTAATTATTAGTCTTTACAGTAGTTTTGGACATTTAATTTAATACTCGAAAATAATATAGGCCTACTAGAATATGAAACAAACGTGATTTTGTCTTCTTATTTTAAGTTTTATGCTAGTGGGGCTTTCCACGTAATACTAGCCTATTATACGTGAAAATATAACCATATTACAATTTAGTTTCAAATGAAATTTTAATTCAATTAGTATTTAGGTTATTAAATCCTTAGAACCGGGTTTTCAAGTGGTTAATGTTGGTAGTAGTTATGAACAAATGATAAACTACGACATAAACACTCGAGTTGTCCTAATTATTTGGTCAATATCATTGTGGTACCTAAAAATCCGTTCCCTATTAAATACTAAGTAATGCTAGTATATTGTGTAAATTGGTAAATACAGGGACATCATTTTATTTTTACTTCAATTTTTATTGTTCCTGAGTTTTTGAATGTACTTCACTCCCACCCCTTCTACTAAGGAAGTTCCAACTCCACACAGAACCAAGACCGCAGATAGTAAGCAGTACTGAGTTACTGAGTATAGTACGTTCCAGAAATATGTTCGCGTTTTCCAGTGACGAAAGAGCTTTCAATATTGAATCATATTTTCGCACAGGTACTGTCCGTTTACCTACGTCGCATCCCGATTTCCCCCACCTGCTTCTGCTCGCCCCTCTGTAAAAGCTGGGCTGTCTTAGCTCTTTTCTGAAAACATTAATTTCTCTTAGGAATTGGACGTTTACGTAATATTATACAGCTGTTTAATTTAACTTAAATAAAAGGGCCTCGTTAAGTAATTAACTGTCACGTGATTTCCTCCCTTTCTACAATACTGCGGCATAACCACTTGGAAGGACAGTAGATAGCATGTCTGAGTAATTTTATATTTTCGGGTCGGGCAGAAATGAAGATTGAATTTACAGTACGTAGAGTAGGTACAGAATTATTTCAACATGAGTTACTAGTACGAAGGACGAAACTGGCAATTGGAATTAGATGCAATAGTCTATAGTGCGATGATATGCACAAAAGAACTGAAGCCTGTATCGAAATGAACGGCCACCATTTTCAAAATTGTGTTTAAATATTCATATTATGATTATTTTTCAATTTAACTTCTTTCTCTATATTGTACGCTAATGTGCTGTAGACAGTATAATATGGGTATACACCGCATAATGAATACGTTCGCATGGATAACTCACTTCGTGAGTAAAAACACTTATTCTTAATACAGTACTGTACTTTGATTAAAGAAAAACCTAATGAAAATTATCAAACTCAAAATCGCGATATTTCCTAGTTTACGTAAATGGATGAACTACTTTTCTTCCTTCCTATACCTAGTAGAGTGATTTGTGTTTTACGCCAGTATCATCGAACTCCAGTCTTGGAGGGGGGATCAAGCGGTGTTTCCGGTTCTCTAAAGGTATAGACAGGTTAATATTAAAAATGTTAGTAAAAATAAAATGATGTCCCTGTAATTTATAACAATACCTTAGCTGAGAACAAAAGAATGTGACTTACTGCAATTCAATAAAAATATTAATCTCGATGTTCATGTCTTTTAATATCGACTGTTTACAAGAATAAAAATCGATTTTTAGCTGCGTGGATTTTATATATGGCAACGCAGCTAAGAATCGATGCTCTTCTTCAAATTAACATCATTAAAATCTATTTAATAACATAATGATCAATATAATAAATGTTGTAAGTTTTTACGGTCAGAAAGGGATAGTATGTCAATGAAAATTGTCATAAATTAATGATGTACACTTGAGAAAATTGCAACATGCTACAAAATTTCACTAATCCAGTGATTCATAATTAATTATATCATTTGTAAATACCCAGGAGTGTATTTAAACTCCAAACTTTCTTGGGGAGAGCATGTTGATAATGTTACGGGTAAAGCATGGAGGGCAGTTCACTTCATTATGAGAATCTTGAGAAAGGCTAGCCCCAAATCGAGGGAAATAGCATATCTAACGTTAGTGCGACCGTTAATGGAATACGGAACTACATGTTGGGATCCCTATAGAATATACCAGATAAATTCCTTAGAAAGAATCCAGTATAGAGCAGCGAAATTTGTTAAAGGTAAAAGAGAAGATGGGAACGATACGATAAAAGAACTTAAATGGGAAACTTTGGAAAACAGACGTAGGAAAACTAGAATAACATCATTGTATAGAGCACATCTAGGTCAGAAAGCATGGGTAGACATAACGGCTCGGTTAGAAAAGCCAACGTACTATGGTAGGAACGATCATGATTTTAAAATCAAATGTAGGAAACAGAAAACGGATGTAGGTAAATTCTCATTTTTAAATAGAACTATAAATGATTGGAATGACCTACCTGCAGCGGTCTTTGAGGGCTGTCCTTCCTTAAGGAGGTTCCAGAAGAACTTAAAAAGTTATGTATAAAGTGCAAATTAAAATTAAAGTGGCATTTAACATTTAATTTTTTAAGGTGACATGTATTTATTTAGCCTGACGAGTTACTTCCTTGGTTTGAATTGTAAATTATTTAAAAATAGCGTGTAAGAGGGCCTTAGACTAGAAATGTTTAGTTTAAATGTAGTTCTGTTTATAAGTATGCATAAGGGTGTAATTATTTGACTTATTTGAACTGTTGTATCAGTGAAGCGAGGTGAGTCAGTGAAGTTATGGTTTTACAGTGCAGTGAACAGTTCCGATCAGTGATAATTTATAGCGTCAATGAAATGTGTTCTATAGTGTCAGTGAAATGTGTGCTAAAGTTTAAGTGAAATGCGTCATAGTGCCACTACAGTGAGTGAGATGAGAGTAAAGTGAAAGACTATTGAAACTTATGTAGGGCCTATACATAATTATGTAGGTTGTATTGTAACATTAGGTATTTTATGTTTTATTATTAATTGTAATTATTGTGTTAAATTGTATTGTGCATTCTTATTGTATTTCGTATATAATTGTATTGCGTATTGTATAATTGTATTGTGTATTGTAAATTTTATTGTGTATTGTTTATGATTTTATTGTGTATTGTTTATATTGTGTATACCACTGCCACCGGGTGCTTGCCCACTTGTGTATTAATACACACGTTTTAAGATAACGCCATATTTAATCATTACTACTTACGTTAGTTAAATGTATGAACTTTAAACAAATTGGAAAGGTCTTTGCGAGTGAATTTGTTGGGACCCCGCCCTCATCTTCCAGAAAACAATTTACTAGACCGCGGTCTATAGAAGATTGAGAACCACTGCTCTGCATAGCGTTGGCATAGTATCAAAACTGTACATAAATAATGCAAATCCAAACTTCAGCTTTTTTATCCTCTATCCTGTTTTAAATTCTTAAAGAATCTATACTAATAATAAATCTGTAGCCGAAATTTTCTGGTAATTTTCGATTTTCCAAAAATAATTGGTCCTAACATATATAATTAACCACCCTGAAACAGAAAATCCCTTTTTTGACATTTTTGTTTGTCTGTCTGTCTGTATGTTTGTTACCTTTTCACGCGATAATGGCTGAACGGATTTCGATGAAAATTGGAATATAAATTAAGTTCGTTGTAACTTAGATTATAGGCTATATGGCATTCAAAATATATTATTTAAAAGGGGGGTTATAAGGGGGCCTGAGTGAAATAAATCGCAATATCTCGCTTATTATTGATTTTTATGAAAAATGTTACATAACAAACATTTCTTTAAAAATCATTTTCGATAAGTTTTATTCTTTCAAAAATTTTGATAGGACTGATATTTAATGAGATAAATAAGTTTTAAAATTAAAATAACTGCCATCAAAGGCCGTGTAATGAAATAAACAAATGACTTCGTCTATAAAGGGCCTTGGTCAACAACAATCGAAAGCTATGAATCATAGCCTACAGAAAATGTTTCTGTGTTTGTATGAAGCAATATCGGAAACTAAATTAACCGATTTGTATAATTAATTATTATTTCACCATTGGAAAGTGTAGTTTATCTGTATAGACATAATGCTATAATGTTATTACAGTAACTTCTGAGTGAATTGAGGACAGGAAGATTAAAATAGCTTCTTATGCACAGAAAACTTAATAGGCTATTCTGTGTATTCGTTTCCTGTATTTCTTAAAATAATGTTTATCTCAGAGAATTAACGACCAACGAGAGTGTATTGATTTAGTATGCAGTAATAATATGTTAGCTTAGCATTTCATTATTTTATAATCCAAATTTTAACTATGCTCAATTGAATCGAGTTAAAATACATAAAATACATATGCATTAAATGCAATGCAAAAAATTTGGGTAATGAGCCAAGCAGATTATGTTGCCCTGTTGTAAAATAGAATTTGTTCCTCCTGAGAATCAAGAGCCCCCATAACAAATTGAAAACTTACTTATCGGGGTACATCCGTTATCAACACACTTTTTATAATATAATATAATATAATATAATATAATATAATATAATATAATATAATATAATATAATATAATATAATATAATATAATATAATATAATATAATATAATATAATATAATATATAATATAATTTAAGTTATTTGAAGGGTTCAGAACCATAGTGGGCCAAGCGCCATTTACTGAATACGTAGAAAACAAGAGTTAAAATTAAGTTATTACCATAATTCAATGGAAACCTATAACAAGTAAAATAAAGTATACACATTAAATGTAAATGATGTCAATGTTCATTGAACTATGGATGCATGTAATAAAAATTTAGAAACATTTTAAAGGAATTGTCATTGCACCAAATGAGTGGTCTCTGGACCAAAATGATTCCATTTTAATTATTTAAATACAATTTAAATTAAGTAATATATTAAACGATTTATCCTTCTATCAAACACAAATGTTCCCTGGATCAAACGTCCTATTTTAATTATGTAATTACTTTACATTTATTTCTAACGGGTGCAGCGGAGCGCACGGGTACGGCTAGTATATTTATATATTTATAATATACAAACATAAATTCCCTTAATATTAGTTTGGATTACTACCTGAAATAACCTGTAATAAACAATAGCCTTTGTGGTTTTATTCTCTTTAGCTCTAATCAAAAATAACAAGAATCCAGGTTGCCAGGCGACGAGAGAAAACAAAAGATGTTAAAAAGAAATGTATGAGATGTATAAACAATTGAATACGCTTTCAAATAAAATTTAAGACTTATCAAAATGTAGGACTGTCATTTGGAATTTCAAAGGGGGAGCGCAGGGTGGTGAGGGTTGACCTAAAGTGCAATTAACATTGGTTTTATACTCCCCTCTTTAATATTATTTTAATTGAACTGTTTTTGTTTAAAATAAATGTAATTGAAATAAATAGTTATTTGGACTGGAAACTTTTGAAATGAAAGCCCGGCATATGTGTAATCTTCAATTTAATATATAATTAAATAATGAAATGATAGAAATACTGATGTTATATTGCAGCAGCACAAGTTTCAGCAGAGGAGACCACCACCAAAAGTCCCAGCACCGTCACTGCGAAGCCACAAGGAGGAATTCTATGGCGTTAGGGAGCTTGCGTAAGTTAGAACTTGGAACATACACTATCTACTAACTTCATTCACTCACAAGGAGAGACTATGATGTAAGAATAAATATTTAAACAACAAATTTTAATATAATTATTTTGGCCGTTTTTGCTTCCTTTTCAAGATAAAAATTGTTTGATATGAAACATTTCATAGCGTGTTTTGAGAAAGTCATTGAATTAATTCCCAATATGCTCAGACAATTTAGGAGAGCAGTGTATTATGATAATAAACTATTGAAAGAATTTTAGTTTTGTCCTTTAGATGTGTAGAAATTTGATCTGAAAAAATGTAGATTTTCGTTCTGAAAAGGAATTTTAAATTGTTGAAAGATGTTTATGAAGATAACTGTACTAACTACAGTCAGCAAATTTCACAGCTTAATGCATCTGGACATGGATTATTTTATTGCGAATTGAACAATTAAATGAATTATCTAAATAATTCAATTGTATGAGTTTCAATGGTATCATTTCGAAGCGAAAAAAGAAGTAGTTGCTATTCAGTATGTTGTCTCAAAGGGAGTCAATATTGATGACACAAAGTGTTTCGATGATTTTTAACATCTTCAACGATTTGTGAAAGAAAGTGAAACTTATGTTGGATTCTATTCTCTTCTAGCACATGAAATATTGGTTATAATAGGACATTCGAAAAATAATGGCAACATAGTTACTCTTTCACACTAAATTTACTTACATTCACATACTTCAAATATAATACCCTGTTATGTTAACAATACGTTTCCAAATTTTTGGAAGACGGCGGACTCCATCTGCAGCAGCATTTCTGAATAGGCTATCTCTCTCACTGATCGATCTAAAGCTGTTCGGATGTCAACTCTTGATTGTAAGCGAATGCCTCTCTTCCACCCAACTTGCAATAGTTCAGTATGGTAGGACTTGTCTCCCACAGGCTTCTTGTAATGCCCTAAAGCACTGAGTTGCACGTTTTTCTCTCGCAACTTGGATTCTTATGAAGCACCTTTGTTCGTACCTTTAGGGCTGTATTGTTTACTACAAATCAGAAACAGGCACTGTATTTACAAAATATGGCTACTTCTAGAGTTCCAATATTGCAAATTTATGAAACAATCGCTGCTGTAATACGTAGTACAAAATTACAATGGTCGCCGCTAGGAGCACTGATATACGCATTGTTGCCATTACTTCTGTGGCCGGGATGAAAAAGGTCTTGAATAAAAATTTTGTACTTTTCAGGAGAGCAGTAGAAAGATTGAAATTGGTGTCAATTATAGAGTTTTTTTAATTGAGAGGTTTTCCCTGGATATTATTTGTTTATATTTCTTCTAAAACAGGCAATGCTGCTCATTTAACAATTTTCTTGATTATTTCCAAAAATAGCCGCACTTAAGCCCTTTTTCATGTCAAAACAAATGAAGAGTCCACTGCAAGAATGATGGATGTCATTTGGAATACATTTTGCAGGAGAAGCAATTGAAAGTTTGAAATGCTTAGCGCTCAAAGCTGAACTGTGATTTTCCGATCATTACTGGACAATGACTATCAGTGTTAATGCCATGTAACTCTCTATCTACATTCTATATGTCTTAAGCTATGCATTGACAGTCTTGGTTCATTTTCGACATCCATCATTTTTGCAGTGGACTCTTCAAATGGAAAATGTAAATTATAAGTAATGCAAAATAGATCTTAAACAATTATAGGACTGTTTACCTGGTGCTTAAAGTTTAAAAGGAAAGAGCATCAGTATGTGATAAAATGGCTAAAATACAAGTTAGACCTTTTTAATAGGGAAGCATGGAAAGTAAACATGTGATGTTTGTAAGGAATAAAGTATTAAATATTCTTAAGTCCTTTATTCTGTGTGTGCTCGATTCAAAAAGTACTTAGGACATTTGGAAATTCTCTATAAATCCAGTCAGGAGTCTTATTTGACTTTAACCGTTTTACCAGATTGTAGAGAATTGTTTCGGCTTTCAGAATATATAAAAATCTCATTTTCACAAAAAATTGACTTAAGACCTTTTTCCTCCTGGCCACAGACTTATAGAATGCCCTAATAGATAACAATGCAATCAATGATCGTGAATTGCTGAAATTTGTTGAGTTTATTTTTGCTATTCCATCGCACAGTGGCTAAGTTCGGAGATTATTTTCTCTTATGTGGTCCAAAGAAAGAAATAGATTCATTTCAGATCCTGTTAAGTGTATTTTAATTCGTCAGTATAATTTTAAAGATATCTTATGAACAATTTTATTCATAGCTATGTAAAAGGAATGCCAATTCTGTTAAATAAAAGATATTCATTTGATGAATATGACGGAGCCACCCAATTTGGGCTAAAATGAAAACTGAGTGATTGGACAGTCAATTTGTCAGCAAGTACTGCAAAAGTGGCATAATTATTTCGAAGTTGTAATATGCCTACTAAAGCATAAATGTGCTGATGTGAAAATAATAGTACATTATGCAACGAGCCTATAATGATAGTAATTAAGAAGCGAGTATGGATATTTACGAAACTCGCTTGCGCTCGTTTCATAATTTTCATACGGGCTTCTTAATTACCATTATAGGCGAGTTTCATGCGACTTTTTATGCTCGACCATATTTCTAACTTGAAATTATTCAGATGTATACATTTTATTTGTAACTGACAAGATCGGAAGTGACCTTGTTCTAGGTCGTGAATTGTGAGATGTGCGCAGACGTGAAAGTATTGATTTTTTCCGAGGAACAATAATGTCACTGACCTTGACGTAGTCCCGTTAAACTTGATAATATTATAACCTTGATTATTGAATTCGACATTGAAAAACGAGATGACAAATTGAATTTATTTGAATATTATTTACAATTAACGCTAATTATTATAGTAACAGAACATAACCTTCCGCGACAGTATTGGATTTCCAGCCTCCGTGACTTTTCGCTAATTCTCTTTCGATTGCATATCCGAGAATAATCGATACTTGCGGTTTTATAACGGTAGAAAGCTGACCTGTCATTGGCTGAACAGTTGTAACCTGAGTCGTCATTGGCTGAAAGACCTGACCTTTAATGAATAGGTGTACTTTAATGACATGCATTAAAGGTCTGCTACCAGGTGTATAATTACTACATTTCGGCATGGTCGAGCATAAAATACAGTATAAGTGTTAATTTAGGGGGCAAGGAACTCGCTACCCTATCGCATTGTCTCCTGGCCTAGTTGCCTCATAAGTAGTGGCTTCTTAGTATCACTTTTGAGGTTCAGACCTGTCTTCGGACGTTGACTTAACAATAACAAGTGTTAATTCACCAAATTCATCGTTGAAAATTGAAGACTGGATATAAAAAGGCTGAAGTGTCAAAGAGGCAAACCATAGAAAACAGAGCATTCTTGTGCACCCTACTAATAATTCATCACACGTTTTGCACATCTATGGGAGAAGCTAGGGCCCACATAAAATTACAATGGGACTTATCATTTTTCTTAGGGGACTGAGTCAGGGACATAGTCTCTCTTTTATTTTGGAAAAATTAATTTTCAATGGGAACTGACACTCACAGCCTTTTTTTGTCCAGTCATCAATTAAAATAAGATAGGTTTTCTCTCCACTGTGGGCTAAAGCAAGGAGATGCACTATCACCTTTACTTTTTAACTTTGCTCTAGAGTATGCCATTAGGAAAGTCCAGGATAACAGAGAGGGTTTGAAATTGAACGGGTTACATCAGCTGCTTGTCTATGCGGATGACGTGAATATGTTAGGAGAAAATCCAAAAACGATTAGGGAAAACACGGGAATTTTACTGGAAGCAAGTAAAGAGATAGATTTGGAAGGTAAACCCCGAAAAGACAAAGTATATGATTATGTCTTGTGACGAGAATACTGTACGAAATGGAAATATAAAAATTGGAGATTTATCTTTCGAAGAGGTGGAAAAATTCAAATATCTTGGAGCAACAGTAACAAATATAAATGACACTCGGGAGGAAATTAAACGCAGAATAAATATGGGAAATGCCTGTTATTATTCGGTTGAGAAGCTCTTATCATCCAGTCTGCTGTCAAAAAATCTGAAAGTTAGAATTTATAAAACAGTTATATTACCGGTTGTTCTGTTATGGCTGTGAAACTTGGACTCTCACTTTGAGAGAGGAACAGAGATTAAGGGTGTTTGAGAATAAGGTTCTTAGGAAAATATTTGGGGCTAAGAGGGATGAAGTTACAGCAGAATGGAGAAAGTTACACAACGCAGAGCTGCACGCATTGTATTCTTCACCTGACATAATTAGGAACATTAAATCCAGACATTTGAGATGGGCAGGGCATGTAGCACGTATGGGCGAATCCAGAAATGCATATAGAGTGTTAGTTGGGAGGCCGGAGGGAAAAAGACCTTTGGGGAGGTCGAGACGTAGGTGGGAAGATAATATTAAAACGGATTTGAGGGAGGTGGGATATGATGATAGAGACAGGATTAATCTTGCTCAGGATAGGGACCGATGGCGGGCTTATGTGAGGGCGGCAATGAACCTCCGGGTGTCTTAAAAGCCAGTAAGTAAGTATTTAGTTTTTTTTTTTTTTTTTTTTTGTACAGTCATGAAAATGTCAACTCTGCCCTTATTCACATTATTTTTTCCTTTAAGACAGAACGTAAGTATTACAGTATATATGGTAGAAAAGAATGTCCCACCTTGGTAGATCTAAAATCTTGCAACCCTTATACACGACTAGTAACTATTAGTCTGTCAGAAAATTTCCATTATTTTCTTACAATATTAAATGCCTTTGTCGCTATTTTTTTAGTCTAATTCCGTACAAATATCACTGACTATTTTAATGTATAATTATTCATGTCATATTTATTGTTACTTTGAAGAGAACCACATCACGCGCCGTTTGACAGAGGAATTGGCTGTAGCAAAAGTAATCTTTTATTCGTTTTGGGCTTGTTCTAATGTAGTATCATGACTTTATTTAGAAAGAATTAGGTGATAAAAATTTTAGGTAACGATTTTTTTTTAGTTTTTTCTCATTCGTAACAAAATTCTCGGATGTTTCGCAAGTCCTTCGGGTAAAAAATGCCGCGCCCTAAATTCTGCCGCCCTGGGGAAACTGCTCCGGTCTACCCATTGGTAAATGTTGGGGGCCTGTATATATCAGAATCCGAAACTTGGCAGTAAGCGAAAATATGTGTAAGTTTAAATGCACTGATTGTTTAATACTGATTTTAATTATTCTGTTTAATAGATACTTGACCTAATTTGGAAAGTACTCAAAGGATTCGCTGGAATTCCAATTAAAATATTTGAGGGGATTGCGGAAAGTATGAAAAAGATCTCTGGCGGTGCTGGACACACCTGTACTACAGTTGCTGCTCAACCAGCCGCTGCTGCTCTTACTACGCGTACAGCCGCTCACGATGCCGCCCCAACTACTACTGCTACTACTACTAGTACTACTACTGCTACAACTATAGCTGCTCATGGTGCCGCCGCTGCTCCTACTGAAGCCTCTAATGGTGTCGCCGCTGATGATGCTAATACAACGGAGAAGTCAAGTATTTTCTAATTGTCACAACGATAAATTGAATATAGATTTATAGATACATATTACTAATGTCTGTATAATTAATTCGCACTTACTAAGGATACCGTCAAACTAAGTTATATTCCATTACATTATTACTAATAGTAAATGAAAGCAGGAAAAAGCATTGGAAGATCGAGAAAGGCTGGCGTAAACAATTTCAATGTGTCAGTAACTGGGCCGAATTAAATAATCTACATCACGAATACAATAATAGCAATACAACTTTTATTTATAACACTATATCATTCAACTAGTTTATAATGGTATACTTTATTGCATGAGTAGGTGAGAGTCGAGTAGTATCGGACATCGGGTAATATCGGACAGTGAGTTTCTTTCATCTACCACACGATGACAGTACCTGAATGACATGGTTACGTTTCTGTGATGTCGCATAGAGAAACGTAACCATGTCATTCAGGTACTACCATATGGTGGTAGATGAAAGAAACTCACTTTCCGACATTACCCGGTGTCCGATACTACCCGACTCTCCCCTAAATGTTCAAGTTCGCTCGTTTCGTAATTTTGAGGAATGCAATAACTGTGTACCAATATAAATGTGGCTGATACATTATTTTTATATAACAGAATTATGAAACAATTAACCAAGAAATAACATTACATTTGTAATGATGGGCAGTTTGATATCATGGTACATGAAGAATGAGTTGCTATGATAGCAAATTTTATTGCACAAAAATCGTTTAATAATATAAATTATATGGCACAAGTTACACTTTAGTTGGTATGGTAACGGCACGTATTTAATGTGGCACATTGTGCACGATTTTGAATAATACGAGTAATAAAGACTGTTTATAGTGCTGATGTACAAAAAAATTATTAAAGTGTCACCATGGCAACGGTCTAAAAAATGCAAGAATAGTTGCCTGATGATGTACACTGAAACTAAGAAGGCATTGCAAAGGAAAGAGATTTTAGACAAACAAGTCTTCATTATAAATTGAGAACAAACGATTGCTATAAATTTATATTCAAATTTTACAATCGTATTGTTCCGAAAAAATTAAATAAATAACAATAATTTAAAAAATGAGTAACCTTATATTTATTTGAATGTACAGGGTATAGATACCGAAATTTTACTGGTAATAGGAACGGTGTTACTGAAAGAAAAAAAAAAGTTTTCAGAACAGGTAATAAAATTTAGAATTCTTCAGAAACACGTTGTTATTCATTATTAATTAATGTTTTTTTTTAACTACACACTAAAGCAGATAGGAACATTCTAATTATTTTAAAATAATATATAGCGTAATTGATATGGATATCTGAAAACTGAAATGAAACATATGCAATAAATTTAACAGTTCATTAAATAATAATAATAATAATAATAATAATAATAATAATAATAATAATAATAATAATAATAATAATAACATAGGTTTTTTGTTTCTAGTTTGTTTTCCTAAAATGTATGCAATTGTCCTTTGTTATATTCTAATCTCAAAATACTGTCTTTTCTGAAAATATTTTAACCATAAATTATTCGTAAATTGCGGGGATACTATTGAGATTCGAACAAACTTCATTAACACTTCCCGGTTTAGAAGTACGATATCTACCACCTATCAAAATTTCTGTACCTATATCGCTTACACTCCATACAAAGTGAACAACATTCGCTATACATCTTTGTAGAGCAGAAACAAGAAATGCACAACCGCACGTATTCATTGTGCACTTCACCTGTAAGAGCACCTGCCTTTACCATTGAATCAGTTAACAGAAAATAATCTGCAAGACAGTATAGAGGAGCAATACTATGTGTAATGCAATGCTTAATAAAATATATTACTTATAACGGTATTTATTTGTTTATAATATGCTATTTTCTTTTTTTATCTCCTTTCTTTTACCACCACCATCCTTAACATAGTGAAATGAAATGAAATTATAGTGAAATGTTGTCGTCTTAAATTATCTATCTATCTATCTATCTATCTATCTATCTATCTATCTATCTATCTATCTATCTATCTATCTATCTATCTATCTATCTATCTATCTATCTATCTATCTATCTATCTATCTATCTATCTATCTATCTATCTATCTATCTATCTATCTATCTATCTATCTATCTATCTATCTATCTATCTATCTATCTATCTATCTATCTATCTATCTATCTATCTATCTATCTATCTATCTATCTATCTATCTATCTATCTATCTATCTATCTATCTATCTATCTATCTATCTATCTATCTATCTATCTATCTATCTATCTATCTATCTATCTATCTATCTATCTATCTATCTATCTATCTATCTATCTATCTATCTATCTATCTATCTATCTATCTATCTATCTATCTATCTATCTATCTATCTATCTATCTATCTATCTATCTATCTATCTATCTATCTATCTATCTATCTATCTATCTATCTATCTATCTATCTATCTATCTATCTATCTATCTATCTATCTATCTATCTATCTATCTATCTATCTATCTATCTATCTATCTATCTATCTATCTATCTATCTATCTATCTATCTATCTATCTATCTATCTATCTATCTATCTATCTATCTATCTATCTATCTATCTATCTATCTATCTATCTATCTATCTATCTATCTATCTATCTATCTATCTATCTATCTATCTATCTATCTATCTATCTATCTATCTATCTATCTATCTATCTATCTATCTATCTATCTATCTATCTATCCATCCATCCATCCATGCATCCATCCATCCATCCATCTATTTATTTATTAGCCGTACCCGTGCGCTCCGCTGCACCCGTTAGAAATAAATATAAAGTAATTACATAATTAAAATAGGACATTTGATCCAGGGAACATTTGTGTTTGATAGAAGGATAAATCGTTTAATATGTTACTTAATTTAAATTGTATTTCAATAATTAAAATGCAGTCCTTTTGGTCCAGAGAGCAATCATTTGGTGCAATGACAATTCCTTTAACATGTTTCTTAATTGTTACTACATGCAACCATAGTTTAATGAAGATTGACATATCATTTAGTTTTAATGTGTATACTTTATATTACTTGCTATATGTTTCAGAAGTTACTGTAATAACATTGTAGAATTATGTCCATCTAGAGAAACTACACTTTCCAATGGTGAAATAATAATTAAACAATTAATTAGCTTCCGATATTACTTCATACAAACACAGAAACATTCTCTTAGGTTATGTTTAATAACTTTCGATTGTTGTTGTCCAAGGCCCCCTATAGAAAGTCATTTGTTTTTATTTCAGTACAGCGCCTTAGATGGCGTTGTTATTGTAATTTTAAAACTCATTTATCGCATTAAATATCAGTCCTATCATAATTTTGTATAGAATAAAATTTATCAGACATTATCTTCAAAGAAACTTTTGTTATGTAATATTTTTCATGAAAATCAATAATAAGAGAGATATTTCGATTTATTTAATTCAGGCCCCCTTATAACCCCCTTTTAAATAAAGTATTTTGAATGCCATATAGCCTAAAATCTAAGTTACAACGAACTTAATTTAAATTCCAATTTTCATGTAAATCGGTTCAGCCATTATCGCGTGAAAAGGTAACAAACATCCAGACAGACAGACAGACAGAGACAGACAGACAGACATACAAACAAAAATTTCAAAATAGCGATTTTCGGTTTCAGGATGATTAATTATACATGTTAACACCAATTATTTTTGGAAAATCGAAAATTACCAGAAAAATTTTAGCTACAGATTTATTATTAGTATAGATTTATTTATTTATTTATTTATTTATTTATTTATTTATTTATTTATTTATTTATTTATTTATTTATTTATTTATTTATTTATTTATTTATTTATTTATTTATTTATTTATTCATAACATAAAGGTGAATATTATTTTGGTTTGTTACGCCCTCATCTTACAAGATCCATTTTTCTTCTCGGTTTTCATTTGTTGTCCTCATTCCTTCATTCATACAGTTCTACCCAAGGGCAAGTCTTTCACTGCAAACCCAGAATTCTCAAGTCATTCCTATTTTTCTGCCTTCCCCTTTGTTTCCGCATGTGAGCCATATATCTTGAAGTCGTCTATCATCTGATATCTTCTTCTGCCCGAACTCTTCTCCCGTTCACCATTCCTTCCAGTGCATCCTTCAGTAGGCAGTTTCTTCTCAGCCAGTGACCCAGCCAATTCCTTTTCCTCTTTCTGAGCAGTTTCAGCATCATTCTTTCTTCACCCACTCTTTCCAACAGTCTTTAACTTAATATTAAGGTATATGTACACCCACAAAACGCAAAAAATGGTGAAAAATTAGAATTTTCAAAATATAACTATTTTAATAGAGAATTGTCTTCTCTTTAATTTGATATAAGAATTTTCGATTTATGCCTTATGGTTTTCCAGATAAGTCCCATTTTCCAAAATTCTGCGTCATCAGCTACGGTCACTTCTACGAAGATCACTTGCTTGTGGACATTATGCCAAACGGAACCACCATTAATTCTGATGCATAAGTGACAACTCTCAATAAACTTCAAGCTCGACTGAGTCGTGTTCGACCACATCGGGAGAAGCAGAATGTTCTGCTATTTCACTACAACGCATGGCAACATGTCAGTCACAAGAATACAGACCAGATCAGAAAACTTGGATGGACAACACTGAAACATCCGCTTTACAGTCCTGATCTGGCACCATGCGATTACCATCTCTTTGGTAAACTGAAGGAACGAGGTTTGAAGATGATGACTCCCTCGTGCACGCTACTGAAGAGTGGCTCAGACGTGTTGATCCAGACTTTTATCGTGCAGGTATACAGGCCCTCATTCCAAGGTGGCGTAAGGCAGTTGAAAGGTGTGGGGATTATGTGGAAAAGTGACGTATTGTTCCTGAAGGATGTATCTACATTCTGTGAAAATAGCAAAGCTGTAGGCTAAAAATGTAATTTTTAAATAAATATTGTGGATTACTTTTGGAGTGATCCTCGTAGCAGTCAATCCCCTCGTCCAGCATTGCTTGTAAAATAAACTTCTTTCTAGTCCCAAAATAGATGCACAGATATCTGGGCATGATCATTAGATTGAAAACACGTTTTTACATAATGAAGTAATTTATAATCTTTTACTGTTAGTCATAAAACTGTAAATTTGTGTGTCAGTGATGTTGTACGTCATTTTAATGAGTCCAAAAATAGAAATTACAATTCTGAGGGGGATGGGCATAAGCCCTGGGACAAACACCATCGCAGGATTTCTTGCATCAATGGAAATGGGGACAAAAATGCCAAAAAAAACGTTCAACACCTGAAGTTAAAACAAGGCGGAGGTATTTGAGAGGCAGAAAGAAGCTGAAACTGGACCGACATGAAGCTGCTTAAGGGGTGACATATGATGATGCAGTCTTCTAGGCTCTGAAAGTTTGTGTCTCATTTCCTGCAAATAGTAATTTTAGAATATTTAATTCTTTCAAACATGATATCTCAGTCAAATATGGTGATACCAAGAAGGTATTGGTATCATTTTGAAGCTTGGAATGTCCCCTAGTGCCTGACAATGAGTAAAATAACATTAATATAGTTAATAATTATCTATGGATTTTTTACATGATATATGCAACATAAAATATTATTGTAAGTTACATATATGGTACTATTTAATTAATGTAAATGAAAATAAAAGAATAGCTATATGTCAGGCACTAAAGAATAGTTTTAGCTATAAAACAGTGAAGAAACTGTGGCTCTATCTTAAAAACTGCATGAGCTATCATGTTTCAAGCTGCATGTCAAAATTATAAACAAAATAATTTTTATAAAGAATTTAGACATAATTTCAAGGGATCTGTTCACTTCATCGTCTTTTTGGTACCATTCTCTATTGTATAAAAATTTTACAGAGCAAAATTATGCAAAACAACATTTTTTGTATGTAAAGGTGTACATATAGGCTACTTTCAGCCAGTCTTGAGATTTAAGAGATTTATAAATGAATCGGACTTCACTGCAAGGTAATATCAACCACTCATTAACGGCCTTATGTTAAGTCTAAAAGACTGGTTTCAGTTTTCAGAGCACGTAACGTAATACATCTTCTTATTTATATTTATATGGATTATATTCAAGAACTAAAACTTTCGTTTTACTAATTATGGGTACTAGATTGTTCATCAATCGCCGTATTTAGACAATTATGTAGATCAATTTACAAACAGAGTCGTTTCTCAGGGTGCGCTACAGGAGGCTGGTCTACGCTACGCTCGCCATGAGATGAGATGTCACAGAGAAACCGAAGCGCCTGGAGAAAACCACGAGCTTTCTCAACGCAAGTCATAAACAGGGGTACACCGGGGATTGAACCCGAGTCCACAGGATTATAAGTCCAACGCTCTAGCTACTAGCGGCCCAGAACTATAAACAAAAGTTAATATCGCTATCAAATTGTTAAAACCTATTATTAAAATACTAGTGGCTTGTGCAGCAAATGCTGCAAACTAAGTAAATTAGACGTTCAAATAAAATTTATTCAGATTTATTTTCAATGAAGAATTCCAGACATTTTCAAAGTTATTTTCTTCCATAATAATGAAACATACTCCCTCTGAATGTTTTTTAATGCCAAATACTTTTTCTTGAACCCATCCACCTTCAGGTTTTGAGTTTCAACGCGAAAACGCAAGTAACAATGTCAGAACGATCAGTGGGTTTTTCATGTGGGACTAAATAATAGCTAATTCAGGTCATTGTGGATTGTACGCGAAAGTTAAAAAAATGTCAGGTTTGCTTTCGAACAATAGACATAGCATCTTGGTATAGCTGCTGCATGTAGAGCTTGAAATGTAGAGGGTAAAATCATTTTATCCTGTTAAGAGATCTTGCTGAAATGATCGGGAGACTACAAGATTTTCTAGGTCTCTTATTTTATCAGTAAGTAATACCTTTTGGTCTTTCCTTAGGAACTGCAATTTTTGCGCTCTCTCGAGCCAATACTGAAGAGAATGACGCATATAAATATCTACCCCACACCGCTCATTAAGTATATGAAAAAGACCCAACCCCACTTGATTAATAGCTATAAAAATATTTCATTTTTAATAACAATATTATTATCTTACGTAAGTTTTGTAGTTATATACTACATAGCCGCCATTCAATAAAATGTAGAAATTAAGATCTAATTTAAGTTATTCTCTAAATCTACTTATACAACCCGAAAACGTTTCACTTTCATATCATCAATATAGCATTAATACGTATAATTAATGAAAAATAGTCGCATCATGGCATTAATTATAATACTATTTAATTTCTAATGGTAATAATGTCATCAAACCATCTCAGATTTTGTAGATTTTAATATCTGTACTCATAAAATTACACACTGCAGAATCAGACCTGCAAATTATTTTTAGTAAGCCTTGAAGTTTTTAATAACTAACTGAATTTGAGCTCTAAATATGTCAGCAATCCTGCAGGTCATGACCTTTGTGTAATAGCCTTTTGTTTATTGTAGGCTAGTGTGTGTTTTGTTTTATTCTGAAATGATGCAATTAGTTCTCAAAATTGACGAAAGATGGATTTTGGAAAATATGAAAATTATGTAGGAAAACTAACGCTTCACTGAAAGTTAGTATTTTTTCTGAAAAACTTCGGGTTCTAAACTTCAAAATGAGGGGTCATTTATTAAAATCCGTTCAGCCGTTTTCCCCTGATTTCCATTACCAGTTCAAATTATATATATAGAAGATTTAATGAGAAAAATATGTTTACAGTCCTAACTTATGCAAAACATTTTAAGTACTCCTTCAAAATGCAGTGTGAGCTACAAAGGGTCAGTCGCACTCAAAATGTTGAAAACTTCTCAGATTGTATTACAAATGTTACCTCCTAGGTTCGTTGTTATTGCTTTCATTGCCTCTTCAAAAATAAATTAAAAATAATCATTAGCAATGCTTCTACTTGTTTTATTCGTCGAAAGGTTTCAGTGTAAATTTACATTTTGTGTTTCTTTTGGTTTGGTGGTTGGGGTTAGTGATAGTTGTAGAGGAGTTTCTCAAGTGTTGTTCTGTTGTTTGTGTTCGGTGGACTAAGGAAAGCGAAATGTGTGCAGACTAAAAAAAACCTTTGCAAAGACCAGTTAAATCCAGGAGGTGGTAATTCTTCTAATGGTCTAATCCGTACATAAATTGATGATGATGATGATGATGATGATAATGATGATGTTGATAATGATGATGATGATGATGATGATGATGTTGATAATGATGATGGTGATGATGATGATGATGATGATGGTGATGATGAAGTTATTGTTATCATTATTACTATTATTATAATTAGTAGATATAAAAATTAGAAATTTATCTTTTGAAAGGGTGGAAAAATTCAAACACCTGGGAGTAACAGTAACAAATATAAATGATACTCGGGAGGAAATTAAACACAGAATAAATTTGCGAAATGCCTGTTATTATTCGGTTGAGAAGCTTTTATCATCTAGTCTGCTATAAAAAAATCTGAAGGTTAGAATTTCTAAAACAGTTATATTACCGGTTGTTCTTTATGGTTGTGAAACTTGGACTCTCACTTTGAAAGAGGAACAGAGATTAAGGGTGTTTGAGAATAAGGTGCTTAGGAAAATATTTGGGGCTAAGAGGGATGAAGTTACAGGAGAATGGAGAAAGTTACACAACACAGAACTGCACGCATTGTATTCTTCACCTGACATAATTAGGAACATTAAATCCAGACGTTTGAGATGGGCAGGGCATGTAGCACGTATGGGCGAATCCAGAAATGCATTTATTTATTTATTTATTTATTTATTTATTTATTTATTTATTTAACCTGGTAATGATAAGGCCATCAGGCCTTCGCTTCCCCTCTACCAGGGGATTAAAACTACAATATTAAGAATACAATTACAATTATAATTACAATTAATATTAAATTTACAAATACAATAAAAATCAAAGTACTAAAAGATTAACTGATTAATAAAAGCTAGACAGTTTATTGTAAAAGTTAAGATGAGAGAAGCATTTCTTTCATTGATCGAGTAAAAATTAAACCTACTCTACGCAGTAAGAAAATGCCTAATAAGTTTGCTTTTGAACGCTACTAAATTCCGACAGTCTCTGATGTCACTGGGTAGGGTATTCCACAAGCGCGAGAGCGAGATTGTGTATGATGATGAATACGATGATGTCTTATGTGTTGGTATGGCTAGTATGCGGCTATTTTGCGTGCGTGTGAAGAGATTATGATATAATATGATATTATGATATAAAGAGTGTTAGTTGGGAGGCCGGAGGGAAAAAGATCTTTGGGGAGGCCGAGACGTAGATGGGAAGATAATATTAAAATGGATTTGAGGGAGGTGGGATATGATGATAGAGACTGGATTAATCTTGCTCAGGATAGGGACCAATGGCGGGCTTGTGTGAGGGCGGCAATGAACCTTCGGGTTCCTTAAAAGCCAGTAAGTAAATATTATAATTAGTAGTGGTAATAGTAGCGGTAGGACGACGATGATGATGTGGTCCTAATAATGTATTTGGTAAAACGAAGTGAAGGTCAATAGCAATATTTGCGTCAAACCTTACGTCATATGGGTTTCTTCTTATCGTAAAATGTTTTGTACGTAAAAAGAAAAAGAATTCGTCATTCTAAAAGAAAGTCTTACCTAATAATGTTCTATCAGGAATAGATTAATATGAAATACACAATGTTATCTTTATGAAAGAAGTGTGGTCTTAGTCATAGTATAATTATGATAGTAAAAAACATATACCTCCAAAGTTCTATCGTTTCACAAAATATGGTTAGAATATTATTGGAACAAAACGATAAGTTGTACTGTCAATTCGCTTAGCTTCAAATATGTTCACTCATCAATTTTAATTGCTTTTCGCGCATATATATGCTAGTCACATAGTGATGAAAACACGTTTTCTGAAACACTCTCTGATGTCATCCACAATGAGTCTCCGGGTACTTCTGGTGGCTACAGTTCTTCTGTGTGTCTCCATTGGTAAGACAATTCCTTACACACAATTACAAAATTAAGCATAAACGGAATTTATTACAGTTCTTAAGAAATACAAATAATTACACAATTCTGAATATTTTACTAATGTCGTCGTCTACCCAACAAGTATTAGGCCGAGTGGCCTGTTGCGGTCTCAAACTAGAATTTTCAGGCCATGTCTTCTTCGGACGACCCAGAGATCTTTTGCCATGCGGATGGTAAAGAAACAGTGCTTTTGGAATTCTGCATCGATCCATTCGTTCGAGATGACCCTTCCACTGAAGTTGATATTTGCTGATGAACTGCATAATGGGTTCTATTTGAAGTTCTTGCATTATGTCCTCATTTTTTATGATCCCAGCGAGTATATCCAGCTGTTGCTCTCATGAACCTC
Source organism: Periplaneta americana (assembly GCF_040183065.1). NCBI lineage: Eukaryota > Metazoa > Arthropoda > Insecta > Blattodea > Blattidae > Periplaneta > Periplaneta americana. The sequence goes on along the minus strand of NC_091121.1, from coordinate 186,698,620 downwards.
ATCTCACTTGCTGTTATTCTACTGAAGGCTTTATTCTTCACAGTCCATGGTTCACCACCATAGCTTAATACTGGCTGTGCTAAGGTTTTATACAAGCCTATTCTTGTGTGTCTTTGTACTAGGGAAGGTTTCATGATTTTATTAATGATCCCCATTGTTTTATTATATTTACATATTTTTTCAGCAATATCTACTTCATCATAAGGTGATAGTGTATAGCCAAGATAAGTGAAAGTATTTACTCTTTCTATTATTTTATTATTCAAACAGATTTTACTTGGTACAGGGAATTTCCCACAAAATGACATGATTTTCGTTTCTTCAATATTAATTTCCATGTTATATTTTTCACTGACCATATTTAAATTGTGTACTGATTATTGTAAATCATCTTCAGTTGATGCCATGAGAACTAAATCATCAGCGAAAAGTAAAGCATCAAGCTGCAAATTTCGATTAATTGGAATAAATTGGAATGTCTGTCGCCAATCTTGAAAGATTCTCTTTATATATATATATATATATATATATATATATATATATATATATATATATATATGTATACATACATTATATATGCATACATTATATATATGTATGTATATGTATATATATATATATATATATATATATATATATATATAATTTGAACTGGTAACGGAAATTACGGGAAAACGGCTGAACGGACTTTAATAAATGACCCCTCATTTTGAAGCTTGAAACACAAAATTTTTCAGAAAAATAGTAGTTTTCAGTTAAATGTCAATTTTTCGACATAATTTTCCTATTTTCCAAAATCCATCTATCGTCAGTTTTGAGAACTAGCTAATTGTATTTCAGAATAAAACAAAACAAACACTACAGTAAACAATATTACACGAAGGCCATGATCTGCAAAAATGCTGATATATTTAGAGCTAAAATTAAATTGGTTATTAAAAACTTAACTTACTAAAAATAATTTACAGGTTCGATTCTGTGGTGTGTAATTTTCTGGGTACAGCTGTGTATTGGATATTAAAAACTACAAAACTTGAGGTGGATTGATGACATTATTACCATTAGAAATGAAATATTATTGTAGTTAATGCCATGATGTGACTATTTTTCATATTATTAATTATACATATTAATGCTATATTGATGATATGAAAGTGAAACGTTTTGGGGTTATATAAGTAGATGTAGAGAATAACTTAAATTAGATTTTGATTTCTATATTTTACTGAGTGGCGGCTATATAGTATATATAGTATATGTTACTGAAAGGTATAAAACTTACGTAAGATAATAATATTATTAAAAATCAAATATTTTTGTAGTTATTAATCAAGTGGGGTTGGGTCTTTTTCTTATGTTTAATGGCGGTGTGGTGTAGATATTTATATGCGTGGTTCTCTTCAGTATTGGCTCGAGAGAGAGAGAGTATCTTTCATTATTATGGAAGCAAATAACTTTCAGAATGTCTGGTATTCTTCATTGAAAATACATCTGAAAAATGTTTATTTGAACGTCTAATGAACTTAGTTTGCAGCATTTGCTGCACATTTCACGTATATATATATATATATATATATATATATATATAGCCTACTATAATGAACTAATGTAAAGGTGATAAGTAGACGTATTCCTCACACTTGCACGTAATAAATAAAACAACCATGGAAAAAATGTGTCGATTCTAAAGGGTATTTATATTATATGTAAAGTTAGCCTTGGATTTTTGATGTAAATAAAATTGAAAGAATTTACCATGTCAAAGAATGTGTTTCATAAATAGTTGTTCAGTGTTTCGTGATAACCAGGGAGCGAAACTTGTTGCCCGATGAAACAGGATAACTGTTCCTTCACTATAGGTACGGATGTGTTTACTTCCGCGTGAGTAGTCATGGCCAACGACCACAGATTCCCGCATAATGATATCAAGCTTAGGATGAATATAGTAATTTATAATAATGAAGGGGAGTCGGTAGGCAAATTAATTAACCATTCCATTTTGGACTTAAAGACTGAAATATAACAATACTAGTGGCTTGTGCAGCAAATGCTGCAAACTAAGTTCATTAGACGTTCAAATAAAAATTTTTCACATTCATTTTCAATAAAGAATACCAGACATTTTGAAAGTTATTTGCTTCCATATTAAAGAAACATACTCTCTCCGAATATTTTTTATGCCAAATACTATTTCTTGAACCTATCCACCTTCAGTTTTTGAGTTTCAACGCGAAAACGCAAGTAACAATATCAGGACGATCAGTGGGTTTTTCATGTGGGAGTAAAGCAATAGCTATTTCAGGTCATTTGCGGATTGTAGGTGAAAAATAAAACAAGTCAGGTTTGCTATGCTTTCGAACAATAGACATAGATCTTGGTATAGCTGCTGCATGTAGAGCTTGAAATGTAGAGGGTAAAATCATTTTATCCTGCTAAGAGATCTTGCTGAAATGATCGGGAGATTACATAACTTTGTAGGCTTCTTATTTTATCAGTAAGTAATACCTTTTGGTCTTTCCTTAGGAACTGAAATTTTTGCGATCTCTCGAGCCAATACTGAAGAAAATGACGCATATAAATATCTATACCACACCGCCATGAAATAAATGAAAAAGACCCAACCCCACTTGATTAATAACTATAAAAATATTTGATTTTTAATAATATTATCTTACGTAAGTTTTGTAGTTTACATATTATACAGCCGCCACTCAGTAAATTACAGAAATGAAGATCTAATTTAAGATATTCTCTACACCTACTTACACAACCCCAAAACATTTCACTTACTTATCATCAATTAGCATTAATATGTATAATTAATGAAAAATAGTCACATCATGGCATTAACTATAATAATATTTCATTCCTAATGGTAATAGCGTCATCAAACCACCTCAAATTTGGTAGATTTTAATATCCAATACACAGCTGTAGTCAGAAAATTACACACCGCAGAATCAGACGTGAAATTTATTTTAGTAAGTCTTGAAGTTTTTAATAACCAATTGAATTTGAGCTCTAAATATGTCAGCAATCCTGCAGATCGTGTAATATCCTATTGTTTATTGTAGTGTGTTTGAGTTTTGCTTTATTCTCAAAAAGCCATTATTTCTCAAAACTGACGACAGATGGATTTTTTAAAATAGGAAAATGATGTAGGAAAATTGATATTTTACTGAAAACTGCTATTTTTCTGAAAAACTTTGGGCTCCAAGCTTCAAAATGAGGGGTCATTTATTAAAATCCGTTCAGCCGTTTTCCCGTAATTTCCATTACCAGTTCAAATTATGTATATATATATATATAGATTTAAGCATGTCAGAAACAGATTCAGAAAATTGAAAATTGCGAGTTACATGATTCATATTCATTGTATGTAAATTTAAATGAATTATTCAACCAGCGAATAAATATTGTAGATATAAATGTTAATAATGTTAAAGCACTCACAGGAAGGGATATAAGATAACCGGTACTGATTGCAGTGTAGCATTTGTTGCTTTGAAAGAAATAGTTTTGAAACAAACATCCAAGACTTTCAATGTTAAAGCTGATGTGATTGAAGCATTACGAGATCTCATGTTGAATTACCCTGAATTTACACCTGCTGTGTTGAAATGTGTCTGGGTTCCTTGTGCATCTGTTGAATAAATTGATGTATGAAACCTTTCATAAAAATCTGTTATGTAGGAGAGAAATTAATTTTGTGTAAATTCATCCCCTATAAAGGGGTAGTTCTTATGAACAGTGAGTATAATTTGTACATAGCCACCTGCAACTTCAGTAAAATGTTTCATAAAAATCTGTTAGATAGGATAGAAGTTATTGATTTTGTTTAAAACCACCCCATTTGAAGAGGTAGTTCCTCTTACACAAGCGTAATCACAGCTTGTACACAAAAAGTATGTGCTACCTATAGGATATGTACAAAGTTTCACAACAATCCGTTAAAATCCAGAGAAGTTATTAATTTCTTCCAGCTATATTTGCGTTTTTGCACATTGTGCGACGATAGAAAACAAAAGATTTTAAAAAATGTATCATGTGTATAAACAATTGCATACGCTTTCAAAATATAGGGCTGTCACTTGAAATTTCAAAGGGGAGCGCGGAGCGGTGAGGGGTGAAACTTAAAGTGCAATTAATACCGGTTTAAACTTCCCTCTATAATATTTAATCCAAGTGTTTTTTGTTTAAATTAAATATAGACTTAATTGAAATAAATAGTTATTTTCACTGGGAACTTTTGAAATGAAAGCCTGGCATGCGTGTAATTTTTTAATTTAATACATAATTAAACAACAGTAGTAGTAGTAGTAGTAGTAGTAGTAGTAGTAGTAGTAGTAGTAGTAGTAGTAGTAGTAGTAGTAGGGGTTTAAGAAGGGCGCGTCAGCTACTATGGCTATTTGCGCCCTTATCTAAAATCTATACTAATAACAAATCTGTAGCCGAAATTTTTCTGGTAATTTTCGATTTTCCAAATTGGTCCTAAAATATATAATTAACCACACTGAAACCGAAAATTGCTTTTTTTGAAATTTTTGTTTGTATGTCTGTCTGTCTGTATGTTTGTTACCTTTTCACGCGATAATGGCTGAACCGATTTCGATGAAAATTGGAATATAAATTAAGTTCGTTGTAACTTAGATTTTAGGCTATAAGGCATTCAAAATACATTATTTAAAAAGGGGGGTTATAAGGGGGCCTGAATTAAATAAATCGAAATATCTCGCTTATTATTGATTTTTGTGAAAAATGTTACATAACAAAAGTTTCTTTAAAAATACCGTCCGATAAGTTTTATTCCTCGAAAATGTTTGATAGGACTGATATTTAATGAGATAAATGAGTTTTAAAATTAAAATAACTGTCATCTAAGGCCGTATAATCAATTAAAAAACAAATGACTTCGTCTATAAGGGGCCTTGGACAGCAACAATCGAAAGCTATGAAAGTTAGCCTATAGAGAATGTTTCTGTGTTTGTACGAAGTAATATCGGAAGCTAAATTAACCGATTTGTATAATTAATTATTTCACCATTGGAAAGTGTAGTTTCTCTAGATGGACATAATGCTATAATGTTATTACAGTAACTTCTGATATAATATAATATAATATAATATAATATAATATAATATAATATAATATAATATAATATAATATAATATAATATGATATATGTAATGTCATATTATATAATATAATTTAAGTTATTTCAACCATAGTGGGCCAAGCGCCATTTACTGAATACGTAGAAAACAAGGGTTAAAATTAAGTTATTACCATAATTCAATGGAAACCTGTAACAAGTAAAATAAAATATACACATTAAATGCAATGATGTCAATCTTCATTAAACTATGGTTGCATGTAATAACAATTAAGAAACATGTTAAAGGAATTGTCATTGCACCAAATGAGTATCTCTGGACCAAAATGATCGCATTTTAATTATTTGGATGCAATTTAAATTAAGTAACATAATATACGATTTATCCTTCTATCAAACACGAATGTTCCCTGGATCAAACGTCCTATTTTAATTAGGTAATGACTTTATATTTATTTCTAACGGGTGCAGCGGAGCGCACGGGTACGGCTAGTAAATAATATAACAAAGACATAAATAATGTAATAATCAGAGTGCTAAAAGAACTAAAAAGCGTTGTCACGGTAAAACGAGGCACACAAATGCAGTATACACAAGGTGATTTCTACACAATCATAAAAGTGAGCAGTTCTACGACCCTAGGTGGTATTCAAAACGAACAATTAAAACAATAAAACTAAGGCCACCAGAGATAAATTGTGAATCATATTTTAAAAACAATACAATTTTATAAAATATTCGGATGTATAAGGTCCGAAATGTCAACAATATAAAATCAAATATAAAACAACAAATGTAACCTAGGATGTAAAGGGTCCGGAGGATAAGTAAAACGGGTCAATGAAACACTAAATCAACTTATCCAGTCCTGTATTCGATAAAAATCTCAGAACTGCATTTGTACAATTAAAATCATTTCCAAGAGCGTCACGTAGAGTGGGCCGAATTCCATATTGCCTCCGTGCATGGTCATATTTTCTGCAATGCAATAAAAAATGTTGCACCGTAAGTGGAACACGGCACATATCGCACTCCGGCTGAGGCTCGCCACGTAGCAGATGGCCGTGTGTTAGATGACAGTGGCCAATCCTCAACCGGGTGAGTGAAACTTCTTCGTGTCGTGACGCTCTTGTGGACGAATCCCAAACTCGAACAGTATTCTTTATTATTCGTAATTTGTTTCCCTCTTGTGCAGACCATTCTCCTTCCCATTGCCACCATATTCCATATTTCAAGTGATTTTGTAAGTCTTGCCACCTCTCCGCCAATATACCAGAGTGCCATTCGTAGCACCATCTCTAGTTGCAGCATCTGCAGCCTCATTCCCTGGAATTCCTACATGGCCAGGAATCCACACTACACCAATCTCGGAGTCAGAGCTTAGGAGTGTGTGGAACAGCTGCTGAGTTCCTAATACAAGGGGATCATCTGAATATAGAGACTGCAAAGACTGAATGGCACTTAAAGAGTCGGAACAGATTAGATATCTGCCCCGGGGTTGTCGAATTAAAAACAATAAAGCTCTGTAAAAACCAGTATAATTCTGCAGAAAAACACTGGTATATTCGCTCAGTTTATATTTAAATATCTGTCAATTAAACAATGAAATGATAGAAATACTGATGTTATATTGCAGGAGCACAAGTTTCAGCGGAGGAGACCACCACCACCACAAGTCGCAGCACAGAAACTGCGAACCCAATAGAAGGATTTTTGGCTGAAGTAAGTTAGCCTTTTGTTGAAAACGATCATGTCTGCTGCACTCAGTTTTGAACATAATAGGATGGCGCTACCAAACAAAGTCTATGTACTGGGGAACATGCACTGTCTAACGACTCCTCTCACTCACAAGGACACGTCATGAAGTAAATAAAGTTTACACAGGGTGAACCGTAAATAATGTCATTAATTTCAGGAGGCTGGATCTTTCGGAAAAAGGTTAATTTTGGCCAATCTTTCTTTTAATTAATCACTACAAAGGTCTCCTCCTTGTCCCATATTATTAATCCAATTATTGTACTTTACCCATTAACATTATTTTATTACAACCGATAACGAACATTTCTCAGTTTACACAGCTTTTCCTTTTCCCCATAACAATGCGAAATACGGCACAGTCTATTGTTCCTAGTACTTCTAGCAGCTAGCCACTTGGAGCGCTATATCGCGAGAAATGCAAAAAATCACCTCAAGCTTCGTACTCTATCTATCTATCTATCTATCTATCTATCTATCTATCTATCTATCTATCTATCTATCTATCTATCTATCTATCTATCTATCTATCTGTCTGTCTGTCTGTCTGTCTGTCTGTCTGTCTGTCTGTCTGTCTGTCTGTCTGTCTGTCTGTCTGTCTGTCTGTCTGTCTGTCTGTCTGTCTGTCTGTCTGTCTGTCTGTCTATCTATCTATCTATCTATCTATCTATCTATCTATCTATCTATCTATCTATCTATCTATCTATCTATCTATCTATCTATCTATCTATCTATCTATCTATCTATATATTTATGTACCGTAATTTCCCATAACTAAGGACCAGGCACCCAACTATGATCCAAAACGCATTATGTACTACTTAGTCCCCCAAGAGTTCGGTGTTTGGCATATAAGGCGCCACTGTGATGGAATTATGTTCCCCATAGATGCTTCTATCTACCATTACACGTGGCAATGATATGGATGCTTAACAAGGTCAGTGTGCATCGTTCTATTGAATGTGTGAAGACACGAAATCATTCAGTTTGTGATTTTCTGTTTTATTAAGCTCTCCTCTGTAGAACTGGTAAGTTATAGATATATGATTGTTTGTACAATTAAACCTGGCTATATAGTGTTTACTTTCACGTAATAATTACACTGGCAGAGGTTAAGGACTCTGCGTGAAAAATGTTTAACCTCAAGGCTACAAGTCAGTCCTCAACTAAGTACCATAATTTTCGTGGACCATAGTTGTATTTTATTTTGAAATATTTGTTTTAATGAAATGTGAACAATTTGATTATTTACGTCTGCAAATACGGTATCTCAGTATATTCTAAAACACCATTTAACATTATAGTCCAGTAAATAAAGAAACAGCCTGTTCCAGCATCAATGGTACTAGCACGAATAATGGTCCGGTAAAACGAAAACTTCAGGGTAGAAGGATCACAACCGTCCCTGTAAGTGACTATGAGAGCGATGAAATTGAATTGGATACAGATTATGTTTCCGGTGTACTCTCCATATTTACAGACAGTGAGGCAGATGTGGAAAAGAAGTCGAAATCTGTTAAAGTAATGCTAAAGGCACATAGTTATATGGTAGTTACTTATGAGGAGGAATTGTGGCCAGAGAAAGTTTTGGAAGTGAAGAACAAAGGAGCTGTTGTTTCATGTATAGTAAGAAGCGGCAATTACTGAGGTGGCGAGAAATGGAAGACTTTTATTCTATAAAAAGAAAAACACAATAAAACAAATTGAAGACCCCATATGCGTCTCGAAAAAGAGAGATCTATTTTCAATTTCAAAATTACAAGAGAAGTGGAGATTCAAAGGATAGAAATAAGCCTACTGAATATAGTTCTCAGTACGATAAATAAACATTATGAGTGAATTTATGTGCATAATATTTTGCTAAGAATGTGTTAGTTTATTTTGATACCGTACTTTTGTTCTTTAATATACACTCACCGGCAAAAAAACTGGGCCAACTACATTTTCTTTAACATTTTTGAAAATTGTAGGATTTTTTAAATAATAATTGTAGGTGTGCTGAGGTTCATTTAGTTATTCATTTATTTTGTGATACTTAACAATGTAATTCTGAATACGTAATAGCCAACAATGATCTGAAAAGGAGATTCGTTCTTCTTGCAATATTGTGTCTAAACTTCTCGGACTCATTTCAAGCTAAGCTGAAGAAGTCTACAGACTGGTAAGCTCTCGAGGCAGTATTGGAGTACTTCATTGTATATAAATGTCACTAAGTCCTACCGATTCAGCAAAATGGTTGCATTAATAGAAGATGGGAATAGTCAGCGTTATGTGGCTGCAGTTCTTGGGACCAGAAGAGCCTTCCAGAAAATAAGACAAGTTTACGTGAGTGAGAGAACTGTAAGAGGACGTCTGTATGAATGTGGGCTGAATTCCAGAAGACCAACCAAAGGCCCAGAATTGCTCCAGCAACATCGTGTTGAACGATTACGTTTTGCTCACAATCATGCTAATTGGAACCTGGGGCAGTGGCGACGAGTGCTCTTCACAGATGAATCGATATTTAGTTTACAGATGGACGTGAAAGAGTGTGCAGAAGAGAAGGAGAACGTTTTTCTTCATGTACCTTCAGTTCACTTGTGAGTTTCCAAGGTGGATCAGTAATGGTATGGGGTAGCATTTCGTATGAAGCTCACACAGAACTTGTTTTCATTAATGGAGGTGGTTTGACTGCTCCAAGATACATCGAAGAAGGTCTAATTTAACATGTAGTACCATATGCCCCACTTAGTGGTGAAAAGTTCCTGTTAATGCATCACAATTCACGCCCTCATGCTACAAGAATCGTGGATGAGTTCCTTCACGACGTTGGATTGAATAGGATGGCATGGCCAGCAAGAAGCCCTGATATAAACCCTATTGAACATGTATGGAGACTGCTAGGGAAGCGAGTTAGAAGTCGTCTAACTCCTCACAGCAACTTACAGCAGCTCCCAAATGTTCTAAGTAAAGAATAATGGAATAGAATCGACCAGACTGACATCCAGAATCTGATCGAAAGGTTGAACAGTCATACAGTCAAGGGGAGGCAATATCCTCTATTAGTAACATCTGGGTGGCCACAAAATCAGTTGAGCATTTGGAAGAAAATTGAAACAATTTGTAAGTTTTTACACCTTTTAATTATATCCATTGTTTAGCGTTGAAAATAATATCGCAAATGATAATAAAAAAGAGTTTTTTTTTCTGGGAAGCAATGTTTTCTTCATTTCATAATGGGTTTTCTGATTCTCACATCATAAAAAAAATTGGGAAACTTTAGGTGGCCCGGTATTTTTGCCGGTGAGTGTAGTTGTTCATTATTGCAGGAAAATGACTTTCAGATTTCACTTGTTTATTGTGTGTTTATGCAATGTGTACTGATAAAAAGAATCCATGTACTTTTCATTTATCTATAATACTAATAATAAATCTGTAGCCGAAATTTTTCTGGTAATTTTCGATTTTCCAAAAATTATTGGTCCTAACATATATAATTAACCACCCTGAAACCGAAAATCGCTTTTTTGAAATTTCTCTTTGTATGTCTGTCTGTCTGTATGTTTGTTTCCTTTTCACGTGATAATGACTGAACCGATTTCGATGAAAATTGGAATATAAATTAAGTTCGTTGTAACTTAGAGTTTAGGCTATATGGCATTCAAAATACATTATTTAAAAAGGGGGTTATAAGAAGGTCTGAATTAAATAAATCGAAATATCTCGCATATTATTGATTTTTGTGAAAAATGTTACATAACAAACATTTCTTTAAAAATCATTTCCGATAAGTTTTATTCTTTCAAAAATTTTTATAGGACTGATATTTAATGAGATAAATGAGTTTCAAAATTAAAATAACTTCCATCTAATGCGGTGTAATGAAATAAACAAATGAATTCGTCTATAAGGGGCCTTGGTCAACAACAATCGAAAGCTATGAATCATAGCCTACAAAGAATGTTTCTGTGTTTGTATGAAGTAATATCGGAAGTTAAATTAACCGATTTGTGTAATTAATTATTATTTCATCATTGGAAAGTGTAGTTTCTCTAGATGGACATAATGCTATAATGTTATTACAGTAACTTCGGAGTGAATTGAGGACAGGAAGATTAAAATAGCTTCTTATGCACAGAAAACTTGATAGACTATTCTGTGTATTCGTTTCCTGTATTTCTTAAAATAATGTTTATCTCAGAGAATTAACGAACAACGAGAGTGTATTGATTTAGTATGCAGTAATAATATGTTAGCTTAGCATTTCATTATTTTATAATCCAAATTTTAACTATGCTCAATTGAATCGAGTTAAAATACATAAAATACATAAGCATTAAATGCAATGCAAAAAATTGGGTAATGAGCCAAGCAGATTATGTTGCCCTGTTGTAAAATAAAATTTGTTCCTCTTGAGATTCAAGAACCCCCATAACAAATTGAAAACTTACTTATCGGTGTACATCCGTTATCAACACACTTTTTATGTAATATAATATAATATAATATAATATAATATAATATAATATAATATAATATAATTTAAGTTATTCAAGTTATTTGAAGGGTTCAGAACCATAGTGGCCCAAGCGCCATTTACTGAATACGTAGAAAACAAGAGTTAAAATTAAGTTATTATCATAATTCAATGGAAACATATAGCAAGTAAAATAAAGTATTCACATTAAATCTAAATGATATGTCAGTCTTCATTAAAGTATGGATGCATGTAATAAAAATTAAGAAACATGTTAAAGGAATTGTCATTGCACCAAATGAGTGGTCTCTGGACCAAATGATCGTATTTTAATTATTTAAATACAATTTAAAATAAGTAACATATTAAACGATTTATCCTTCTATCAAACACGAATGTCCTATGCAAATAAATCTATCAGGTGTAACTCCCTGTGGAGTTGATTTGAATAATTTCGAGGGAAAAATTGTTCCGGGGCCGGGTATCGAACCCGGGACCTTTGGTTTAACGTACGTTAAACACAGAATAAATATGGGAAATGCCTGTTATTATTCGGTTGAGAAGTTTTTGTCATCTAGTCTGCTGTCAAATAATCTGAAAGTTAGAATTTATAAAACAGTTATATTACCGGTTGTTCTGTATGGTTGTGAAACTTGGACTCTTACTTTGAGAGAGGAACATAGGTTAAGGGTGTTTGAGAATAAGGTTCTTAGGAGAATATTTGGGGCTAAGAGGGATGAAGTTACAGGAGAATGGAGAAAGGTACACAACACAGAACTGCACGCATTGTATTCTTCACCTGACATAATTAGGAACATTAAATCCAGACGTTTGAGATGGGCAGGACATGTAGCACGTATGGGCGAATCCAGTAATGCATATAGAGTGTTAGTTGGGCGGCCGGAGGGCAAAAGACCTTCGGGGAGGCCGAGACGTAGATGGGAAGACAATATTAAAATGGATTTGAGGGAGGTGGGATATGATGGTAGAGACTGGATTAATCTTGCTCAGGATAGGGACCAATGGCGGGCTTATGTGAGGGTGGCAATGAATCTCCGGGTTCCTTAAAAGCCAGTAAGTAAGTAAGTAAGTGTTTATGTCAGGTGAAGAATACAATGAGTGCAGTTCTGCGTTGTGTAACTTTCCCCATTCTCCTATAGTCCCGACGCTGTTATTCCCGGCGTGACTCCTCCTCTTTGCTTACGTCTTAGAAAGTGGAGGCTCTATAAAGTCTAGGCAGGTAGTATCGTTCTCCATTTTTGTTCTTACGTTGCCGAGCTATCATACGAGGAATATATTTGCCGCACCGTTAAACATTATCATGTCGCAGCTCCTATGATAATAAATCAAACGCAATGTAATTCAGCAAATAATTGAGCGGCAAATAACGTCCTCGTGTGCTTTCTGCGAACGCCAACGAAAGAGCTAAAATGGCGGGCGATTATATTAAGTATTTACCGAGCCTTAAGAAATTTATCAGCGAATCACAAGACGCACACGTTTAAATATAGCCCAATTGCAACACGATTGGCTGCAGGAAATTAGAGCGACGGGACTATATAACTTAAATTCTCTTAGCACCTTATTCTCAAACATCCTTGGCCCCTGCTCCTCCCTCAAATTGACAGTCCAAGTTTGACAGTCATACAGAACAACCGGTAATATAACTGTTTTATAAATTCTGTCAGCTTTTTTGAGAGCAGACTGGATGACATTTCGGAAAAAATTAAATGATAAAATTTTAAGTAATGATTTGTTTTTAGTTTTTTTCTCACTCATAACAAAATTTCCGAACGTTTCGCAGACCCTTCGGACAAAATATCCCGCCCAGTGGCAATGCCCCCGGTTTACCCATTGGTAAATATGGGCCTGTAGACTATACAGAGTGTTTCAAAAATACGGGGCATAATTTCAGGTATGTATTTCCCACATGTAGACAATCAAAATAGTTCATTACAACATGTGTCCGGAAATTCTTCATTTCCGAGTTATGGCCTTCACAACATTGAAATTCACCGGAAGGTTTTTCTTTCCGCAGGTCGTTGCCGTCAAAGGAGACATTAAGAGGGCACTCTGACAGTTCATTCCGAGGCGAAGGTTACATTGAGTGTTGTGTAGGCGTTAGACTGTGCGACATGTATTCAAATCAAACAGACTTACGGGGCAGGCGTACACAAACTTCCTGGAAAACACCATACCTCATGTTTTAGAAGACACTCCACTGATCAATCGTCAACACATTCACTTCTTGCATGATGGCGCTCCTGCACACTTCAGTCGTACGGCTCGCCGGTACTTGGATCGAAGGTTTCCTGATCGATGGATAGGTAGAGGTGGCCCAATTGCTTGGCCTCCACGCTCACCTGATCTGAACCCTCTCGATTTCTATTTGTGGGGCCATTTAAAATCATTGGTTTATTCGTCTCCGGTGCCTGATTTGGAATCCCTTCGGAATGGAATTGTGGCATGTTCTCCTGGAGTTTGGGATCGTGTTCGCAGGTCAATGTGACATCGATGTGAGGTCTGTATTCAAGCAGGAGGTGGACATTTTGAACATCTTCTGTAATGACAATGACATTTTTGAACATCTTCTGTAATGACAATGACCTGAGGAAAGAAAAACGTTCCGGCGAATTTCAATGTTGTGAATGCCATAACTCGGAAATGTAGCATTTCCGGACACATGTTGTAATGAACTATTTTGATTGTCTACATGTGGGAAATGCATACCTGAAATTATGCCCCGTATTTTTTAAACACTCTGTATAATTTCGAAGCATGGCAACAAGTGTAAGTTTAAGCTCGCTGATTGTTCAGTGCACTGATTTGCATTATTCTGTTTCACAGATTGTGGACTTAATTCCAAAAGTGGCCGAGGGTTTATCCGCAATTCCAAATCAAGTGAAGGACATAATTATGCGGCTTCTGAGAAGTTAATTTCGTACCTAATGGACATACCTATACAACAGTTGCTGCTCATCCTGATGCTGCCACTACAATGTCCTCATTGTCACAACGATAAATTGAATATAGATTTGTGTATACATATTACTAATGCTTGTACTATTAATTCGCACTTACTAAGTTTTATTCCATTACTAGAGACCACAGATTTTCGAATTAGCGAGCGAAAAATCGTTGATTAAAAAGAAAATTATGTTTCTTTGCAAATAAGTCTGAAACAATAGCGAAAATAACAATATTTTATTGCGAATTTTCGCGATAGATATGTTTTACAGCGAAATAAATTTTTTCCGCTAAAAAAGCGACATTTATTAAAAATTCGTACTTCATTACTTTTTTTTAACAATTGGTGCATCCTTTAAACACCTTTAAATTGTGAACATAACATCCAGTCTTCTTACAAGCTGAAAGCATGGATGAATATATAATAGGATGCGAAACTTATTGAGTTTCCCGTAACACATACTAGAGGCGCTGTTGTAGAAATTGATCTTGCTGCCACCTGTTGGGAGTAGGCGAACTTATTACATCTAGCAGCGCACCAAGTAGCGAAAAGAGTAACTAATTACTTCATGCATTTAGCAGCGCACCTGGTGACGAAAATGTTAAACTGTGCAGAAAGTATTCCCTCCCACCCTCATCGATATTCAAAACTAACCCAATTTAAAATAAAACACATTTTTATTCCTCACAGCATCTTTTACTGAAAATTCTTACCGGAGCCAACAGGAAGATAAAAGAGACGATCTATTTTACACTACCCAATTAAAATATAACCAGACAGAGACAAAAAAATAAAGCAAAAGGTTAGATAATTGGGATTGTATTCTTTGGGTATTTATTGTACACCGCAATGGAAAAGTCTGCAAGAACTACTTAGATAGTTCAATTTATTATATTACTATTACTTTACAATACATTGAAGTAGTCCACACCTGTGGAGTAACGGTTAGCGCGTCTGGCCGCGAAACCAGGTGGCCCGGGTTCGATTCCCGGTCGGGGCAAGTTAACTGGTTGAGGTTTTTTCCGGGGTTTTCCCCTCAACCCAATATGAGCAAATGCTGGGTAACTTTCGGTGCTGGACCCCGGACTCATTTCACCGGCATTATCACCTTCATCGCATTCAGACGCTAAATAACCAAAGATGTTGATAAAGCGTCGTAAAATAACCTACTAAAATAAAATAAAATATATACATTCAAGTTTCTATCTGCCATCTTGTCTCCTCGAGCAATATCTCGAACGGATAAATAGAGAACTCTGGGTAATGTACGCAACACGTAGTTCTAATGTTCACCACCTACGACGTTGGGCGCTGATCATCTTATTTCAGCCCCCTGCCGCCAGATGGCGCTGACCGCAGTTTCGCATCCTATTATATATTTATCCATCCTGAAAGCTAGGATTAAAAAAATACATATTCCAAAGGAGATTAAAAGATCACCCCTACTTCCAAACCTGATCATTGGAGACCTGGCAGAGGGGAAAAGTTACGATCCATCTGAAAGATTGCTTTTGTTTACTGATGTTACAGTAAGCCCTAGGTTGTTGCTATTTTAGGAACTTTTTCCATTATTCAGTGTTGAAAAGCTGGGTCGAACGTCGTCAGTAAGGGGACAGTTGGGTAGTATCGGACATCGGGTAATATCGGACAGTGCGTTTCTTTCATTTACCACCAGATGGTAGTACCTGAATAACATGGTTACGTTTCTGTATGCGACATCACAGAAACGTAACCTTGTCATTCAGGTACTATCATCTGGTGGTAGATGAAAGAAACTCACTGTCCGATATTACCCGATGTCCGATACTACCCAGCTCTCCCCTACTCTTCATTCAGAATTACTAAAGAATTAGCTAGTGAGGGTGTTTATGTATCAGAGACTAATATTTTAATGTGTAAATTTTGTAATGTGCGAGTAGATTTAGGGAAATGAAACACAGTGCCTAAATATTGTTTCAGACATAAAGAGCATGTGTGCCTTAAAAAAAATGGGTAGCTCCTAAAAGACAAGCATCAATCTAGGGTTTGTTTGATCTTCAGAAGAAAGCCAAACAAGAAGAAACGGAGTTTGTAATGGATACCACAAAAATGTTCTTGGGTTCTAATGTTGAAGTTGACGTGACTGATGCATTACGAGCGCTCATGTTGAATTACCTTGAATTTGCAGCAGCTGTATTGTATTGGGTTCCTTGTGCACTGGTGGATGCAGAAAGATTCTTCAGAAAGAAAATAATATTGTCACTTTTGTTATGCTTTCATTCCACAAATAAAAACAGGAGATGTTACATAATACAAATAATGTTTTTTCTCTGTCTTAAATTTTAATAGCTTAGACTATACACAATAAATAACTGATGTATGAAAATTGTTTCATCATTATTTTGATGCCTAATTTATATAACATGTAACGTAATATTTCAACGTAAAAATCCCTTTCCAATTTATAAGAAATTATTGTCATAATCTTATAAGTAATATGCAATAAAACGAGAAATATAATATTTTTATCACGGTTTCTTTTTCGAAATTAATGCGAAATCCTGTGGTATCTATCCATTACATTATTATGCGTACTAATATTAAATGAAAGCAGAAACAAGCATTGGAAGATCCAGAAAGGCTGGCGTAAACAATAATTTTTATGTATGTGTAACTGGCCCGAATTAAATAATCTACATCACAAATACAACAAAAACAATAGAATCTCTTTGTACTTATTTATAATAGTATATTATTAAACTAGTTTATAATGTACTTTATTGAATGAGTAAATATTTAGGTTCGCTTGTTCCATAATTTTGATGATTACTATAACTGTATCTTATATAATAATTTGAACTGGTAATGGAAATTACGGGAAAACGACTGAACGGATTTTAATGAATGGCCCGTCTTTTGGAGGTTGGCATCCAAGGATTTTCAGAAAAATAGCGACTTTCAGTGAAGCGTTAGTTTTCCTACATAATTTTCCTATTTTCCAAAATCCATCTTTCGTCAGTTTTGAGAACCAATTGCATTTCAGCACGGCCGACTTGAAGGGAGCATCAAGTCGGCCGTGATTTCGGAATAAAACAAAACACATACACAACAATAAACAGTAGGCTATTACACGAAGGCCATGATCTGCAGGATTGCTGACATATTTAGAGCTCATATTCAATTGCTTATTACAAACTTCAAGACTTGTAATAACTGTATTATATCATAAACGTGTTTGATACGCTACTTTTATATAACAGAATTATGAAGTGATGAACACTTGGATTTGTTAGCATAAAACACAAAATATGGAGAAGAATAATGCAACTGTATGTTACCATTATATTAATGTAAATTAATGTTGGAGACTATAATATTTTAACATTATAGGGGGTATTATTGTTATATCGGTAATCGTTGTATGGAGATTTCACTGTATTTGAGAGAAGTATTTTTAGATGCATTTTTGGGGCTGTGGAAAGAGGAGGTCAATGGAGAAGGCAATACAATTTTGAATTTTATCAGTTATACAAGGGATCAGATAGTTAAGGTCATTTGACTTAACAGATTAAATGAGCAGGGCACATAATACGAATGAATGACAGAATTACAAGATGAATTTTTAAAACAAAACCAGAGGGCAAGAGAGAAGTTGGAAAGCCTAAATTGAGATTGGAAGACAATATTTGCCAAGGCGTTAAACTGCTTCGAGAAAGAATCAGGACATGGCTCGTAATGGAGAGGAATGGAAAAAGCTTCTGGGGAATGCCTGGGCCAACTGGGTTGATGATGATGATGATGATGATGATGATGATGATGATGATGATGATGATGATGGTGATACGTAGCCTATATTGTTTCAGAGCACTTGAAAATACTTTTAGTTTAACATGTTTCTTAATTGCAATCGTATTTAAATAATTTGTATTGTATCCAATATATCAGCGGTCATCAACACAGTGTACTCTCGGACTAGCGTCTCTTACCCGTGGATAAGAGATAAACTAGCGTGCATCCGTGGCTGCTGGCGGATATGCATTCTTCCCTTCCCTTCTGCACGACGGTGCATATTCCGATACACTTCTTACCCGTTCCCCATTTCAACTTGTGCTGACGAGCATTGCAATATACGATAATTTTTCCCAGGGGAGCATTCTCTTTTGGCACAAGGATGATTTATGTAACATGTTTCTAAATTATTAGTCTTTTAAATACCGGTACATTCTTTAATAAATCACTGAAAAACAAATGTGAATATAGGAAATGGAGTACGAAATTATTATTATTTTTGGCGCATCATTTTTACGTAAATAACGACAAATAAAAACTAACACGCCACATATTTTAAGAAATACAGGAAACAAGCATCAATAATATTCACCATTCTTAATGATCTTGGGATAGAAAAAAACGTATGGAATAGAAATTACATACAATAATTAATGTGTGTGTAATAAACAATAAGCAAACCATCTTCGATTAATCATTTGAAAAGAACGTGAATATAGCGTGGATTGTGTAGGAAAATAATTTCTTATATGTTGCTCCCAATGTGCATCATTGTTAACTTATGAAAACAAATGAAAATTAACATGGCATATAAACACTATTTGAAGAAAGATAGGAGATATTAAGTACACTAGTCAAAAAAAGTTAGGCATATTTCCAGTTTACCCTATAATACCTGATATTTATGTTTCTTTTGGTTTTATGTGGCACGTGTTATGTTTACTAATTGAAACTCTTTCATTTTTTTTATTCTGCATCACTAGGTAACGTCCAAATCACGGCTAGTAAAGAAAAGCCTGTAATTCGAGCAAAGTTCAGTCAGTGTCATTTTGCTTCATAGTGCTTCATAGTGCAGTACAATGGCTCGGAACATCCTTACAATGGCAGACCGCATCAAAATCATCACTTTGATTGAACAAAACACGAGACAAGTTGATGTTGCCAACATCCTTCGTGTGAATCAGAGTATTGTCTCCAGACTGTGGAGAAAGTTCCAGGAAACCCAGTCAACAGCAGATCGACCTCGCGAGGGCCGTCCACGCAAAACAACACCAGGTCAGGACCGGAATGTAAGGTTATCTGCACGTAGGAACCCTATAGCCTCAGCTACAACTCTGCGCCATGACCTGCGCGAAGCCACTGGTGTTGTTTTAAGTAGCCAAACTGTGCGCAATAGACTTCATGACATAGGGTTGTATGCTCGAAGACCACTCAAGACTCCAGCACTCCGTCCACATCACAGGGGTGCTCGTGCAAGATGGGCTAGAGCACATGAGGATTGGACACGAGACCAATGGACCAGAACTTTATTCTCAGACGAAGTGAGAATGGGCCTACACCCTGACAACAACTCTATTCGCGTATGGAGACGAACAGGGGAACGAAATCATCCCTCAATGACCGTGGAACGTCACCAACAGTTTGGTGGTTCAATCTTGTTTTGGGCAGGTGTCATGTTTGGCCGCCGCACATCACTGGTTTCAATAGAGGGAAACATGACTGCTGCCGTGTATGAGAACAACATCCTCCAACCCATAGTAAGTGGTTTTGCAGAGACTGTAGGGGAAGGGTTCACTCTACAGGACGATAATGCTCATAGTGTGCAGCTGTATCTGGTAGAACATGGGATCCGAAGAATGGATTGGCCAGCATGCTCACCGGATATAAACTGCATAGAGCATGCATGGAGCTTTCTCAGGAGAGCCATTTCCAATCGTCCACATCACCCATTAACGATTCAAGAACTCAGGAATGCTGCCTTGGAAGAATGGGACGATTTGCCTCAAGAGAGCTTAGATGCGTTGGTACTGAGAATGCCCCGTCGCATACAAGAGTGCCTCAGGGTTCGTGGAGGACCAACACGTTATTAAACAGGGTACTGAAAGCACCATTTCCTTTTCTTTGATGATGTACGAATTTCAACTTCCCTTATCTTTTCCGTTGTTTCCAAACAATGCAACTTTTTCATTTCATATTGAGTCCATTGGTAACAAATAGTGTATTTCTACTTTCAAGTTTATTCTGTGGAACCAAGAAACCCAATTATAATTTATCTATTTTATTTTAATTAATAAAAACCGTTATATGCCTAATTATGCTTAACTTTTTTTGACCAGTGTAATATTCAGCGTTCTTAATGATCTTTGGATGGAAAATAACAATGAAATATGTATAAAATAGAAATTACATACAGGTGAGCATATAAAAACAGTAAGTAGAATCATATCTAATTAATAAGCTTAAATTACTTCACTTTTAGTGTAAGAGTGGTCTATATCTAACGATGTCTCCCAGCAAATTACTTAATTCATAAAAACAAAAAAATCGTGTTAGAAGATTGAATTTGTGTATTTTCTCTGAAAGTTTCCAAATATCTGTAGGCAGTCTTTTACACTAGATTGCCGAAAATTGGTTTATAGCGCAGCATTGGCAGTGATAAAATGTGAAATATTCGTTCAGTGGGCGGTGGGTACTCTACATTGACCCAAATTATTATTATTATTATTATTATTATTATTATTATTATTATTATCTTTTCTGTACTGTACTAAAACAACTAATTTTATCCGCATCCAGCTCCATTCTGAAAAACGTGCACTACGCAACAATAGTGTCTGTAGATAGAGGAAACACGCAATGGTGGACGTGGCTACTCACGCATGCGCAGTACGCTGCAGGCATCAGACAGGTCTACTCGCGACCAGTCCGAGCAGTCATTCAGTGTTGTCTTCTCGTGTCTGCTCGCGACTGTCTCGTCGCGTCTGACCCTGTGTGCACCCCATCATAAGAAATCAATGTGAGACATGTGCCATCGGACAAAATGTTGCGTTACGCAGCGCCGCGTCTGATTCTGTGTACTTCCGGCCAGGAGTCTTGTCTACACCACCTTTCAGATTACCACCTCACTGACAAAGGCAAACCTGAAGGCCACATGCGGCAGGGAGGGCCGCTTTATCCGCTGATGTAGAACTATCTCCTAACAGTTTCCAACCGCGACATACTAAGGCGGGCTAAGGTTTATCAAATGACCATGTTTCACAGAGATAGTTAATTTTGCATATAGTTTTTCTTATCGTCTTTAAGTCAGTCAACTGTAATTAAGAATTACCTGAGACCATATAAAACAAAAGTGTCCACTTTACATAAAAACGTCCAATATTTAGTAAGGTCTTACTTACTTACCGGCTTTTAAGGAACCCGGAGGTTCATTGCCGCCCTCACATAAGCGCGGCATCGGTCCCTATACTGAAGAAGATTAATCAAATCCCACCTCCCTCAAATCCATTTTAATATTATCCTCCCATCGACGTTTCGGCCTCCCCAAAGATCTTTTTCCTTCCGGTCTCCCAACTAACACTCTATATGCATTTCTGGATTCGCCCATACGTGCTACATGCCCTGCCCATCTCAAACGTCTGAATTTAATGTTCCTAATTATGTCAGGTGAAGAATACAATGCATGCAGTTCTATGTTGTGCAACTTTCTCCATTCTCCTGTAACTTCATCCCTCTTAGCCCCAAATATTTTCCTAAGCACCTTATTCTCCAACATCCTTAACCTCTGTTCCTCTCTCAAAGTGAGAGTCCAAGTTTCACAACCATAAAAAAACAACCGGTTATACAAGTGTTTTATAAATTCTAACTTTGAGGTCATCCTAACACATACCGTCCCGCAAAGACAGAATGTTAATGCACAATATTTCCGTCATTTTTGGAGCATAATCTGAGACCAGCGTTGCGAAGAAAGCGCCCCCACGTTTTGCAAAACCTCCCATCATTTTGCAGGTTAACGCAAGGGCGCACACGGCACACCCTGTAGCTGATTTGTACCGTCGCTGGGGGGGAGGTGGGAAGTGCTTTTCCATCCACCACATTCACCGGACTTAAGCCCCTGTGATTATGACTTAATCCCAGATATGAAGGAACCACTTCGTGATGTTCGATTCCGGACTGTTCCCGATATTCTGCAGGCAGTAGGGCGGTCCAACAGAACAGGAGCTGCTACAGGGATACTACGACTTCCACATCGCTGGCAACGAGTTGTAGACAATGCTGGTTGCTACATTGAAGGACTGTAGAAGATTCACAGATATATCACTTGTATATTCGTAATAAATAAATAGTTGCCATTATTAAAGTTACAACTTGTGTACACGTCACGTCAGCAATCTCCCAACCACAGATGCCAGTATTGTTGCCCAGACTGTGGCAAAAGTAAGATACTCGCACTTAAGTTCCCCTACGCTAGCGGCGTGTCCTTGAGTACAGTGTCCAGTCGGTGAATTTCTGTTGCCACTACAGCCGAGAACGGTACCTCCTCCTAAATACACGTCACAATCTGCCAATCATAACTGTCACCTTTATCGCCCATACTCTGCTAAATGTAAGACACTCGCACTTAAGGTTCCTATTACTTATTTCACATGCCAAAAACGGTGGCACGGCATATACCTTGATTGTCTATCTCATGTTCGAACATTGCAGGACAATAACTTGGACCATCGATAACATGACATGTTCTCCCCGTAACGGTGCGTGCAGGGCGTCCGCCGACTGCAAAGTCGCTGCTTCGAGCTAAGAACACACACGCTGCAAAAGAGCACGCTTGTGCACCTCAAACGAAGCATTTTACACAATCGCAGACATTATGACATAGCGATTAAAGCAAGGGATGCTTTTATCTACAATTTTGTCAGACAGAAGTAATTTCAAATTCCAAACTAAGCTGTATAAATTTAATAGTTTACTTTAGAATGGGAACAAGTGACATTTTTGTGGAAATTGACGTCTTCTTTTCTTTTCTTTCCTGTTCTTCTTTACTTCTTTATTTTTTCTTTTCTTTCCTGTTCTTCTTTACTTCTTTATTTTTTCTTTTCTTTCTTGTTCTCTTTTTCTTCTTTGTGTTTTTCTTTTCTTTCTTGTTCTCTTTTTCTTCTTTGACGTCATTTTCTTCCTTGTGTTTTTCTTTTCTTTCTTGTTCTCTTTTTCTTCTTTGACGTCATTTTCTTCCTTGTGTTTTTCTTTTCTTTCTTGTTCTCTTTTTCTTCTTTGTCCTCTTCTTCTTCTTTGTGTTTTTCTTTTCTTTCTTGTTCTCTTTTTCTTCTTTGTCGTCTTTTTCTTCTTTGTGTTTTTCTTTTCTTTCTTGTTCTCTTTTTCTTCTTTGTCCTCTTTTTCTTCTTTGTGTTTTTCTTTTCTTTCTTGTTCTCTTTTTCTTCTTTGTCCTCTTTTTCTTCTTTGTGTTTTTCTTTTCTTTCTTGTTCTCTTTTTCTTCTTTGTTGTCTTTTTCTTCTTTGTGTTTTTCTTTTCTTTCTTGTTCTCTTTTTCTTCTTTGTTGTCTTTTTCTTCTTTGTATTTTTCTTTTCTTTCTTGTTCTCTTTTTCTTCTTTGTCGTCTTTTTCTTCGTGTTTTTCTTTTCTTTCTTGTTCTCTTTTTCTTCTTTGTCGTCTTTTTCTTCTTTGTGTTTTTCTTTTCTTTCTTGTTCTCTTTTTCTTCTTTGTTGTCTTTTTCTTCTTTGTGTTTTTCTTTTCTTTCTTATTCTCTTTTTCTTCTTTGTCCTCTTTTTCTTTTTTGTGTTTTTCTTTTCTTTCTTGTTCTCTTTTTCTTCTTTGTTGTCTTTTTCTTCTTTGTGTTTTTCTTTTCTTTCTTGTTCTCTTTTTCTTCTTTGTCCTCTTTTTCTTCTTTGTGTTTTTATTTTCTTTCTTGTTCTCTTTTTCTTCTTTGTCGTCTTTTTCTTCTTTGTGTTTTTCTTTTCTTTCTTGTTCTCTTTTTCTTCTTTGTCGTCTTTTTCTTCTTTGTATTTTTCTTTTCTTTCTTGTTCTCTTTTTCTTCTTTGTCGTCTTTTTCTTCGTGTTTTTCTTTTCTTTCTTGTTCTCTTTTTCTTCTTTGTCCTCTTTTTCTTCTTTGTGTTTTTCTTTTCTTTCTTGTTCTCTTTTTCTTCTTTGTCCTCTTTTTCTTCTTTGTGTTTTTCTTTTCTTTCTTGTTCTCTTTTTCTTCTTTGTTGTCTTTTTCTTCTTTGTGTTTTTCTTTTCTTTCTTGTTCTCTTTTTCTTCTTTGTTGTCTTTTTCTTCTTTGTATTTTTCTTTTCTTTCTTGTTCTCTTTTTCTTCTTTGTCGTCTTTTTCTTCGTGTTTTTCTTTTCTTTCTTGTTCTCTTTTTCTTCTTTGTCGTCTTTTTCTTCTTTGTGTTTTTCTTTTCTTTCTTGTTCTCTTTTTCTTCTTTGTTGTCTTTTTCTTCTTTGTGTTTTTCTTTTCTTTCTTGTTCTCTTTTTCTTCTTTGTCCTCTTTTTCTTCTTTGTGTTTTTATTTTCTTTCTTGTTCTCTTTTTCTTCTTTGTCGTCTTTTTCTTCTTTGTGTTTTTCTTTTCTTTCTTGTTCTCTTTTTCTTCTTTGTCGTCTTTTTCTTCTTTGTATTTTTCTTTTCTTTCTTGTTCTCTTTTTCTTCTTTGTCGTCTTTTTCTTCGTGTTTTTCTTTTCTTTCTTGTTCTCTTTTTCTTCTTTGTTGTCTTTTTCTTCTTTGTATTTTTCTTTTCTTTCTTGTTCTCTTTTTCTTCTTTGTCGTCTTTTTCTTCGTGTTTTTCTTTTCTTTCTTGTTCTCTTTTTCTTCTTTGTCGTCTTTTTCTTCTTTGTGTTTTTCTTTTCTTTCTTGTTCTCTTTTTCTTCTTTGTCTTCTTTTTCTTCTTTGTGTTTTTATTTTCTTTCTTGTTCTCTTTTTCTTCTTTGTCGTCTTTTTCTTCTTTGTGTTTTTCTTTTCTTTCTTGTTCTCTTTTTCTTCTTTGTCGTCTTTTTCTTGTTTGTGTTTTTCTTTTCTTTCTTGTTCTCTTTTTCTTCTTTGTCGTCTTTTTCTTCTTTGTGTTTTTCTTTTCTTTCTTGTTCTCTTTTTCTTCTTTGTCATCTTTTTCTTCTTCGTGTTTTTCTTTTCTACCTTGTTCTCTTTTTCTTCTTTGTCCTCTTTCTTCCATGCATTAACCTTTTCTTTTTCCCCTTCTTTTCTTCTTCTCTGACTTCCTTTTTTACAAAAACCATGACATAAGACTGTATTGTTCAGGGAATGTGCAAGAGGTCTTACTCAGCTTCAAGGGAGACAGATGAAGCCTACAGTTATTATTGCTGTTTTTGTTGTTGTCGTTGTTTTATACTTTGCTATTGATAATCGTTATTAAGAAAGATCGGTATTTGAAAGTAACACTGACATCTTTGAACATAAATACGTAAACCAACCTTGTACTGTCAACATCGGGCAGTAGCTTTGAAGTAAAACTGTACAGTATATTATTATGATAAAAAAAATAAACGTTTAGTCACTGTGTGATTGTATTAATCGGGCTTTGAACGAAGATTGTGTCCAAGGTTTCAGGATGTAAACGATAAACAGAAAATTATGCATTTTAAATTAGCAGCATTTCCTCTTCGTTTGGAAGCATTATATTATGTGTAGGTGTGTACATTCCGCACTATTTTCTTTGGCGATTGAAACAAAACACATCTCTCAGTCACGAACGATGCTTCCTTTGCTTTTTATCTGTGTTCGAGACACAAGTGAAAATTTGTAACGTTAGTACAGGAAAGGTTTATTGTGACGTCACTCGTGGTACTATGGGAAAGAAGTGTAAAATAAACTCGTAGTTTTTCACTAAGCCTGTCTCGCTCTATTCTGTATTTGTCATGGACATATTGCACTTGCAGCTCACATTGACACTTCCTCTCAGCAAGAACTCTTTTTTTTCGCATATCTTTTAAATATTCATTCATTCATTCATGTTTCGTACATCAGTCTTGCTGTCTGCCGGTAGGTCTACAATTGCTCACAATATAAACACAATTTGTATTCAAAGTTACAAACATCAAAGTAGTTCAGTTAATTAGATACAAAAAATAATGTCGCACAGCTCTGCAGTGCTTTCTTTCAAAGAGCCACGTCAAATCACATCAACATGTCCCTCTCTACATCAAAAAGTTAATAATTACAGCTTAGGGAACTAGCTAAATAAACTGCAAAATAACAGGAATAACGATTTCAGCAGCTGGGTGCGTGGTTCTAATGAGTGCAATGACTTCAAATTAACATAGAGGTATGAGATAATACTTTTCTTGCAATCACATTCTAACTCTAGATGATTGATTGAT